>NW_005054465.1:1085917-1110308 GCF_000277835.1 Geospiza fortis
ATGGGTTCCACATTTCAAAGTTCAACCTGTTTAATCCATTCATAAACAGCTTTTCCCAAATATAACCACTTCTTTTTGCAACACAGCAAAGGAGAAATTTTGGCACTTCAGCACTGGAAAATTTTAAGAACAGATAGTTTGGATACCTATCAGGAATGACAGAGATTATTCAGCTTTGTGACAAAGCTATGGACTAACTAATTGGTCAGAACTTTCTATGGGTTTAGAGACACTTCTGAGGCAGAAGAGGAGCTGATGGAATAATTCAGTTGTTAGACATCAGCTTCCTCAGTTCTCGCTGCAGTTCAAATCAGCAGGCAAAACCCCTGCCTTTCACTACAAACAGTGCTGGCCTTGTGCTAAGGCTACAGTTCATGATACTGACTTTAATTTATAGAAGACAAATACAGCCTGTGATAAGCTTGGAAGAATTAGAAAAGTCCTTGGCAGAACTTCAGCACAATCCCAGAACAATGGTTGTTGGGTTTTTTTTGTCCCTTGGGATGGTATTCCTCTACCACAGGTGGTGTTTCACAGAAAATAATTTTAAATCTATGCTCTTGAATTACTTTTGACTCTTGTAGAACTTGCAGTCTCTCCCACCAAACCACCTTCAAACACTGATATCAGGATATGCAGTTCAAAGATGGCAGGAGGATCTGGTTTATTTGTAAATGCTGTTATTTGCAAATTCTGAAAGAGCCATGAGTGCCTTATATTTATGATGAACCATTTCTACTGTGAACGTATTGTTTTACAAAGTTCATCACTTTCTCCTTTTGTCAGCACTGGGCTACTTCATTACAAAATAATTACCTTTTTCCTAAAAGATCATAATCTTTAAACAGCTATTTAATGAATATGCAATTTTTTTACAAAAGGAAAAAAATTAATAAGTACCTGAAATAATATCAATGCAACCTAAAAAACCCCAAACTTGTAACATAACACAGCTCCCTGTAACGATCTACAAAGAGTTCCATATATTTGTATCCCTGTGGATGTATTGAAGTGTGGCTTCCCTTTGAGCACTTCTCAAAAAGGGGTCTCCAGGAAACAGACACTTTCTGGCAGTAAAAGAAGCATAACCTACATTTAAACCCTTTGTCCAGGTAAGTAATTGGAAAACTACCACTTCTGTAATGCTAGGAAAGGGAATTCTGAAGGGAATGAAGGTTGGCACCATTTCTGAGTGGATGGATATGGACTACAAGAGGCAGTCCTCCTCTAACCATATGGCCTTAGCCACAAGCTTAAGGACTCAAATAGGACTTAAGCCTATTTGAAATGCAGATTTTTATTGGAGTTTTTTAATAGTTTGTGCTTGTCAGGTTGTTTATATTTGTTTCTATATATAAGCTTCAGTTCTTGCAGTCTCTTAGCCTTCTGCCTGACTGCAGTTCCTCAGGGCAATGAAAAATTTTATAAACCAAATTTTTTTCTGGATTACACTGCAGGGAAAAAAACAGACAGAAACACAATGCTCTTACTGCCTAACTCTCAATTATAGAAAAATAACATCAGTGAGAAAATTATTACTTTCATAATTACTCTTTTCAAGAATTGTTTTTCAAAATTCCATGAAAAGCTCTGAGTGCATTTCAAACTTTGAAGCAATGAAGTAAATCAAAGTATGTGTATGTTTATTCCCTCTTACCAAGGAAGATGCACAGTATTTGACAGCTGCAAGAAATGTTTTTGTGGAACTTGTAGGATCAAAATGGTAATAAACTGAAAGCAGTATGCATCTTGACAGATTTAAATACAAAATATGCATGTTATGTTGCCAGTTAAATGGATAGTGGTGTTTTTCTCTCCTTCTCTGGACAAGCATGGAATGCTTTAGACAAGAATCAAAAGAAAGGAAAATTATTTTTTTTTTTAGTCATTAAAAGTGTAGCTTTCCTAAACTGTGTTTAAAGGGGGAAAAAACGTTGGGGAAAAAAAGTCTGAATCAAAGAGATAGGAGATAGGACACAGTTAAATGCCTCTGGAACAGAGGTATGTGTATTGCCACATACACCATTGCCAGATCTTCAATACAAAGTACTTCTATGGTTAGGAATAAATCAGAGCCAGGATTAACAAAGGACAGTATCTTCTTTAACAGAGAGAACAATTCCAGAGAGATTAACAACAGATTTCCTCTGTCATTCAGTACCTTCACCAAAGAGTCCACCAGGATCTCTGTTTCTTCTTTCTTTGCTACATTTCCTAGAGCTGTATCTGGAAAGACAGAGGCCTCTTAGTGTCACTGGGCCAGGTTTGCAATGAAAAGCTCTTAGAGGAGCAAAATATTGAGGAACATGCTTTGCCTGGAAGCACAAGTTCATCCTCCCAAGCAACATCTACCCTTTGCTTTGTCCATTTTCCAACAGCAGCTGCTGGTCATCTGTCATATGAATATGCTTTCAATATACTGGGCTTGAAGCAGCTGCACCAACTTGAAACTCATTTGAAAAACATGTTTATAGAGAAAGACAAAGGAAATTATCTGTAACACTGTAGACACAATATGTTCCACATGAGAGCTCCATCAGTTGGGTTTTTACCAACTCAGTTATTTTATTATTATTCAAGGTCTTCAGTTTTCATTATGCTGCTTTTGTTAGTAGGTTTGGAATACCTCTTACTTCCAATCTGTGTTCCCATTAGTTTCTGTGGTTCTTTGGTCTCAAAGGAAAAGTAGAAGTAAAGCAGCCACTTAAGTTGAAGGCTCCACTAGACGCTCCTGTGCAACTACAGCAAAGTGCCCAAAGTGGCATCGATGACTAAAGCAGGATTTGCTTTCCTAGCAGGTGTGTGAGAAGAAGGTACAAGCAGGTGCTTCCTTTCTTTTGTGGCTATGAAGAGACAAGAATGTGTGTCAAAGTAGAAGTGACACAAAATGGTTTAAAATTAATGGTTTTTCTTCCAAGAAATTTCCATGCAAATTCTGCCTTGAACAAAGTGATCCACCTCCCACCCACCCACCACTAAAGCCATTAGAATTTAGTGAAATGTCAGTTAGATAGAACACAAATCTAACTATTGTGATGTTAGGGTCACATCTTAGAGCATAATGAAGGAGAAAGTTGATGAAGAGGGCATTCTCTCACCTTTTATTCTGCATAAATCCTTGACTTGATCCAGATTTTTTTCCAGTAAGCTAATGTAGTAATTTTTGTTTCATGACAAAATCTCTTAGTCCAAGTTCCAGAACCTTGTTATTCAGCGACAGGGAATTGAACATCATGACTTGTTCTCATTTTCCTCATTGGATAACAATTACCAGTTTCTTCAAACATGAGAGAAGTTTCAGCAATTTACCTAATTCAGAAAATACACTGAGACAAAAGCAGCATTAAGGGAGCAAAATATTTAATTAAAAACTGTATGAATCAAAACCAAGCAAAATCCCAAACTTCACATATTCTGTTCTAAGCTTTCTGGTGAAAAAACAAAATCAAATGTGAGCAACATACTGAACAAACCAAGAGGCAGCTTTGCTAAGGTAGGAAAATCTTTGGCAGCAAACCAAGAGGAAAAGATTCCCCAGCCCTTCTAGAAGCTGCATAGTAGTAAAAATCAGTTAACCACAACAGGGAAGGAACAGCACCTTTCACTGTGAAACTTCTCAGGCTAAGGTAGGAGCTTTACAGGGGAGAAAATAGTATTTTTATATCTATATCTAAGGACTTTATATACTATAATTTAATTATTATTTTATCTGGCCAGGCTCTTGGACCAGATTTCCTGATGACATTTGCACACAACCAGCAGCTGAGCTGCTCCATGGCTGGAGTCCTTAGTCACAGAACACCATGGGTGTGACATATACAGGCTGCAGAATACAGCACTGGGCCTTGGGATATCTTTTCTACCTTTCTGTGAAGCACTACTACAGCAACATTTCCACATCAAAATACTTTTTTTTTTCCCCCCCAGAAAATGTTTTAAATAATTCACAGAAAATGTAAGGCTTTCAGGTAGCTGTGATGTTTCAGAAGGAAGTGGATCAAAGCATGGTCTCTCCTTTACTCCTCCTTCACCCCTTCCTAGTAGATCTGATTTCAGGGTTGGAAGCTGAAAAGTACCCTAAAATATAACTAAGAAGCAGAGATAAATTAGTAGCAAAATGCCTGTGCCCAAAACTGGACCTGCTCAGTCCCAGTATTTGTGTATTACAACTTAGTTTTACAAATTGTTTCAAATCAAGTTGGTATAAGGAATATTTTCTCTCTATTGTGCTTTACCAAGCAAAAAGAAGGAAATAATTTAAACATCTGGAATTGCCTGGGTGTAATACAGAAGAATATGGATACTGAATTTAAAGTAGCTATCTTATCTGTGATGCCTAATATTTCCATATGTGCAGGCAAAAGTATTTCCCAAGAATGGTGCACTTTACGCTCTGAAGCTTGCTTCTCTTTGGCTTCATTGAGGCTCTTTTCATACAAGTTTAACAGACATTTGTCTAACTGAGTTTATTTTCAGATGAATTCATGGAAATGAAATTTGACTATGGTGACAAGATTAAATTGTTTGCACTCTGTGTTTTCCTTTGTTCTATGAAATCTACTGTTTACTAAAAATAGCAAATTAATAATTTTTTGAAAAAAAATATCTTTTGTAGTTGAACTCCTTCTTTGAATAAAAGGAACCTAGGAAAAATCCTCAGATTTGGTTCCACACCCCTCAGTAGCATGGATTTGATTTGTTGTTCATTTTTTCCCAGTGATATCTCACAAATTATTAATACACTTGCTTAAGACAGGTTCTCTGCTCAGTTTGAGTTTTGTTTACTTACACGTTCACAGAGGAACAAAGAGTGCCAAGATTAATTCATTCAACTTAATCTGCTACCCCATACTCTTGTAATGAGTGAGCTCTCACTAGTTTTTGCAATTAGTATGTTTTAATAAGGCTGTCCGAGTAGAGATTATTAGTCCAATTAATTGCTTTGAGAAGAGTTTTATGAATACTATTGATCAGTTAATAACTGTCAGTCTGTTTAAGAAGGAATATATTTTTACATGAACAAATTGATGTGCAGAATCTATTTGAACATTTTTGTTTGGCATTTTAACATGCTTCTTTTGGTGTGGTTTTTTTTGTTTGTTTGGGGTTTTTTTAGTATGTTTTTTGAAGTCTAACTCCAAACTCCTCTAGAAAGTAAGAAGGGAACTAATTGTATTGATCTTTTCATGTATGTTTTGTTGGGAAGGAAGCCAGAGAATTAGCCAAAGTTTTATTTGATTATAGTAGAGTTCTACTTTCATCTGTAGCTTGTGAATTTGGGTTATTTCAGTAGATGTGAACAGAAAACTTTATCAATTTCCAAATAGTCTTGTTTTTCTGAAATGGTAGAACTCCCTGACCTTTGCCCAGGTGTAACACCAGTTGATATAACCTGTCTCTCAGCAAAGGGCGCTGGATTTCAAAATCATCCAGAGCTGAAGGATCTATCTAAGCATTATGCTTCAGATTTATCAAGCCTGCAGATGAAATACAAGCTATGTAGGAGAAAAATGTTCATAATTCAGATCACCCATGAGGGCCATCACATACAAAAAGCAAAACAGAACAGTAAATTACCCATCAACCTGTAAAAAAGAAATTTCAGTTAGGCCCAAGGGTGGAATCAAGTTGCTCAGTCCACTCTCTTCCCTGAACCTTTCCTGTTGATGTTTTTTATGCATCCTGGACTCTCCTGATAACTCTCATCTGCCTTTGCTCCCACTCGTGGTGATCCTGCTGTGCTTGGTTAACACCAATAGAGCATCACTATCTGGATCATATTTAGTGGGATGAAATGGAGATCCATCTGTCTGTCTAAATCCTCCTGCTAAAACTGGAGGTGGATGAGTGCACACTGACAGTCTGATTTACCTTCAGCCCCTGCAGAGCCCAGGATGGGAAATAGGGGAATACTGAAGAAGACAACATGCTAACAGTCTGAATTACACACCCTGAAGAGGCCTCAGCAGTGGGCAGACACTCCTGGGTCTTCTTACAGAATAATTCTAGCATCACCTCAGCAGCATCTGGTTCTGGCATTGTTGGAGATATTTGTAGGTGAGAATGATGTGCTGATCTACCCCAGGAGAGAAACTCCTAAATCCATCAGATAGAACCTGCACAAAGATGGGATAAAACTGGCTTCTAATAGTAAGAGCACTGAGTGTCTACTCACTCCTGCACATTCCTGGAGCAGGTTATGATCTCACTTCACACCACATGCTGATCTCAGTGCCTTAAATTTGTAAGGAGGAGAGCCGTATGCTTCTGTGAGTCTTTGAGGTGTCACTGAATCCTGCCATGGCCCTGCCAGCCTCACAGAGATCATGGCATGGGTGTGATCTGAGATACAGATATAAGAACTGGCCACAGTCTTGTACACGACAGAAAGCTCAGCCCAAGGACCAGCTGATTGAGAAGATGTCCATAACCAATGGCTGTGAGGTTAGTCCTTCTCATTGCTTCATTAAACATCTTCTCTCTGTTTGGCACTAGATAGATTCTCAGGGCTTGGTTTCTGGGAATTCTGGTACTGCAAATACCTTTATTTACTGCTTCTATTTTAGCATATTTCACACATTTTTTCAAACAAATATGGATTCGAATACATGTTATATATTCAACTTCTAGCTAGGGTAATAAAACACTTTCTAAACCCTAAGCAAGCTGTGCATGGATTATACAATGAAGCTGCAATACTACAGTCAATCCTGATTCCTAGAGGCCAATAGTAAAAATATGATACTTATTTCACAGGAGATACATTGGCAAGAATCCACTGACTCTACAAAAGAACAAGTTACAAGTTCACATATTTCTCCCCTGAGAAGTCAATAACAAAAGTACAAACACATCCCGAAGTCATGAGTGTTCCCTCTTTTTTTGCTCCATACCCTTGATCTCATCACTTCCATTCTTTTATCTTCTTATCCAGTACCTGCACACCTATTAAGTAGCATCTGCAAATGTGAAAAAAAAATTTAAAAAGAAGATACCAACACATAGCTACCAAAACAGTAGGATATGAGCATGTCCCAGAGCCCTAAAGTTGAAAAAGCCTTTGATGAATTAAAAGAATATTAATAATATATAAATAAAGAGAAAGTACCAAGAAAGCTTGGATAGTAAGCTGGGTAGCAGATTCTGCTGATCTTGGCCTCTTCAAAGTACTCTCAAAGGTCTTCAGAATATATTCAGTAGTTTTACTCTTCAAAACTAAGGTTAGAATATATTACCCTAACAAATAAATGATCATAAGAGGGTGCCATACATCAAATACATGTGCCTGGTCTGGGGCACATGCTAGGACTTTGCTACATAACACACATAAGCAGTGTTAAGATTTGCACATTGCTGATCTTTTGGAACATATTAAATATTAAAGAATATTAATAAGATAAATTTGTCAATCAGGGATTGTAAGAACTGACTATATTTTGTGACTAAAAATGGTAGACTTTTTAAAAATGTAGACAAACAAACTACTGGATTCAGGAAATCTCTTATCTACAGAAAATCCTATAAAAACAGACCTTATTTATCCTCAGACTTTTGGACTCAGTTTGATAACAAATGGGATGAAAGGCTTTGTAGGATAAAGGATGCTTCTGAAATGCTAACATTGATGTTTATTTTTTCCTTTTATCAGTCTGTGGTTAGCCTTCATATGCTTTTCAAAGTGGAGTACCAGAGTAATTCTATTCCAAAAACTGAAATAAGAAATTACTACAAAGATGAATTTCACTGGAATGTAGCCAGTTATTTACAGGGAATATTCTTTGTGAGTGACAGCATCATAGGAGGCTGTATTTTTAATCATCTAAAAAGCAACCAACTACAACAAAGTTGCAATTGCTGACACTGTTTTTAGCCTCAGTTATGGTAAGTGTAAGACAAAATGCCTGTCCTGAATGAAATTACCACATATTCTCCTTTTGGATTTTATTTCCTTGATTACAAAAAATTAATTTTTCCTTCTGAATCTATTCAGAGATATAGGTAATGCTCTGCTCTCTGTGATAGGCCAAGGCTTACTCAACCATGGCCAACTGCTGATGTTGGCTTGTAATCAGAGGCTAAAAAGAACAGATGGCTTAACCAAATCTGATTTGCTCTTTTATTTATCCTTATGCTGCCCCTTTATCAAGTATATATACAAGTATTAACCATTTATGCTATACAGTTAGAAGAACAAGGCAATGTTTAGAGCTAATTTATGAACTAACCTGACAAATATCCATCCTGAGATGCAAAATAAATCACTTAAGTAGGATTCCAGGTCAGTGTTTGTTTCTGATGTAGTCTGGGATGGAAACTGCAAAAACTGCTATAACAAATTCTGGTTTTCAGTGATGCTTGCCAACTCAGTAGTCGATGCTGCATCACTAATTGTTTGGAGAAAAAAAACCCAAACATAAAACCAAAAAACCCCCATCATCTCCAACTGCATGAATAAAGAAGCAATTTATTAAAAGTAAACTCAGACTTTGAAATCTGGCAATTTCTATCTCCAAAATGCTTCTCAACAGGGAACGATGACATCTGCAAATTGTTTGATTACTTCTCATGATCATTTATTCATTGCAAGTTCTGTGCTTGATCATCTCCACATTATTGTGTTTGCAATTGTCTTTATGTGATCAGACCTTTTTATTTGATGCTGATATCTGTAGTGATGATCTCATCATCATAAAACTAAAACTTCTGGAGACTGTGCAGTATTGTTTTGACACTGTCAGAACAGCTCCTGTTGTCATCTGTCTTCAGAGGTTTGTCTCTCAGTAAGATTATTACTGGCAAGAGCTTGCAGTGCTACAAATTAGGGCATTAATTGCAACCTAAGTTTAAATCCTATGGTTTGGCAAAGACAGTTTTCAATAAGTAGGCCCAGTAGACTTTTTGACTCTCCTTTTAGGCAAGTATTAATAATGGGTCCTATTTATATGCATGAACATTGATTTAAAATTATATTTCTACCTATTCTGTGTCTATGCTTTAGTGAACTGAGTCCAGAGAACCTTATAAAAAATTCAGTGTCAAGTCTGATGCCACATTCATTCTTAAAATGCTCAATGACAATTAAATTTTCTGTACCTTGAAACTGTAACTACATCTTTTAATCTGAGATGAATTATACCATTTTTCTTAATAAATTTCGACATATTTGTATTACACATACGTGTAATACACAGTAGAGTTTATTTGTGTCTGATCTCCTTTAATTTGCCTGGTTACTTAGGCAGAACAGGAGACAGAACTGAGCTAGTAAATTCCATTTTTTATTTATTTGTTCACTGATTCATTTAGAGGCTCCCTGTCGAAAACATCAGTCACATCAGGACACAGCATCAACAGACAATTAATGTTGCATTCAATGCCAAGTACTCATTAATGAAAACTAAACAGATGAAGTGCACTGCTGCAAACACACCACTGTTCTTCAGAGTAGGTACAACATGAAAGTTAAAAATTCTTTAGTATGAATACATTTCATTTGATCTTAGTAAATTCCACAGTATTGCTTAACCTGTAAGATATTTACCTCTGATCCACACATGATGAAATTAGAGAATGCACAAGAATCAGCAGCTGCATCGCATGCAGTATATGTACAACCCTACTGCTACTAGAAATTTCTGTTCTTCCAGTTCTGCAGATGCCTGACAAATTTCAGTGAAGTGAGCACAGAACAAGTTCAGTGATTTCCTTCTCTGCTGGAGAAAAAAAAAGCTTATGGGTATATTCCAATTGGTAGATTCCTCTTTGACAATAATATGTCAATGTCAAACTTATATTATTAATGAAGAGGAACTTTGTGATTAAGACCAGGCACACTGCAACACTGCAACAACATCTGATGGACATCTACCATTTCACAAAGTAACAATAAAATATTATAAAGTTTATAATTCAGCAACCACCTTATTTAAAAATATTTAAATTCACATAAAACAGAAAATAAAAAAAGTAAATTAAATTCACTTTCTCATATCAAGAGTTTTTCCAGCTCAAATAGCAAGATTCTTTAGCCAGGCCTCTGTGAGACTTTCAGATATTTTCCCAGGTGTAGAAGAAAACACACACTATAAATAGTATGCAAATAAAACAAGGCCACAAGAGTAAACTATCAGTTGATCAATGGGTTGTTCTCTGTATAACTGATAACAAGAAGGACAAAACAAGTTATAAAAGCAGCACAAAAAGAACAGAAAACCTGTTTGAGAAAATGTGGGCGCTCTTGGTTCTCATAGGTGCTGCATCTGTTTCTGCTCACCTGCAGGATCTTTCCTTTGATGGGTAAGAACAGACATCAAGTTTTATATCTGTGATTTCTTCTGCATGATCAAAAGGCTTTCAAGTGTTTCAATCGAATCTTTTTCTCCCCTTACAGGCAGAAGGTGTTCCGTGTGATTCCACAGAATGATGAGCAGGTGGAAATCCTCAATTTCCTTGCCAGCATCATGGAGGTAAAGGACTTGGGGAAGTGGTTATATTGTAGTTGAAATAAATATTTCTCCTTTTGCTCAAATAACAGATTTTTTTTAATTGTGCTATTGAATTAAAGACTTAATCTTGATTTCATTCAGGTCAGTTTCTTTGGAAGGAATAGGACAAGTTGATAAAAGTAGAGCGCTACAAAACATTCAAATACCTTCCAAGAAAGTCTGGTTTACCCAATCTGAATGTCAAAGTGCCCATCAGAATTTGTTAATAGAATAAATGAATCTTAAGTGCTGTACTCAGTGTGAGGTGCTTTCAAGAATGTGTTAGATAAATCATGGAAATTCCAACTACCAGAACTTTTACTATTACAGGCGAAACGTTTTCCTCATGTAAATAATCTAAAAATTTATACTGCCAGCAAAATGAATTTTCCTTTGGCCTCTAGTCTCTCATGTTATCTTTTCTTCTGTTGACTTTCGTTTAAAGCTTCCTTTCTCTCCAAGCTGCATGTTTCTCACTGACCTTGATGTAGATATATGATGACACAATGACACGATGAAAAACAACAAAGACAGCAAATGTGTTTTCAATATTTCTCTTCAGCTTTGATGTTGTAAAATAGCTGTTGGTGAAAAAGACACCATTAGCTGTAGGATGAAAGGATGGTATTTTTAATGAAGTACAGATGTGGAGACCTATCATCAACAGGCTACTGCAGCATGCTGGAACAGTTTTCTGTAGAACAACATACTATTGGAATGGTGCTGCCAACATTAAGGAAATTAATATATACCATGCTTGCTTTTAAGTGTGAAATATCAGAGGATTGTTTGTTTTCTTTTTCTTTTAAGAAAAGATCCCTGAACTACCATTGTTATACAAAGCAGTCAGTCAGGACTGATGTAATTGTATATTCTGGAACAATCACCTAATTTGATGACACATAATTCATGAATAACCAACCCAAATTTCATTTACCTTCGTGAGATGAAAGGGTGTAAAGGCATCAGGCTGGCAAATCATCTTTGTTTCCATTGGCCTCCAACAGAGCACTAAATCCAGAGGCCTGGATGTTTACTTCAGCAAAAATAAGTGAAGTAGTAATAACACTGTTGTTTGTCCACTTGAAATGAAACATCTTCAAAGGCACAAGTTCCTCATATCAACTTCAGTGATCTCTTTTTAAAGCACTCATATAGACAACAGTCTTCTTCAGTTGATTTATGTAAAATATTCATACAGTTCACCCCTGATACTGAGTTAATTTCTCTCTAACATTTGTAGGCAAAAACCTGAGAAAAAAAATGAAAGAAACTGTAAAAAGGAAAGATAATATCAATATCGTTATTAATATAATATAGTTATTATAATAAATATAGCAATAAATAATATATATTGTTATACATGTATAAATAATATATATTTATTATAGTAAATGTAGATATAGTTATGTAAAATAACTATATATGGAACATATATGAAAATGTAAATATAGTTATAATATTAACAATTCTGTATGAATACAGATGCTGGAGACAATTCGTGGAATTGTCGCTGTCATCTCCAGAATTCTGCCATATAAAATGCAGGGCCCAAGAAAATCTTAATCAATTTCCAGTTAAAATTTAGGTTGATACTTGTGGGAAGCAATGCTGAATCAGTGTAATAGGATAGGAACGAAATTCAGTATATTAATCACAACCTCACTAGCACACATACACCAATCTAAAAAATCACAGCCACACATATGCATTTATTTGTTTATGTCTTCATTTTCTCTTCTTTCAGGTTGACTTTTGGCAGCCAGACTCTGTCACACTGGTAAGGCCAAAAATGCAAGTTGATTTCAGAGTTGAAGCTGAGAAGTCTTTTAAGGTTGAAGATCTTCTGAAAGAAAGTGGAATGGAGTACCAGTAAGTTCGTTCTGACTACTGTACTTTGAATAAAAGGGGACTAAATACCATGGAGGATGCATTTGAGCTTTTCATATTGGTCAACTGATTTTCCTGTTACAAACTTCATCCCTCCTATGGATGCCTCTACTGGGTTCAGCTTTCCTATGACAGTTCAAATGGACTGTAACTACTCTGCATTGACAAGGTGAGATGAAATGTTGATAGCGGCAAGAGATAGGAAGCAGAGATGCAGTACCAGAAATTTCCCTGAGGTGAAAGCTCACTGCAATACACAAGGTTGGAGTATGGATGGAGATAGAAATATTTCCTACTACAGACAAAATGCAGCAAAGGTCTAGAAAGAGCCAGAAAATACACCAGATGAGGGAAATGGACAGGGAACTGAAGCCAGAAAATAAAATTATGTGCCCCAAGGCTACCATGAGCAGGTCCCCAGTGAGTTGCAGAACAATAGCTAGTGGGCCAGAAAACCCCAACAGGTGAGAGACAGAAGACAGCTGCCAGGTGAAAGGTCAAGGAAGCATGGAAAACAGATTCCCAGAATAGCCTTGGTCTGACAGAAGTGACATAGCAGATCCATGGCAAGGATGTCTCCAAAGAGAGAGCTGACCAACAATGACTGCAGCACAAGTGGAGAGAACAGAGCACACTGCCACATTACACACCACTGGGAACAAAATCTCTGTAGTGAGGAGCACTAATGGAAGAATAAGGAGAATGAGGACCTGACCCTGTTCTTCACTTCATGTCTTCCAATCACTGTGCAAGCATTAACTGAGGATGAGACTTTGAGCTGGAGTGGAGTGGGGTTGTCTGTCTTCATTTCTCCTTTCACTCCACTTAAGCACTGCTGAATGGATCTGCCCAACTTCATTATCAGGCTTCTTTAACATGTAAAGTATAGTCTGTCAACATCATGTACTCAGACACTGGAAGTCAGTGGTATTTGATCAAGTTTTTATAATTTCATTTGGCTGAGAGTAGAGTTTTTGTCTCTCAGCCCCACTGTTGTTGCTATTAGACCAAACACCTTCACTGGACATCACATGATGCATCACAATGCATCCCTAAATTTACTGGCCTCATGTCAATTGAGTCTGATTTAGATGCCTCTACAGGAACAGAATCTAAATACACTCTAGAATAAATTGTTTTCAATAATCCCACAGTGCACACACAGCACAGGAATCCCATTTCAGTGAAATTTCCTCTTCAGCAAAGGAGTTACTCTACATGTGTTCATTTTCCTATAATATTCATTAACTGCTTCAGGTCCATGCACAAATCTTTTGATTGCAGCAAAAGGCCAGAATGTCTGGAAGCTGTCCCTGACAAACCAGTGGATTGTCCTTGTGACAACCCAAGCTGTTATAACCCTTTTGAAGTGCAGCTGCAGTGCCATGACATCATGTCACTTGCAATGTTTGTTCTGAAGGCTGCTGGTGCCTCACAAACTGGCCTCCTGATCCTCTATCCAAATCACAAATGATCAAGGACATACCCTGGATGAATAAGATTTGTAAGAGTTTTAAGACAGGCGCTGGAAAAACAAGAGGACTTCAATTTTTGATATCCAAGGTTGAAATATAAGCAAAAGGTCCTCAAGAGTATCCCCAGTGATAAGTCGTGCCTTTGTGTCAGCCCCAGGGAAAAATGGACTGGAGAGATCCAGCCAATCCAGACAGGATGTTGAGGTTTTTTTGCAATTGTGTGTTGTATTTAATAGCTCACCTCACATGCAATGAAGTAGCTTGGAGGATGGATAATGCCACCCGAACAGAGCTGTCAAACCACATCTAACATTTGGAAGCTTGGTTTTACAGGGAATTTCATCTGGCAAACATCTCTGGGTTGCTGCCTGGTTTTGAAACATTGCTGCAGTCTAACTGCCTTCCAGTGCCAAAAGTTCAAGAAGGCCCTTTTCCTATTGAGGCAGAAGCAGCTGGCAACATGAGATCAGCCTAGAGCTCATTTTGAAACACACTCTGTCTCAGCATTGCCATTTTTCTGAAATCAAACTGTTGCCACCTGGAGGTTTGTTAGTATGGTGGTGAGGCAGCTGCTAACTGGCAGGAGCCTGTTGCTCCCTGGTCCTTTATGCAGCAAGGTTGAGGCAGGAGGTGGAAACTTGATCCTAATATATCTTATTTCCAATCTGCCCACTTTTCCTTTCACAATCTGTGCAGCCTAAAAGCTGGGCAGACCTTGAAATGTCTGACTTTCCTGCTGGATTGGTGTATGTTTCTCTTCACACTTTTTATGGTGCCTTCTTGCAGAGTTCTGATTGACAACCTGCAGGCTGCACTGGATGCCCAGTTTGACAGCCAAGCTCGTACTGCCAGCCACAGCTATGTGAAGTACAACAACTGGAACACGGTAAAGTCTAGAATTTACCACATTATCACCTTGGTACCTTAGCTTCTGTAGTTAAAGTGCTTCCAGCCTTCTTCCCTTTTCCTCTTCTGCTCCATCCATTGACATGATAATGTCTCCAAACTCTCCTTCCTCTTTGTTACTGAGCTAGTTTGTGTAACCTACTCTCATTTCCTCTACTTTGCTCCCAACGATGCAAAGAAACTCTGGCAGAAATCCAATGACTAGGCTAAGATGCTTCACTATTAATTTCCTTTCTTTTTCACTACTTCTCCCATCTCCTCAGCTAAACAACTCTATTTCATTCTCTGCTTCAGTTCTAGCTCTTCATAAGACCCCTATCCTCCTTTTTTCACAGCCATGCTCATTTTTCCTGACATGTAATCATGGCCATGTTACTCTTCACATCTTTGCAGCAGCTCCTTGGAAATCTACAAATCGTATTAACTATTAGACCACATTAGATGCTTAGAAAGACTGTTCTGGGTTGAAATCTGCAAATTAATCAGTCTGGACCTAAGGAACAGAGATCTAGACTTAACCTCTTTATTAAACAGATAGCTGATTGGACTGCTGATATTGCTGCTCAGAACCCAGACCTTGTCTCTCGTAGTGTAATTGGGAAAACATATGAAGGACGGCCAATGTACCTTCTCAAAGTGAGTGCCTCGATTTCTTCTTTTCCTCTATTTACAGTAATGTATCATTCAAACATACAAGATAAACTTTTAGAGACGCTACAGGAAATAATTCAACCATGCAGAGTAATCAAATAATTGGGGGAAGCTTATCAACATTAATAAAAATGAAATTATTAAGAGTATTTTTGTAACTTGATTATCATGCTCAGGTACAGTTGGGAGCACTCCACAGATTTCCATTTAAACAAGGAATGCCATATTTGTATAAATAGGTCAGCAAGCTGACTGACTTGTTCTGCATACAATTTATTTTGTTCAAGCCCTGGGGTATTGTTTTTGTTTTTTGGTTTTTTCCTAGCTGGGAAAAAACGGTGCAAATAAGAAGGCCATCTTTATGGATTGTGGTTTCCATGCAAGAGAGTGGATCAGCCCTGCTTTCTGCCAGTGGTTTGTGAAAGAGGTCAGTAAGCTTAATGATGAAAAAATATTTTGCAAAACCTATGTTTAAGAAAACCTTAAATGAGCAGCAAGAACTCAGGCCACTGCCTTTTTCCCTCTAAATACATGCCTGCTCATGCCTTCTTCTCACCTCAGAGGATTAAGGTGCAACTACTTAAACCAGATCTTTGTGCTTGGACCTGTAATCTCTCAGCAGCTTGAGACAATCTGAAACGTGTCTAAGAGGTACTGACAACTACAATGGTTGCTCAGTTTGTAAATTCTTTTTGCACCTGTAGTCAGAGAAAGGTGAGACAAAAGCAAATAGCTCAAGTAACACTATAAACATAGCCATGTTCTGCACACAGACATCAGGAATAAGGAAATTCAAGGGCACATCAGAAGGCACCTGAATGCACTGCAGAACAGCTGACTTGCCAAGTGGTGGGTTCCTTGCAACCAGCTTTATTCAGTAAGGCAAGAGAGAATGGAAACCTATCCTGAGATCAGCACTGAGGAAATGTACCCAAGAAAGGAGGAAGACTATAAATGAAGCTCCCTAAGCTCCACTCAGGGAGAGGGAAATGCATATACATCACTTGGAGCTACCACCTCAGGCTGTACAGAAAGGTGCTAAAATATGAAACCATATTCAAGGGAGAGCTGCACAGGTGAAATTCACTTCACTTCAGTCTGGGATGCTTTAGGTCTTGAATTAAACAATTTTATGTCCTTTATATTTTTTTTCTCACTACCAATATAAAGCAAGTGGGGATATCAAATGCTGCACAGTCATCTTCACAGAGACAGGTATATTACCCTTCAGTGGGAGATCAATAAATTTAGCAGAGCAACTTACTGACTGAATCTCAAATTTTGTAATAACTTCTGTTGGAAGATTAGGAAAAAAACACCAACAAAACCAAACAACCAACCAAATAAATAAAACCACACCAGAAGCAGCAGCTGGAATCTAAAACCCAAGACAAGAAAAGCCAACCTACATGAGCCAGCCATGCTGGCAGAGGCCTTGGTGGCAAGTATAATCTCAGCGTTATCAGACAGGCATGCGGTTTTGTGTAGGGAGCAGTGGAAATTGGAAGTGACATTTTGGTGGAGTCAATGGGAATATGATTTCATTAGTGCCTAATAAGGCTGCAGACAGTATGTGGTACCATTTTTCTCTCAGCAATTCACGTCACTGCAGCTGTCACTTTCACTGTCTGGTCACTTAATTCATGGGTGTACCTGACACCAGCAGTGCCTCTGCTCAGTGTGTCCACAGGCAGAAGTGCTTTAAAAGAGCAGACCTCTGAGCATCATCAGAATTTCACTTGGGATTGCTTCTAGAAATAAAAATTTAAAAAAATATAGAGAAAAACATGAGCAAGATGCATTGTTATAGGTATCTCAAAAGAGAAACCCACCCATACATCAACAACAATAAACCAAAACAAGCATAAAATAAAACTCAGAAAAAATTATTTCAAGTGATCTGAAACTGCTTTTCTAGATTTTATATCCCACCCTCCTACTTGTCAGTTACAGGACAAAAAATGCTTTTTTCCATTGCATTGCCCTGTGTTGCCCTTTATGGTTATGTAAACAAAACATGGGTATAACACACTTAGAGCAAATTTCCACGATCATTGTATGGTCTCTCAACACTGATATGAATCTGTGAACAAGAATAGCAAGTGCCAGATCATGAAAAATAAGGACATAGAGGATATTGAAGGAGTTCCTGTTTGTTATTCAATGTCTGTGTCTGGAAAAGTGCAGGGAAAAATCTGTCTCCCTATGAATAAATGCATCCACAGAATTATGATTGGAATTGTGTTAGGATGTTACTTCAGAAATATTCTCTATAATTCTGGTCATTGATAAAATTTCTGCACAACAGATACAAAAAATGGAAATAATGATTTCTCAATCTCACATAAATTAAACTCAAACCTTTAAGGTGTTAGGATATAGGAATATATATGGACAGCAGTATTGTTCTGCCTGTAACCAAGCTAGCAGATGGAAATCTCTTTCCAGTGATTTATTATTCTGTTCAAAATCAACATTCCTTCATCTTATAATTTATCTAGCAGTATAAGATGGTTTTCTAACAGCAGTGTGGTTTGAATGTTGATCATCCTGTGGTCATCCAGGTCATCTAAGGCCACACCAGAATGCAGGGGTGCCATCTCCTGTGCTGGACTGACCTGGATGACCACATTCATTAACTCCTGACCCAGACTCCAGGCCTTCACACACACACAGGAGATAAACATCTGTGAAGACATTATCAGCTTTTCCTACTTTTCTCCAAGTAGGCTGTGGAGACCTATGGAAAAGATTCTGTCATGACCACACTTCTGGACAAGCTGGACTTCTATGTTCTGCCTGTTGTTAACATTGATGGTTACGTTTACACTTGGACAAATGTAAGTACATTTTTCTTATTGTTGGAAAAGTCAACTGTCAGAACTGACTCTGTTTTCACCTGTGATTCTGTTACAGGACCGCATGTGGAGAAAGACGCGCTCTAAAAACGCTGGGACCACTTGCATTGGGACAGATCCCAACAGGAATTTTGATGCTGGCTGGTGCAGTAAGTGTCTCCTAACAAGAGCTGCAAGTAATTACACATGAGTGCAGTAGCCAATACACTTAAGTATTTGATTTCCCCTACATGATGGTCCAGCTTCAGCTTGAGTGAAGCATGGCGGAGTAGCTTGTGTTTAATTTTTAAAGCAGTTTTGGGAAAAAAAACCCAAACTTTGGCTACTAGCATGGTCACTTCTGTGAACATATTTGCACACACATGTGCATATATATACAAGTATACATACAAACATACACACAGCTATGAGTTCAGAACAGAAAGCAAAGGAATTTGCTTTCACTAAAGCAGTCTCTTATGAGTCGTTTCCACTTTGTTCCATGGAAGTGCCTTAGAAATGGAGAAGATATGCAAGGAGAGGACTGTTAAGTACTGAAGCAAATCAATATCCCAAAACATTCCCATAATATAGGTCTTTACATCCATATTCATGTTCTTCCAACTATGTACACTGGCCATATTTATTCATTGCTATGGGATGTTTCCCAGCATCTTAACTATGCCATAAAATATTCCCTCCTCTGATATGGCATGTGTATTAGCAGGATTTCCAAGGCTTACCTACATGACTCTCCTAACAATCTACTTCTTCCTTAAGTACGCATTAGATTCTCATTAGATTCACCTTTTTTCTCAGCTCTTGGGGCCTCAGATTACCCTTGTTCTTCCACTTACTGTGGCTCTGCACCTGAATCTGAAAAGGAGACCAAGGCTTTGGCTGATTTTATTCGTGAACATCTTTCTACAATCAAGGCATACTTGACAATTCACTCATATTCCCAGCTGCTACTGTTTCCTTATTCATACACTTACAATTTGCCATCAGATTATCAGGAACTGGTAAGTCTCTTTGTCATTTTGACTTTATGAAAAGAATAAGCAAAAATCATCACTTGCTATTTAGGTGCCTTTAATGTCAAGCAGTTTCTTCAACATCTGGAAAGAATCCATATTGCCAGTTTTTGAAAATATTTTAATCATAGCAAGAACAGGGGAAACCAGTATGGTTTCAAGATAGCTGAAGCATCAGATGAACTTCAGAGCCTTATTTAATTTCCACGTGCACAATGAATTTGACACAAAACCAGTTCTGTCTTCCAGTCATGCCATCCAGAAATCCTCTCTGCTGTGCAGCACTGCCTCCAGAGGCTGCTGTATGTTTACCTCTAATACTTTACATAAAAACACTATGGCCTGTAAACCAAGGTAGCAGCCTGACAGATTGTAATAACTTGAAAGATTGAAATAACTCAAGTGGTATCAACAGCAAGCACGGGTCTCTCTCTAACACTTTCTACTGAAACTTAGTTCTTGCTGAAGTAAAGTCAATGAGGCAGTTCTTGACTAAAGAATAATTGAAAACAGATACAAAAGACATAAAAAGTTTCAGTTTTGAGGCTTTTTCCAGGAGGCCTGGATTTAAACGGAGACATTTTATTTAGAAGAGGAGAGGATGAATGTGGTATTTTAAAGGACAATTCCTCTTTTATCAATTCCAGAGAAAAGCCACACTCCAATGCCATTTAAGAAAATTTTTTTTTGATACTTAAAAACAGATAAAGGGTTTAAAACTATTAAATGCGTAAAAAAGCTGTAAAGATTTCATAGGCCAAGAATCAAAAACCGTGAATAATAAAATTACTTCAGTTCTTTGGCATATTAGCAATTAGAATCTGTTGGCAGGGAAAATAACACAGCAAGACAAAACAAACACATTTTGATTCGCCCTTTTTCCTCGATGCTGCCAAAAGTCCAAGGCAATAACAATGTGTGTTGCTGTGCAGGTTTGACAGATTTATGAATACTCCCAAATATGTGTCTTGTTTCTGAACAGAAATACAAACTGGGGCCAAGAGGGAAGTTTCTTGTTAGATTTTTTTTAAAGCCTAAAAGAGAAGATTAAATTAAAATGAAGACTTTGTTTTCTTAATTTATATTCCAGGAATTTTGTAATTGAAATTATTTCAGGGAGGCGTAATAATATCTTGCCTTCATATTTTACAAAAGCTTCATAATTCACACATTACTGTTCAGTCTAAAGTAATAAACAGCACTAAACACTTGAATCTGCTTTGTTGTCAAGATCACAAAGTTCTTATTTGTCAAAACTTTGCATGAAGTTCTGCCCCCATTTGTTGAATGAAGAGCACATGTGATGAAATGTAACTAAAAGTACAGTGTGTTTCTCACAGTATTAAACAGAGAAAGTACACTGACAACTCATTACTAAAGCAATCCCTAGCAGAAAGAAAGAACCTATCTGCTTTGCTAGGTTTTAAAATTCTTAGATTAATATTTTGTATTGTCACTGTTCTATTTAATATATGTCTAAAAGTTCTGTCTAAATTCAGAATTTGGAGAAATGCTGAAGAATGAAAACCTTAACTTTTAATAGCTATTTTTTGGGCAAATGAAATAATCATACATCATTTTTTAAATGAAGAAGCAAAATTTATAGTGCCATTATCTTATCTTAGATGTTATTTTTACCCTGACAGATCTAATAAATTAAAGGAAATATAGCTGCAATTTCTTATCTCTTTCGGTGAGCAACTGGACATGTATTTAAACAAAACCTCGCATGTCTGCTTCTCATTAATAACATTTTGTTCCATTGTATTTAATTAAAGGTAACATAATACCATGGGGCTTATGTTGCATTCCAGTGTCCGAGATATAGAAAGGTGCAAAAATTGAGTAATCTGAGATTAAGGACACTAAGTCTGCAGAAGAGAAAGGTCCAGAGAATGCCTGGACTTTCCTTCCCTGAACACGTAGTGAACAGTGTGTCCTTGGGGCTCAAAAGACATTTTCTGTTTACAGCCTCAAGAAATCAGCAGAAGGTCTAAAACCGCTTTGGTTTGCCAGATGAACAGGGCACTCAGAGAACCTTTTCATGTTCCACTGCATTGCTCAGCAAATCAGAACAACTCAAAGTTATTGTAACTGACTTAAAGGCAGGGATTAGAACTATCCTTCAACCATGCCTGGTCTTGGGGTGTAAAATGTGATGAAAGTCATGTATATCCATTCCTTCCCACAACCTCCCACTCTTCCCCTGAGATGCAAGAGGATCTGTGAGATTATAAATCCCACAGCTCTCAAGGATTTTCCCCACATTTGTCTCCCTTTATTCAGGGTTGTTGTTTTGTGCCCCTAACCTAGGAGTTGCACAAAATTTCCACTGTTATCCAAACAACAAAAATAAAAACACCCAAGATAGGAAAATCTAGGTCAGGCATTTCTCAGAAGTTTCACAATATTCTTGTCTCACAATATTCTTGTGATGACACCCTTAAAGAAATATGTTCTCCTTTTGGAGAATCACATTTTGTCTGCTTCGCAATCCTCTTGGCTCATTCTTTACTATACCCTGACGTATTGCCCTGAACACAGAATACAACTTGAGTCCCTCTCCTACAGGGAACAGAAGCATCAGCTTTTCACAGTAACAAAATATGCTTGGCAAGACCAGTATCTCTCCACACCCCAAAAAGACTACTTTCATCTTTATTTTACTATTCACACTTTGTCCTCTTGCAATAAAGAACTATGTATTTAATCAGACTTTTCATAAACAGTTCATCCCATTTTTTTAATCACTTCATATATTTGCCTTAGCCTCCCATTAGGCTTTCCTCATTTTCAGCAGACAAATCTAGTTTTATCAATTCTTGTTTGTATTTGAATTGGCTCTGAACTGTAGTTTGAGAGAGCAGAGGAATGTGTATCATGCCTTTCCTTCCTTTCCAGTTCAATTCCGTCTCTCAGTTAGACTCAGCACCAAATACATGTGTGCAGCCAGCTCATATTCAGATTAATGTAGATGTGTTATTACAGTTTCACAGGCTGCAGAATATTCCATTAATTTACAACCCAAGATAATTTCAGTCTGTATTACTTGAATGCACACTGACTGCATGGGTTGTTGTTTTAACTCACCAAAATTAACCTTCCATATTGGGTTGGTCTAGCATTTCACTTCCCCTTCAGTGCTTAAAATCAGACATATTAGAAAGTGTTAAAGAGATATACCCAGAGTCTGTGCAACCTGCAAGAGTGAATTTCAAATACATAGCATGACTGTGACAGTCTGATTATTTAACTTAGTGCCTAATTGTGAAGTCCTGAATATGCTTTAGACATATGAAGACCTGTGGGTAAGAATTGTTGGATAGCAAAAATCCTACATCTACCAGACTCAGACAAGCCCGTGAGGAATTGCAATCTGCTGCTGATGTATCTGTGTTATTGCACAGATTGTATTACTATGATTGTACTACTTGTTACATTAAATATTGTTAAAGTCAACTGGGAAGCACAACAAATAGGAATGTGGGCAGCAAAGCAGTATTTGAAATTTGCTTCACAGCTCTTCCACAAGAGTTTACCACAACAGAACTGTTCTGTACTGGCAGTCTTAAAATTGTGAAAAGGATGTGTTTAGTAGCAGCATCTTCCAGATGAAGCTCATGTGTGAATCTGGCTGATAGACAAGAGCCTCCAACAGGTGTAGGGCCCAAATGATTTCCAGTGGAAACCCTCTCACCAGGGACTAATTTCTTAAACACTGTAGAAACTGTCACAGAAAAACAGGCTTGTAAAGGAAAAGAATCATTCCACTGAAGTTCTCACTGGCTGGATTCCCTGGGCTTTTGGAGCATATGAGACACAACAGAACAGTGAACTAAATGACACATCATCATGGACCCTTGAGGGGGGACTCTGTTTTTACTGGCAAAACAAAAAGGCTCAGAAGTTTCAATTCACTTGGCTAAAGCTAACAGCAAATCCCCATTTTCAGCCTTTCATTACAAAGGAAGTTGAGGGTCCCTTTACTTAACAAGTAGAGCATGAAAGACCGATGTGAAGGGAAAATACCTTGGGCAGATCAGCCTTGGGCAAATCAGTTGGCAGTCCAGTGAGGGAAGGGGTCCAGTCAAGCAGTGAAGAGAGAGAGGGGAGAGCAAGGGGTCCAGTCAAGCAGTGAAAAGGCTCCTCCAGACCACTTGCTTATTGAGAGGGCAAAGGGAGTTGTCCACAAACAGCAGCTGCATATCAACATCTGTGGAGTGTTTCTAAATGGTCACAGTTTGCTGGCAAATCCCCCCTGATGATACAAGAGTAAAATGAGGGAGATGAGATGCTCCCATAAAAATTACCTATTAACACACAAAATATGCCTAGCCTGATAATTTATCTTGTTAGTTCAAACTTCCAACGTGGTGAGAAAGAGACATCAGTACCACATCTTTCATTAAAACTAATAACTGAAAAAACTGAGTTTGAAAGTTGTTAATTATGTAAGATAATGACAACTGAGACCACAACTCTGCTGTCTCCCTGGCTCACGCACTCTGTACACAGATAAGCGAAATATTGGTAATTGCAGTGTAAACACAGATGGGTGATGAGCACAGGAACTGCTGCCTTCTGCTGAAATGACCAGCTCTGAGAGCTCAGCTGGGAGTCAGAAGCTGAAAAGCCATTTCTGCTCCCAGTTACAAGGTATTACTCTGGAGCTACTTCTTCGACTGCAGGGCGCCACTTGTTTCTCTGCTACTATAAATCTCAGCAACATTTTCCTTGCAAAAGAGGGATTCTTAACAGTATAAAACCCCAAACAAACTCCAAACAAACCACAGCAATTCAGTTAAGCCCATTATATCAAGAGATATAGAAAATCATTGAATAACAAAGAGTATCCACAAAGGTCAAAAGGAAAACAATGTTTCTCCTTACTGGTGTAGTCCAAATAATTTACAGGCTTGAAAACCCAAACTACTTTTCACCCTTTTGGAAAACTTTGGGCACTATTTATACACCTCTGCATTGACCTCCCTATTATCTCCTTCTTATGGATTGCTTTGAGTAACTGAGCTATTTTGAAAAAACAACCAAATATATTTTCCTCATATTTTGTATTTATACTCACAAGTATTTACTTAATACATATTATTCCTGCT
>NW_005054465.1:1110349-1113836 GCF_000277835.1 Geospiza fortis
CTGCTGATTTATATTATATTATTAACAAATGACATTAGTTCCTATAAAGTTGGAATTTATTTTTCTACCTTTAGGCTTTGGACTGCAAATCTATTAAGAAAGTAAATGTTAGAGAGTCACTTAAACGAAAACAAAAAGATATCAAAACTTCTGATATGCATGATGAAGTCATAAATGCTTAGGCACGTTTTTCACTTAGACAGGGTCATTTAAAATACCACCTTTATCTCCAACCTGGAGAGCTTGAGGAAGCTGTTTATTTGGATTCTAGGCTCTAAACAGCTGGAAATCTCAACTGCTCTTTCTACAAATTTCTGGTTTTTACAACTTCCAGGCCAACAATAAAAAATCCCTCAGGTAAAAAGATTTCCTGACATACTTTTTCCGGTATGTGTTCTGGTATGATTTAAAGCCATCATTTGTCTGCTGGGTGGAACAAATGCCCTGGGTCAAACAGCCCCACAGAGCAGCTCTGCTATTCTATTGTCCCTGCTTTAGTTAACTAAAGAGAGCAAATTCCAGTTACCAACAGGTCTGCATATTGAACAAGACAAACTTTCTAAATTTTACTTCCACTTTGCATATATTTGAAGAGAGGAAGAATCAGTTTACATTTAAAAATTCATTTGCTATTGAGAGATTTGACTCAATCTCAGCTGCTGATTAAATGTGTACATTATAAACAACAGATGGCTGAAGAAAACATGGCATCGCTAGCAGATAGCAGACTCCAGCCTCTACAATTCCCTCAACATGTGTTAAAAATTATTATGGATTAAAAAAAATCAATTTATTGAGGGATTAAAAAAGAGAGGAAAAAACCCAAACCAAACAAAAAAGAAGATCACAGGAGAGAACTCAGTTACCTCAACTGCTCTGGATCCAAGATTGCAAAATGCAGAGCAACAACATACTTCCTTGCAATCGCTTGTCTTTGTGCGATAGAGAGGCCAGAAACCAAACCCCACATTCAGGCAGTCAGTGTTATAGGTGAAAAGACAAGCTTCAAGTACGCTTTGGTCTGCTTTGTTTAAATATCCTTCATAAGCTAAAGGACCACAAATTTCTACAGCAAACTCCCATAATTCTAAAATGTTCAAAACCAAGTATTTGGGAATGGGGAAACACTTGCAATTCTGCTAGACAGTAGGCTGCCAGTGAAAATGCAAACATGTTGTGATGCTGTTTTTTAGCAGCTGAGAATGTTCTCTCAGTTAACTAAAATTTTTTAAATACTTGGTCCAATATGTCTTTTTGAGTAAATCAGAAGAACACTTAAGCATAAGGATGAACAGAGAATATTTTACAATATATCTTCCACTGGGATGTAAGCCAGAGTGTAACCTACAGAGAAGGAAAGGGCTTGAGGAAATTCCTGGAATAGTAAGCCATTCAGCTGCAAGCTATAAAGAAATATATGGCAACCCATTGCTTATACTGAACATATGCTTTCAAAAATCATTCATATTTATCATCTCTTAGTAATAGTTTTCATGTTTTATTACCAACATGTTGTATAATCAAGAATTGGAAAAGCCACACATTCCAAAGAAAAGTCTGTAATTTTCCTTAATGCAAACATACAAAACTTCATAGTACTATTGATGGGCCTGATCCAACCCTCACTGAACCAGTGGGAGTTGAATGAGCCCCTCTGTGCACAGGAAATGAATTGAAATTAATGAGACTACATATGGTTTCAGGGTAATTTATGCCTTTTTTGGCTCTTAATATTTAAAAGACCTTAATCTGCTTCCACTTGCATCAATGTTCAACTCCCCTGGCTGAGCCAACTCTACTCTGAATGTATAGCTGCATGAACAGAAGGAAAAGAAAGGCTATTGTATGTTTGCAATTTACTGTACCATTCTCTAAGATTCTCTTATCTCTACGTAAGGTTCCTTGTTCCTTATTTAGTTTTAACCTTGTACAATTTTCTTCTAAGTCCAGGAAGTGACGTTACCTCTCGTCCCCTTATCTATCCAAACCCCCCTGGATTGTACACCAGGCTGCAACAGACCATACACAGACTGGATCACACTCCATTAAACCTTTGAGAATAAGTTCTTTGCTGACAAGCTCTTTTCACAGCACCAGGACAAGCTGGGCCTCAGCTGCTGACACCTAGTCACACTGAGAGGTCAACAACAGCTTTCTAATCAAAGCTTCTCCAGCATGGTTTTTGACTTTATACAACAGTGTAATTGCTTAGATTCACTCAGAAAGTTCCTGAAAATCTGCATTTATCATTTTTCTTTTCTAACAGAATTCCATAGCTAAAGCTGCTTCCAAAGAGTTGGCCAGTTTGTACAACACTGAATATACATATGGTCCAGGAGCAACAACAATCTGTAAGTATTACATAAATATACTGACAAGCTATATTAAGTACTCCTAGGACTATAAAATGCAGTTTTCTAGTGATTCGTCTTCCTCTAAGTAGTCCCCTTCTTCCTTCACATGCATATACAAAGAGGTATATATGGGACCTGTCATTTCTAAATTATGGGATAATTTATTCCCAAGGGATTCCAGGAAGTGTGTGACCCCCTGGAAAGTCAAGTGATGTAGTAAAATGTTTATGAATTCACATGCATAGCATGAATTCCTAAATCATACACAGCTTAGATTTAAACATAAAAACCTTGACCTGAGATTTTCTGCATTTCCAGTATCTCCAGTCAAAGATGATGTGAGTCCTTTGATTCCACTGTGTGATGTGAATCCTCCAACCACTCTAGTGACACCAATTTCTTTTACTTTGCATTACATTCTGAGACACATACTGATTACAATCCTATTTGTAATTTGTAATGACTAATTATTCTACCCTTCTTGGGAACTCAGCTGTGGATATGGCCTCTGCAGTGCTAAAAGCCAAGTCAAGGTTATCTCAATATCTCCCATATTTAAGATCTCTTAATTACTTAAATATGGAAGCTAATTTCTCTTGCCTGTTTCTCCTTCCTCAAATAGTTAACCACCCCCTCCCAAACATTTTAAAAATTTTCTTCCAATTTTTACAATATTTTTGGAGCCTCTTCCTTTAGAAATGGCAATTTTGGAGGCTCCTTCCTTAGCAAAAGAGACTGTTTTTATCGGACTAGCTACTGAAAAGGGAGGGTACTATCTGTCCAGCAGAAAATGATGGGGCTGAAATTCCACATATGCAATTCTTTCCCATCTCTGTGAACCTCAAAAAGCCACTCAGTGAGAGGGCATTAGCTTCTTATAACAAGTGCTTCTAAACACCCCATGCAACTATGCCATTCTCCTGTTCCTTAGTCATTTCTCCTATGGTTTCCCCACAAGGAGGGAGCAGTTTAGCTTGCTTACATTTGCTTGCACAAATCAGCTGGAACAAAGCTCATAAAAGGCCTAAAATCATAGCAACTTTCTCATGAGCAGGATAAATCAATCAATTTACCAAATATTTCTTTTTATCTGTCCTTTCTGCACTCCTGGCTATGTGACTTGACTCCAAAGT
>NW_005054465.1:1113874-1128674 GCF_000277835.1 Geospiza fortis
AGACCCTGCCGCAGGGGGCTCTGATGACTGGGCTTATGACCAAGGCATCAAGTACTCTTTCACTTTCGAGCTCCGGGACACCGGGAGATACGGTTTCCTTCTCCCTGAATCTCAGATAAAGCCAACCTGTGAAGAGACTTTCCTTGCTGTCAAATATATTGCCAACTATGTCCTTGAGCACTTGTATTAGAATGGAATTCTAAAAACTATTAAAGTAGGCTTTATGCAAAGATGCCTTCCTTTTTTTCTTCCCTAAAAATGACTTTTTTATTTCTCTATACTTAATGCACTTTAGTCATATTCTTAGTCCATTACAGGTCACTAGAACTACAAGTTTCTTAAGAGAAATTTTAGAAATTCAAGAGAAATATTTTTATTGAGGCAACTGGTATAGGTGAGGGGGTTGAAAAAGAAGGAGCACAAGATTAACCAACCTAAGGTAAAGGTCACCTTATTGATTAAAATTATCTTTACACAGAGGAAATGGGCTGAGCATTAGAGCTTACACAGCCTGACTGTTAACCAGAATGACAAGAACCAAGTGATTCACATAGATGGACTTTCACCCAAACATCCATTACCTCAATGGCAACAGTAGCAAGGAGAAGCTCACATTACATACTTTTAAAATTGTTTATCTGAGATGTGCTCTTGTGAATTTTCTCAAAACCCACCTTGGATCTGGCCCATCACCGAAAAATAATTTGGATCTGCAGCCACTGCTAGTCCAATCTGGGTTCAGTTATGAAAATTATAATTACTATGACTAGCCAAAACTTGATATAAATCATGCTACCCTGCATTTAAGGCTCTCGTGCTCACTACAGTAGCATCTCCCAAAGTGTTCTCAGAGGCCTGGTACTTCCTGGGCCCCACATGTTCCTACTGTCATGAGCAGAAGAATCATAAAGAGCTCTAAAGACTAAGGCTGGTGATAAATGAGTAACTATTTCTTTCATGGAAAGCTGTAGAGAATTATCCCCTCCCGATCAATTTTCTGTACAGGTAATGTAGGTCTGATTGGGTCAGAGTGAGTGAAAGTGATAAATTGCCACTCAACATCTTTCCCACAGAGCTGCAGAAAATGTGTTTGGCATCTATTAATACTGTTTGGAGCTTGGCTAATATGGGACACACTCTGCACAATCATAGGGAAAAACCTTATGTCAACAGAGAATCTGGCTGATCTCCCTGCCACTGCCGGAAGCTCTGAACAGAGACTTCCACTGTCCACTGATGGTCCTGGAATTAACCCCATTTCTGGTAGGTCCTTAGCCAATCCACTCAACACAGCCCCAGAAATGCATTTTACAGAAAATGCTTCTCCAAAGAAAATCATCAAGTTCAAGACCTGTCAAAAACTACATAGTCTGCCATTTTGTCCCTTTTCATTGAAAGGAAACAGGAAGACAGGGTCCAATTTAAAATTACACTTTCATTTGCATGTATAAGAGAAAGAAAGGCCACACATCCACTAACCCACTCCAATTAGCCCAGCAGCACTCAGATTAAACTATTCCTCACACATGACTGATCCATCTGGTTTTGATCACTGGTGAAACTGAACCCACGTGTGAAAGTAACACGCACCAGTAAAAAGACATATCATTCTGTTTTGCAGAGGAAGTGGGGGGAAGAAATATCAACTTTACTAAAAATAGCACAGGATGTGAACAGAACATACTGGCCAGAACCAAACATGCCACAAGGGGCAGGAAAATAAATTTATCGGAATATGAAATATTTTGCTAATTTTAACTAAGTGTTAACAACTCTCCAGGGACTATTCTGACTGTAACTATGTTATTTGGGATGATGTCACAGGTTTTACACCAACTGCAACGTGAACTCTTGATACTCAGCACTTAGTACTATGGTGCAGTTGACAAGTTCCATCAGCTTGATGAACTTGGAGATCTTTTCAACCTTAATGATTCTATTATTCCATTCTATGATCCAGTATTAGGCAGCCACTGTGTAAGACTGCAGGCGGCAAATACACAGCTACAAACACAGCTGGGGGCCAGGTCACAGCACCCAGCAGTTCCACCATTAGTTACCCCAGTTAACTTAAGTGTGTGACTCTGAGGCAGAATATAGCACACATTTGGTGGCTCTGACATTCACAAATCAAGTCACAGCAAGGCAGTGATCTGCAGCTTTTCTGTGCCTTCTCCCCAGAAGTTCATATTTTGGCCTTAGCTTCCCATTAGGTCACCTTATGCTTTGCTCATTTTCAGCAGACAAATCTGGCTTTATCAATTAAATTCTCACCAGAAGGCACTCACTAGCACTGCTGATCAAATTACACAGATGCAGAGAAGAGCAATCAAATGTGGTATTATCATCCATGCAGCTTGCAACATAAGCCAAAGAATATATGGAAGAATTTTAAGCAGGAAAGGACATTGTGCTAGCAGGTAAGCTTCTAGTACAGAGACACTGAAAGAAAACCTGGAGAGGACGCAAAAGTTCATCAAGAAGTCACAATGCCTCAAACTCTAGCATTACTTTCAAAAAACATGGAAATTTCACATGCAAAACTGATAGGTAACCTATTCTCAAATTAAAGCACATGAAACTCCATGTATACACAATGCCTTCTTACCACACATGCCCAAAAACCAGATCATGTTGCCCAGAAATCTTGTGGAGTCTCCATCCTTGGAGATGCTGTTCAAAACTTGGCTGGGCAAGGCCTGGGCAACCTGCTTTGTGCTAGCCTGTTAATGTCTGCCTGATACAGGTCAACCAAGGACTGAGATAAAGAATTTCAGCTTTTCCTCTCTGATTTATACTGCTCCTTTAATCAGATAGAAAGGGAACTTTCTGTTTTCTTGATTAAGAATTACTTCAAAAAGTTGCCATCTTTCTCATATGAAGCTATTGTTTAGTCAAATGCATTCAAACAGCCAATTAATTTCAGTGTTCCCAAACTCAAAAGGGATTAAGACCTGATGAAGTGCTTTAAAGACAATGTACTGTCCCTCTGCCAGATCTCCCAGGAGTGATATTGGAGATACCAGACCACTCACAGAGGAAAATGTCCCTTCAGTACAGATCACAGCTGCAAAGGCCCTTAACAAAGGCAACACTTAGAAATTTTTGATTCTTTAACACATAAAAAGGTAGCTCACATACAAAAGTGAATGAAATGCAGTTAAGTCCCAACAGTTGTGTAAGAGTTAAACATGAGCTTAACTCATGTTGTCAAACAACTGCTGACACATAATGGAAATTCAGAGAAGGCAACTTTTGCTCTTAATGATCCAGACACAACTGCCTCAAAAACCGTGCTAGAAATTAAACCTGTGCTTACAGTGCAGCCTGCTCTGAACTCTGCTTTGCTCACATATGGCCTCAGCATGCTTCCTGTCACTTTGAATTCTTCCAAGGACAGATGTGGGCTGTGCACTGAAGCAGGTTGTCTCTGTGTTCCCTGCTGCACTCAGAACAGCTGCATTACAGCTGCATAAAGCATTTACTGCAGGAGGAGAGGAAACAGCCAAATGCTTTTGATAATGGGACTGGGTCCCTGTCCTTTACAGGAAGGATGCCAGGCTACTTGTGGTAAACTTTGTAACCACAGAAAACAGAAAATTTGCTATCAGTAAGTGAATATATACAGCTTAGCCAAGAAACAGGGAAATAGGGAATTCAATGGTTGGCAAGCACTAAAATCTTTTCTTTCAGCATTTAGCAGAAGACCTAAGATGCTTAACTGGAATTCTTCAAGGAAAGTATGAATCACACTGCTTTAATAAAAAAATCAACTTGCAATTTCCTGGCTTCATGGGGAATAATAAAATATTCAGGTTTCTTTTTAATACATTTGATATGTTAGGGCATAATGGGGGAACAAAAAGGATAACAGTTCAGGAATAACAGCTGTCATTCCCACAGATCCCTGTGTTGTAGCTGCTGACTTGAGAGAGTGAAGCCACCGAGTACAGCTCCATATCACAGCGACCCACCAGCTCATGTCCAGAAGTGACATAGCTCAGAGCATCTCTTTTCCTACCAGAGTTAGCCCAGAACCTAATCAGCCTTCCACACAAATCAAGAGATGCTAGTGAATGTTATAAAGGGCAAACAAAACTCAAAAGACAGATGTGTTGTTATGCAGCACAGCAGCGATGTCATTGCTGACATGTATGTTGCATCAGCACTCATCAATATTGGGCCTTTTTCCCCATTGCAAAGGTGCAACATACTCAGATCATGGAACTGCAAATACAGCAGTAAATGCAAAAAGCTTTTCACTTCTAGGTTTATGTCCCTGTTCATAGGATGTGTTTTCTTTATAAAGAAAATTATCTCACATATGTGAAGTTTCAGAAGTTCAAGTGCTCAGCACACTTAGAAAAAAATACTCTAATGTCACTCACATCTAGAAACCAAGATCCTTTTCTCTTAAAAAACTGTCCCCACATATGACAGCAAAAACTCTGTCTCCCATTCTCTTCCCTGGCCTATACACAGTAATGCCATGAAGGTCCCTGAATTAATTCTTCACACTCCGTAAAAAAAAATCAAAGGAAAAGTAGGTCCTTGTGCTATATTTTCAAGCCCACTGAAAACAGCTATTTCACTCAAAAACTAAGCTGTGAATACTCTAAAAAACACTGGAATTTCACAGAGGGTGTTTTATGTAATTTTACACGTAGCTTTTATTGATTCTTCAATGATTTTTTAAATGTGCCCAAAAAGTGAATTAATAAAGGGTTCAAAAGGAACATTCATTTTGTACAGACTTTCAGGAAAGTATTCTGACATTTTTCTCAACAAATGGAAACACTGTTCATGACCTGAGGGCTTTCTTTAAGGATCATAAATAGAACATTTCCTATTTGAATGGAACTAGAATTCCTAATAACATAACGACATTTTATACCTTCCCTCTTTCAATACCCATCTTTGAATCACTTCTGAAAAGCAACAATGTAATCCTTACAAATGCAGAACATTTTTCCTCCATTTAAAAGGAAGGATGAATAGAAATTGATGCCTTACCTCTAGCTTTTGTCACCACTATTCCTTTGCAGTTTCAGTCTCTCACATCTCTACGTAAGTTATACTGTCACTGATAGAAGTTCTGGCAACAACATATTCAGCAATAAAAAAATGTTTTAAAATAATGATTTCTTTTAAAATTTTAACACAAAATGCATTTTTATTATATGCTTTCTAAACTAGAAAATCAATTACATATTAGAATTTTAAAAAAATTTAAAACTTGCTTTTTAAAAAGCCCTATTACACTATACTTACACTTGACTTTGTTCAGGTATTATGTATTTGGAAATCGTAAAGCTCATTTCCTAGGATTGCAATGATATGCAGTTAAGAGAGGAGAACTTCCTTGTTAATTGCGTAGCCCAGTAATACTGGCTAATACTGAAAAAGCAATTCTTGAGAGGCAATTCAGCATTTTATGTGCACTAACATATTCACTTAAAATCTATTAAAATGTAAAATGTTAAAAACCTGAAATACAGACTCCAGTACTCTCACATGAAGTTCAATCCAGACTAAACTTCATGTGGACATATCTGTAAAGCTCCAGTGCAAACCAGCTCTCTGCAGGGCTGCCCAGCCAACTCCACTGTCAGGGCCCATCACAGCCCTGAGCACCTGAAAGCTTTGGTACTGGCAGCCTCAGCTTTGCAAATGTTTTTTCCTCTCTCAGAACAACTCTGAGTCTGGGAATCGTTAATTACCCTCAGATTTGTCTGAGGCCCTGGCTCATTCTCTCATTCTCAGTTCCACAGTGTCACCAAGGAGGGAATTGTGCCACTGCTTAGGGACAGCTCCAGCCTGCCCAGCACTTGGCCCAGGCAGGAGGACAACTCAGAGAGCAGAGGAACAGCACCACTCCTGCACAGACATCAAAGTGATTTGTTTTCTAGCAGGGAATGACTCACTCTCACGCCTGTTAAAGTTCAATTAAACATCTTTAGGGGAAAATTTATGATTAAACACAGAATCAACACTGTTGATGGATACCACATATTTATCCAGGCTTCTGGGCCTCTTTTAATATTTAATTTTGCTTTAATGACCATTATGTGTCTAGAACCTGAATTACTGACAAATTAGCTAGAATCTTCCCTCACTTTTCATATCCTTCCAGGTTTCTGCACTCTTCTGAAACAATGCCTTTCCTGTGAAACTCTGTAAACCAAGAAATATTTGCTGGCCATCATGGCCTTGGATTTTGAGAAAAATTCTGTCCTGCACATGATTATGGACAATTATCCTGAGGAACTTCTGGAATCCCTTTCAAAATGTTCTCACTACTTTTTGTGACACTGTTTGGCTCAGCTTCCCTAACTCACTTTGAGGTGTAACTCAGGATTCAGTGCTGCTTCCAAAGGCATTTCAAGAATTCTCCTGGCATGCCACCATGTTACATGTTTCGTTTATGGAGAAATAAGTAGATAAAGTTCATTAAAACACATGCAGTACTTTAGCACTATGCACACAGATCTCACTGAACCCCTTGGGAGATAAAACTAAGTTCCTGACAAGACCGCATCCTATAAAACAATTGAACAAAACACTCACCATGACTCACAGAGTGAATGTGAGAGATCTGAGCAACTTTTAAAAATCTCTGCTGAATCTCCCACTGGCAAGCTCAGACACCAGCACACATCTACCTGCTCCTGGCATCTGTGCAGGATGGACTTCGTAAGATTGTTACTTGAAGGCTTTTTCACATTAATATGTGGATTCAAACAGCAAATTCAGCTGGGAATTTAAAGTAGAAGCAAAAGTGCAGATTTAATGGGAAGAAGCTCTTTCCAGTTCATGGAAACATACTCCTCCTCTTACAGGAGTAAATTCACAGAGCGGAAAAAATGCTACAAAATCCAAACCACAAGCCAGTCCTTTGCCAACCTGCACAATCTCTCAGTTCTACAGTGCTTGGTGTTGTGAGGTATCCTACACATCAGCGACCTTAAGGCTCTCCTAATCTACTGCTTCAGGGCTTGTAGAAGACCATTTAATCAGTCACCAGACACCTTTGTTTCAAGCAGAATTCTAAGATGCAAGAGGTTCTTCAAGAAATGCAGACACTGCCTTAGCTGCACAGTGAAATGGGACGTTTTCAGAACACGTAATTCCTTCCACAACAGCTCCTCAGCTAACTGAGAATCTCAGCAGCCCCCACCAATCCTGGAGCCAGACACGGCTTCTCACGACACCTTGTGGCAGCAGCACCAGCTGACAGGGCCTTTGTCTTCAAAAAAGTTACTAAAGATGTGAAACAATGATATTGCAGAAAATCAAACACAAACCAAAAAGCACCAGCTTACAATCAATTAATCTGAAGAATAGCAACAATTTTCAAAACAGGAATATTGCCCATAAAAATAAAGATACAAAGCATAAAATAATAGAAGCATTATTTTAAAGTAATAAAGTCAGAAAACTGAAACAATCTAATGCAATTTGAAGAGCATGTGAGCGATAGATGTACAACTATAATAATAATGCAAGTATGAACTATTAACACTTAACGTATTATTACATATTATAACTATTTCTTACCTCTTTCTAATTGGAAAATCAGAATTTTCTTTGCACCTCCAGGAAATGCTTCAGGAAGACACTGGTTGAGAAGGGAAAAGCTTCATTGTCCAGAAACACAAAGACAAACTGACTCAATTAGGCTAATTTATTCTGATATTTATGTTGCATGCAAGTGGATAAACAGCAAAATAGCGAATCTTACTTCCCATTTATTTTCAAATTATGTTTTAAGAAAAATGCCTTTTAACTATACCTGAAAAAACAAAAATTGTGGTTCAATACTATTCTACTGCAAACACGTCAGTCCCAGAAGAATTAATAGATGGCCCACCTTGAAAAGGAAATCAGAGATAGCTCTAATTAAATAAATTAAACCCAACAAAATTATTTAATATATAGTCTTATTTACACAAACATTCTCATCAAGGCACACAAGAAGGATATTTTCTCAATCATTAACTGAGTATAAACACACTGTTTTTTGAAGGAAGGTATTTCACTTTCTCTCTATGCAACCTGGTACCTGAAATCCTGACTCAGCCCCTCACACAGCTTCTGGAACAGGGGCAGTTTTTCCTGTTCAGGGCAGAAAAAAATTGGCTTTGCCTCGACTTGGTTGGAGGTTAAAAGAATAAAATACAAACAGATTTTATGTAGTCAGAGATGAGCACTGGAGGACAAAAAGAAAGCTTCTGGGAGGAATATTCAAGCAGAACTGTAACTCTTATTGAGCAGTCATTAAAGGGTTTTCAAAAGCATTGGCTGTAGCATCCTCAAAGCAATAAAACCCTACACCAGGAATAATTCATATTTGTTCTTCAGATGTGAAAAGTAATAATCTATACTTCACTCATGTCATGCACACTGAGATTACTGCACCTACTTGTGTGTCTTCCTTACTCTCACGTGTTACTGTGTTGAGAAACACATTAGAGTTAGCAAAGACAGCCCTGCCAGCAGCAGGACTGAGGACACCAAGCATCTCATCCACCACAGGATCACACACAGCATCAGCACCCTATGAATAAGACAAAAAATTCCTAGCATTAAAAAAAAGGGCATTTTCCCAAAGGGATACTCAGAAACAACAGACATTTTAAGTCTGCAAAGTCCCTGAAGGACTACTGTGACTCCAGAGAAACAAAACAGACATTTTAAGCCCTGCCTAACCTCTTGTCAAGCTGCAGACATTTGCCTTGTTTGCAATACAGAACTTTAATTTATAACCTGCTAGAGACCAAAAAACAGAATTTTGGCCCAAGATTTGCTGGCACAGTTAACACAAACTACTATTTATGTGACGTTGTGAAGTGTGGATTGGCCATCTGAAGCATGGATGGAGTCAAGCCTCCCCCAGTACCATGGGTGTGCTTTGGCAAGACCCAAAGAGGCTGCTGGGAGCAAGGAGAGAAGGTACCACAGACACTGCAAATGGCAATATCCAGTGGAAAAGGTAACCAAGCTGAACAGAGAAACAGCCATGGGCTACAAACCTGCAAATCCTGACCTCCATTTGCCTCCACTCTGAGAAATGCTCTACAGACTTCTCTTGGATGAAAATCAGGTTTTTGGTCATTTCTCCAACCAATTCGAGGCAAAATCTCCACAGAACAACTGCAGCCCCTGCCCTATACCGCTGCCAGCAGCCACCCCCGCTGGTGGCAGTGTCACCCCCAGGGGCCACGGACACCTCACCTGTGCTGCCCCTGGGGGCTCCACGCTGAACTTCATCCTCCTGCTGCAGGAAACATTCACATCTCACCTCATCTGATACTCCAACCTGCAAAGAGTTTGGCTTCTTTTTTTTTTTTTTCTTTTTTTTTCTTTTTTTTTTCTGTAAAGAACCCAAATAGACACTCAAGTGACCTTCAGGTGAAAACTAAAATAACCTTGGAGAATGATTATTACCTCAGTGAAGTAAAGCACATCTTTGTCTCAGAAAGCAGTTGGGGAGCAGAGTGGCAGGAAGGTCATCCTCATAAATTGTGGAACCCTGACACAAGAACTGATCTCTCCTGCTTTCAGAAAGGAGTTTCTCAAGATCAGCAAACTTTCTTCTCATGTAAGCATCCTCTACTGGCAGGGGTGCAATATACTTAGTATCTTTGTGCAGTTTCACAGTCTTAAATATAAATAGTATTATTTCATGGATTCAAAATCACAATGTTTTGAAGCCCAGGACACTTCTCTCCACCATCTCCACCAATTTTTTGATGCACCACTTACAGCGGCAAGGCCCTAGACTTACCTGAAAGTCCCAAATACACTCAGCTAGGAGAGAGTGCAAAGAATAATGCACACCCTAATTTGTCTTAATTTATGTGCTTTGGCATAAGGTACAACCTGTGCTTTAACTCAAACACACAAGAGTTTATGAGCAGGTCAGTCCCTGTGGACTGCATTCCTTTGACTAAGACTGTCTTTCCTCTACAGATGAAACCATGTAAATTTTATCCATTTTCATCATTTTTTTTTCCTTCACAAGAAGCCTAATCTGACAAGATGTGGAACATGAGGTGCTGGATATTAGCTTAAATAGTTCTAGTATTTTTTCTTATTCTCTGTGTAGAAAGGACTGTTAATACCAACAGTTGTTGTGTCTGCACCAACCTGAGCAGGAACTTGTCTGCTGCACAGGGCAATGTAGTAACACACAGACCACCTTGGAATGAGCCTGCCCTAGGCACTGCTAACAAGATTATTGTGTCAGTCTTTGAAGACAAATGTCTCTAATGCTTTTACACTCCACTGATTTTACCCTGTAATTCCCAGACTCAAATGTTATGAATACAAATCTTATTTGCAGCCACTGCTGCCTAAGAGAGGTATGTAAATCACCCCATGAGCCTGCACCAGTCTGAGGAAGAGACTGAAGCTATCACTGCTTTTATTTCCAACAGCCTCCCTTCCATCAAGGTATATCTAAGTTTCCAGTCATATTCTTAGCTGCTGGTTTTTTATGAATACAATTCCATAAAAGTAGCTAATTATGATGCACAAGTACTTAGAAATGCTAACACAGAGCTTGAACTTCCATGAAAGTGTTTGTAATTGTGATGAAGTAGCTTGTCCAAGAAGCATGGGAGATTCTGTCCTTCCAAGACAACCTAATCACAATGCACCAGCGTGCCAGAAAGCTGAAGAAGTCCCCAGAGAACTCTCAAAGACTTGATTCAGCTCCTTCCATTAAGCACTAGGTTCAGCAGACCCAGATGCAATTTCAATTAGGGAAGGTAACAATCAAACCACGTTCAATTTCTTTTATACTGAGCTTTTGAGATTCTAAGAGTTCACATGACATACCATGTGGTTTTAAATCTCACTGTGATTGGGAGTGGTATCTCTCAAAACAGAAAATCTTACTTTAAAACTTAAAAAATACTCTTTCCAGACCCATTGCACATCAACAGCAAAGAATAGTGATTGTTGTGACAGACAATCTTATTACCACCTCCATCTCATTTGAGAATGACTTTTTGAGACGTACTGGCAGTATTTACAATAAAAAACAATTTTAGATCTCATTTTTATAAGGAAGATCAGCTTGAAAATTACTTCTTACACAGCAAAGACTTTCACATTTACTTCACTATCAAGAAACAATTTTTGTCCTGTAATCCAAAGAAATTCAAACCAGAATGAAGAGCATTAACCAAACACCTTTCAGAATCCAGGTAAGAACAGAACAAGCCTTGAAAATCCAGCCAAAAGGAAAGAATATTCATTCTATCTTAAAAGAGAGTAAAACAAAGGACCAAGAGTCTGAATACAGTTTCTTTAGTTCACTGATTCTGTTAAAAAAAAGTAACAAACATTTTAATGTTGCAGCTTTATTTAAAAGAAAGTGACTTTAAAATTTTTGGTAACATACTTTTTATACAAAACTGATACAATGAAAAATAAACTGCAGCAGTGTTCTAGAGCAGATTACAGGCTGTAAACTCATAGTCAAATGTACTATATTGGAAAAGGTAATTTTGTTCAAAGCTTATTTGCAGACCAGCACCAAGTGATTCCAAAAGTTTAATTTTACTAGACATGCAAAAAACCCTCAAACTCACACTTCCTAAGTAAGGACTTGCTCAATCTCACTTGTCTTCCAATTTACAGTACAGTAACAGTTGTGATTAACTGTATGCAAGAAACACATCAAAATTTCCTACAATACCTCCAGTGAGTAAAGTTCAACTTTTGTACACCTTTGAAAGTTTCTAAGGAGTCATGAACAAGGTATTTGCACAAAACTTTAGTAATTGCCATTTACATGGAACTCAGAAGTCCACGAAGAAATTTCAAAGCCCTCTAACAGTTCTTTTTAAACTATTTCGTTTCAGCAGGTCAATTTCCTTGATCTTGGGATCACATTTTTTAAAACTACATTTGCAGTACATCAACATCCCAACATATCCACAAGCAGTATGAATAGGATCCAGCAGGGAAAGAGAAACACCAAAACACAAGCTAAACAATCCTGAAATCCTTTTACCATTCTTATCACATGCTCAGTAGAAAGCAAAACTCCTCCCAAAACTCTTTTATTTCTATTTTTAAGTTGTCTGAAATCAAGTTTCTCAAATAGAGAACCTGTTTTGGGAAGAAACTTTTCATTATAAACCCAGTTCCTCAAACATCCCATTCTGGGGGTAACTTGGCTTCATGCAACCCTTACAGGCACAGGGAAGATAGTGCCCTCAAATATTAAAGCTGTACAGATCTACCAGATTGGGGCAAAATACTAATACTCAAACTGTGAAATAACAGTACTGTAATTCTTGTATTTGCTCTTCTCTGTCATGCAATCACAACTGTACTTTGTAGAAGACAGCAGAGGTCTGTTTCCTGCTCTCTGCTTCTCACTTCATGATTCCTGAACTCAAACTGATTTGTTTTATTATGGCTGTTCATGTAAACCTCCTAGGAACAGCATCAATGGAAAACGATGCTAATCCCGTAATGCCAGAAAACTCAAAAGTCTTCTCTAGAAATTGAAAAATGTCCTTATAAATTCCACTTCCTTTTCAGGCTCTTTGCCTTTCCTCTATGAAACATCCACCAATCATCCTTTATCACTGCTCTCCACCCTGTGATCCCAATGTAAACAAAACCCAGTAGAATAATCAAGTTTTGCCAGAGAACAAAAAAAGCACCATAACATTACATCTTTCCTCTTTTCAGTAAGTTATAGCAGCATTTTGAGACCAAAGCCTCAGCATTCTAATGCTTAAAGCTTTGCTCCCAGGTCCTCTGCAATGCTTTGGATCCTGGTATTAAAACAAAGAGGTATTGAACATAGGATGTGCCCACAGGAACGTGGATAGGAGTTTCTGTGAACTGCATGTAACAGATCTGCTTTTTGCCTGGGGACATTTACTATGCAGATTTGCTTCTCCTGTGAGGCTGAGGAGTCACTGGCACTGAACAGTTTTGCCATAGCCACCTCTTCCAGCATCGTAGTCTTGCCGATACTCATCTCGGACCTAACAAAGGAGGGGGGAAAGGGAAGTCCAGAAAAGACAAGGAAAAACAATTTCTCAAAAACTGTTGCAGCATTAGAATACAGTCATACTGACATCATAACATGTAATTGGCTACATGGAGCTGTCTGACCAAACAGAAGGTAAAGTGCATCATGCAGAAGACCAGAATACATAAACCAGCTTCTTCTTTCATCATGTCTCTAATCACCACAGCCCAAGCAAGGATGGCCAGCCTTGGGCTTTGGCAGTACAAGCCACTGCCATCTGCTCCACTTGGGGTAAGCCAACTGCTGTCCTGTGTGCTCCTAACAGCCAACCCCTTACATTTTCTGGGCTTACTTAAAAGCATTACCCCCGCAGGCAGCCAAGAGCTGTTTCTGCAAGTACTTCTAGTGAAATTTAGGAAGGAGTTATTTATTCCTAGTGGATTATATTGCCATTGATCAGATGTCTTCCAGTGTTATCTTAAACTATGACTCCTAAGCTGCTATTTCTGAAATTTTTCTGTGTTCATTCAAAATCAAGAAGTTTGGCAAAGTCACCATTCCCTTAAAACCCAAGGCTGTACAACAACCTACCTGCCCCCCTGATCGTCCACGGCCATACTGCCTGCCCTCCTTAAACCCTGCATCCCAGTCTGTCCTTATGATTCTGTCATCCAGTCTGGTCCCGTTGATGTAGCGCATTGCATTTTCAGCATCTCCTCTGGCATAATATCTTAGGAATACGTTAATGAAAAAAATAGACTTCTATTTTCACCACATGGGAAAATGAACAATATCAAATGGGCTAGAAAACCAAGTCTTTGCTTGAACCACTTTTATGAAGCTACACCATCTAAGAAAACTGCTAGTGAAAGGGTGAAACATGCAACAATTCAAGCATTAAAAAGTTTGTCAATCGTGCCGACATTTAACAGAACAAAGCTCTATTGCTAAAGAGTGGGAAGCCCCAGGCATGCTCTGTTCATGCTGCAAACTTTCACCAGTCTGGTGAGTCCACTGGAAGCAGTAGCAGAATGATCCTCAGAAACATGCACATAATGAAGTTACACGACAGGGATAAAAGATGCCAACGGAAACTTTACATGTGTGTTTGTATGAAAAGAAAGACCTTTTTACCTCGGCACAGAGAATATGAATTTACTACAGAGGTCAACTACCCAAGAGGTGTCTGGGTTAAAGTATCAAAGTGAAAGCAATCTGCTAACCCCACCCGACATGCAGTGTATGGCCGAATAAAGAATCACGGTTGGAAAAGAGCTGTAAGACCACCACGTCCCACCGTGAGCCCAGCATTGCTCTCTCTCGCCAGGGTCTCCCACAGCCGCTTTAGCAAATGATTAATTTTATCCTCGGAGAACTCCCCCTTAACTCAGAGCCTGCAGTGCAAAGCAGTTCACCCACACCCTGACGGCTCCCGCCGCGCTGCTCAAGGATACTCCACGAAGCAGAAGCCGCAGGCCGTTTTCTTCACTTTGTCCAGCCCCATGATGACCTTCTTAATGTCGCCGCTTTTGCCGAAGAGCTCGTGGATCTGCTCCTCCGTGGTGTAGAAGGAGAGGTTCCCCACGTACAGTGTGCAGCTCTTCCTCAGCAGGCGCTCCTGGTCGTACCGCGTCCCCTGGGCCGCAAGGACACAGCGTTACCTCGGGGCCCGGCCCGGCCGGACCGCGCGGCGCCCGCCCCCGGCCGCGGCTCACCCGGAAATGCTGGTCCCGGTACTGGCTGAGTTCGGCGTAGGAGTCGCTGCGCAGGATGCTCAGCGTGCCGCCGGAGCTCATG
>NW_005054465.1:1129341-1133986 GCF_000277835.1 Geospiza fortis
TGGGCGGCATGCGGATGGCGAGCGGATGGCGAGCTGCGGACTGGACGGTGCGTTCCTCATCGCGTGGCCTGGAGCGACTCCTCGGGAGAGCATGAACACGGGAAGCTGCTCCTCATCGGTTTCATGGATTTCCATTTCAAAGACAGTATACTTGTCCCACGGTTCTCAGGAACAAGCAGACTCACTTTCTAATCACCCACAATGCTGTGACGATTGTCACTTTAAGCGCCTGATAAGAAACTTGAAATAAAATCACAATTCTCACAGGAGTACCTGTAACAATGTCTGTGTATACAGGAGTAATACTCTATATTTGATACAGTTTTGTTACAAAAAGGGGTTTCAGTGATGATGATGAACAGGATAACGAACATCTTACAGGAAGGTAAAAGAGATTCAGCAGCTATCCTAAAAGCACACCTCAAGTCTATTGTAGCAAGAAGTGTTTAAAGGGAAAAAATGGCCAATAGAGCCACCCTGCATATAAATGGAAATACAGCTATATATGGAAAATGATGTATCCATCACATATAATGCCTAGGGCAGGTTTGCTTAAGATACTGTATCTGATGCCATCTATGACACTACAGCAGTTAACCTTCCTTCAGAGCATGTTTCACTGTTTGATCCAGCTGAGTAGAGGCTCAGTTAACTGGGGAGGGTCATTTCCACTCCTTTTATCATCCCACAGTAGAAGAACCTTGTACTTTGTCTGAGATACAGTTTCCTGCATTGCTGGTAAAGTTAAACCTCCAGCACGGATGGAGAAACTGCATCCACAGTGTAAATTCAAAGGTCTGGCTGGCAAAACAAAAGCAGTATATTGTGAATCTGAGCTGGTGTTTGTAGTCCAGGTTCTGTTTCTGGCTCTCTCCAAGTTACCTGTGCGGTGGAAGAGAAGTCATCATCCCATGGGAATGGTGCTCCATTGCATCCCCCAAGAGTTTCAAGATGTACCCCACTCAGACTGCCAGAATTCCTAAGTTTTATGAAAATAATTTCAAGATTTAAGTTGTTTAAGAAAGCTGAAAATGGAAAGCAGGATATGGAGTACTAGCTGTGGCACACAGTTGTGTCATCCCAGTGTAAGAGAGCAAAAAGAAAATTAACTTGGAAAATGCATTTGCTGTCACAATGCTTTCACAATTACTTACACTATTTTGTGAGTCACCAGTACAAAGACAGGCACCTTCTCTCCCCTGCCTCCCCTCAAACACACCCAATTAATTTACAGGCAAGCCAGCAGTGAAGAGTGAAGGATGTGGGATGAACATACAGGCAACACAAGACAAAATGCTTTACAAGAGAAAGACAGCTATGTTCCCTAAACCTCTAGGTCATACCTATAGCTTGGAAAATACAGGCAAATCATTCATACGTTCATTTTTCCTAGATTCTCCTGAGAGCCTGGCATCAACCTGTATTATTCTTGTCTCTGTTGAAAGCCTGGCTCTTAAGACCTTATGTAAGGTTGTGTGGGTGAAGAACTGCCAAAAGCATTACCACCTTTGTGAGCAGAAATAATTCAAGTGTCAGATTTGTTTCAGAGAGAGAGGCTTGATCTACAATGCATGTGCCAAGTCAGGATCTTTTGGATCCAGAAGTTCACGTAGGCAAAACCAAATATTGTAGGTCATGCTGTGCTATTGAGCATATACATCATTGTCAGCTGAAGCCCAGTTGTTGGTGTCCAGTTTAAAAAGAGACTGCTCTCCAGTGGAAAGCCAGGGTAGGAGCTGTCCTTCCCACTGAGCTGATTTAGTGCACGGGGAGGGGGCGCAGGGGATGCGGCTCCTCCCTCGAGGTTGCCCTCCCTCCACGGCGGCAGAACCTGTGCTGAGCCCGTTCAGAGATGCATCTGGTGCAACGGCACGAAGGATCAAATCCCTCCCAGTTACGGCTTTCTGTCTGCGCAGCTCCTCCATCCAGCTCCCGCAGGACCTGCCGCGCGCTCTGCCGGGGTGACAGTCGGGACAGAGCAGAGATGCCACGGCGGGGCTGCCCTCCCGAGCTGCCCGGGGCGGTTCACGAGGATGGAACTGTGGCAAGGAAGGCTAAACAGGCAAAGCTTGGATTTTAGGATTTAGCACAAGCTCTTGGCCTGAAGCATCCTCCATGTTCTAAATCAGATTCTGCCAGATCAGGGCTGGGGATTTTTCAAGATGGACCCACCCAATGCAGTGGTGACTGCAGTCTGGTCTAATGAATTTTTAAGAACATAAAATAAAAGATTACTGAGTCAGACCAGCTTTTGTCTAAGCCTGTAACCTCTCTCCAGCAGCTGAATTAATGCCTGTTATCAGTAAACACCCCACAGTCCCCAAACCCTGTCAGATTATTAGAGCTTTCAAAACTAAATCTCGCAGGGAAACCGCTAAGCTTCAATCAGAGTTTTGGTGGGCTCTGATTTCATCCCCTCTCAGGAGGAGAAGTACAAAAGTTCACATGAAACACCACAGGGCTGAGTAAGTCAAATTTTAAGCAGGTTCTACCCAGAACTGGCTACCCTAAGAGTGTGAGGAATGGGAATAAAAAGATGTGGGAGAGCTCCCAGTGCCATTGCTGATGCTGAAAGGGGGTGTATGAAAGAGGAAGGTCTCACACCACCATCAGACAGCACCCAAATGAAATAAAAGACTAAAACTTTGTTCTAAAATCTAAAGGCTCTGATGATCTCTGTTTAGCTCAAGGATGTAAAGTCCTAACTGACTCCTCCAATTTCCACTGGATAGGACAGGTATTTGTGGTGGGTCTTCCATTGATAAGTGAGGAAATATCAAAGTCTCATTCTTGAATGAGACACCACATTTTGTAACTGTGGCTCTGACAGTACCAGGGATTATAATAAAGATGTGACAGTTGCTGCAGGTAAAATTGCTTGCTCGCTGTTCTAGTGTCTGGCAGAGGGTTTCTTCTCCAGCCCCAGCCATGTCAATGACTTCCACATGCACATCTGTCTTCTTGATATTGAGCAGAGACCTCGGAGGCATGTAGGTGTGTGCAAAGAGCAGAGTGTAGTGCTGCGAGTGGCTTGAGGACACTGGAGAATGGATGAGCTGCTCCAAGTGAAACAAACAGGGAATGAGCCCTCCCTGGTGTAAGCACCCAAACAGAAGTGCCCCCAGAAGGTTGAACAGAACAATGAGGAGCTTCCATTTCTCAGCTCTGCTTGGTGATGCGCTGAACAGGACCAATGGCAGGATGAGAGGGATGAGAAACCGAGGCTCCTGGTGACTGAACAGGGAGAGAAATGCCAAAGGAACAAAATAAAACAGCAGCAACGTTGGACTGCCCTCAGAATGCACTGAGAGCCCAGGCAGCCCACGGTAACACCATCTGACCAGCATTAACTGATGGACATATTTCTTTAGCATTTTAAAGCCAGCACTGATGGCCAGGATATGTAAGATACCAAACAGCATCACTCCATTGACTGTAAAATGTGTAACTCGTGGGTGACTTCCATGCAGTGCAAGATTATGAGGATTAAGATTATAGCTGAGAAAATTGAAGGGGGTTACTACCATTTTGTCATGTAATTGAACGATTACATCAATTAGGCTGCTCTTATTAGTGCTGTAGAGGTTGTCTAAGCTCACGGAGGTAAAATAGAAGGTGTCAGCAGTTATGAAAACAAAAGCGGTAAAACATGCACATAGGATAAACTTCAAGAAGTCATTTATGAGAGTTTTAATGCTCTTTTGAGAGTCAACAGTTAAACTGGCCCAGTATAGCAGAGGCATTAGAGCAAATGCCAGAAAGGTTGGCCTGTTGAAAAACCCTGCAGTTGTTACGATGCCTAAGAGAGAGCTGCTTCTAGGCTCTGCTGAGCGGCCACTGGAATTCTTTGAAGAAACCAGTACCATGAGAAGAGCAAAGAGAAGTCCTTCGAGTGTGTTGGTAAACGTCCTTGTATAAAACACCAGCGTGACATAGGATCCAGCAAGAAGCACCAGCGCTTTCCATGGATCTGCTCCCCAGAGAGGGGCCAATTGATAAACACTATAGTCGAGTATGAAAGAAAAGATTGTAAAGAGCAGGCGAGGAGATACAAGGAGAGTGTAGCTGTTGATGCAACTTGAACATATGGCCAACTGCTGCAAAGACTTGATCACCCAGTACGTAACTCCTGATGTCATTAATGGGAAAACAACTGTTCTGCAAGGAGAGTTGGAAAGGAACTCCCATGGATAATAGACCTGTAGATTTAAAATATCTCCTATAAAGGAAGAGAAAAATACATATAGATAATAAAAATACATATAGATAGTATATTTTATTCAGTAATTCAGCATTAGGGATACTACTTGGTATAAGAGGTATGACAATACAGAGCAGCTCCTAAACTTTTGAAACTGATGTCAGCCTTGATGTTTTTAGGAGCGTACCATTCATTTTTACAAAACATCGAGAAGCCTGTCACAGTAATGTGATTCGAAGCGCCACTCGCTGTGGCCAGCGCAGAGCAGGAACCCACCCACCGGGCCAGCGCTGCGGATCCTCTCCAGCCCGGCTTGCGGGACTCGCTGTGTGACAGAGCGGGATCCCTCCTCGGCAACACCCGCCTGGCCGGCGATGCCCGTGGCCGCGCCGCTTCCCGTCCCCTCGAGCCCGCGCGGGGCCACCCCGTCCCGGGCGCATCCCT
>NW_005054465.1:1134055-1136820 GCF_000277835.1 Geospiza fortis
CCGGCGCGCATGCGCAGCGCCCCCCGCCCGCTGCAATTGTCGGGCTCCCGGGATCAATGAGACGGGAAAAGGCTCTGTGATCACCGAGACCAGGCCACGGCCCAGCCCATGTTAGAAACACACCGCCGCACGGAGCGGCACGGTCGGTCTTCCCTTCAATGCCTCCAGGGACGGTGCCTCCACCACCTCCCGGGCAATCCATTCCAGTGTCTAATCACCCTTTCTGTGAATTCCTCCTGCTGTCCATCCTGACAGTTTGAGTTCTATGAGAGTGTTCTCTCGTCCTGTCACGGCCTGGAAGAACAGCCCGACCCCCACCAGGCTGCCCCCTCCTGTCAGGGAGCTGTACAGTGGGATAAGGTCACCCTGGAGCCTCCTCCAGGCTAAACACCCGCAGCCCCCTCAGCTGCTCCTCACAGGACTTGTGCTCCAGACCCCTCTCGGGTACAGCCCAGCACTTCAATGTGCTTCCTGAACCGAGGGGCCCAGAACGGCACACAGCACTCAAGGTGTGGCCTCACCAGTGCCAAGTACAGGGGACAATCACTGCCCTGATCCTGCCGGCCACACTATTCCTGATACGGGCCAGACAGGATGCCACTGGCCACCTGGACACACGGTGGCTCCTGTTCAGCTGCTGTTTCACGACTGACCAAAAGCATAAGGAGAAGAAACACAGTGGGGGCTGCAGCTGGGCACAGCTTGCCCACAGCCATGGGTTTGAGTGCCAGGCACAGTGTCACAGCTCCCTGCACACACACTCACCCCACCGGGCACAGCCAGGACTGGGATCAGTCCGTGTCCCACTCCAGCCCCAGGAACTGGGAGCAATGAATAGTGGGCAGTGAAAGGGGAAGGCAAATGTTCATATCCCAAAAAAGCAGAGGTTTAGCTACCAGGCTGGTTAAAGTGTGATTAAAGTTTTCATGTTTAATTGCTATTTTCACTTATTTATGTGATTGCTGTCTGGCTTTACCAGGTTTTTATTACACTACATAACTGTTCATCCCAGGATCATGAGGTGGTCTCTATAGTCAGGGGGGCAGTGCCTGCCAGCAGCACAGCAACATCTGCGAATAGTGCAGCTATGGATAACAATAAAACCTGAATACTACAGCCAGTAGAAATGGCTACTCAGAAGTGAAGTACTTTGTTTCACCTACAGCAAATACAAATTTCATGCACAAGGCACTCCGGAATGCCCCCCGTGGAAGGAGGACTCATGAGGTTCTTGATGAAGGCTGCATCAAACTAAAGATCACAGGACATCTCTGGCCAGCCATGAGAGAACTGGGTGTGGAAAGTCAATAAGCTCAGTGGATGCTCACGTTTGGCTTTGTTCTTTTCTCTGTCAAAGGGTAATCCCCCTTCCAGTCTCTCTGGGCTTCTTTGTCATCCAGTGACTTTGGAAATTTCCCCTACTTTCTTCTGCTGCAAGGTAGAAGACTTTGTCCATGGCAGAATCTGGACTGGCTTCTGTTCACAGCCTGTCCATTCTCTGTGCACTCTGTGGCAGCAGAGCTCAGGAGAAACAGAGTGGGATGGGTAAAGCAGGGATGTGGAGTCGGAGCACAGCGAGCCAGGAGGCCACTAGAGAGAGAATTCACTAGACAAGAGTTTTGATATTGCCTTCAAATAAATTCTTCTACAGGTCAGAAACCCAGAATCCATCTAACAGTTCTTGGAAATCCTGGGTGGTTCAATATCAGCAACAATGGCAGAGATGCTCCAGTTTGAGACTGATCTTGTAAACCACACTGATACTGTATTGCTGGTTTCTGCCCCAAATTCAACCCCATCCACACAGACAGGGGCAGCTTCCAGCCCTACCCCACTCCCTGATGAGCAGATGCTGTTGGCACTTGCCCTTCAAAGAGGCAGGAAGAGGCATTCACATGGTAGCAACAGCATGTTATCCAGACAGCAGCTTTTCTGAAGAGAAGGTGGCAGGACAGAGGTGGCCAGGAAGTTCCCACTTGGACCGTGCTAGTCCAAGCCTTGTATCTGACACAGAGCAAGCAGGGGAATGACAGTAGCCATGAGTGAGTACTGTGTTATCTTATTACCTGCCCCAGAGCACTGGGGTATTTGCATCCCTTCAAGGGACTCAATATATTCACTCCCCAGCCATTCTGTGTATGTTCTCCTCTCTTTCACTGGCACAATCTCAACAGCAGAATCCTTAAAAATCAAGTCTTTTCCTTGAAAAGCTGAAGAATCAAACATTTTGAATCCATTTCCATTGCTGCTATTTCCAAAGTAGACCTGAAAATAATGAAAAATTCTCAGCATTTTGCAAGATGAAGTGCCATGTTCCTGTCATCCAACATGAAAGATGACAGGAACCGTTTTGTAGATGAAAAATTCATACACAATTGCAGAATCTCTCTTACACATTTGCTTTTAGATGCTCCAGTAGATCAGATACAGAATTCTGCCACTGGCAATTACATGAACAGCATTTGTGATTTTGTGTTTTTAGTTACTATCTGGAAAAAGAGCTGTAGTTTTGTTAAAATTCTCTTGCCTCAATATTGTTATGCAATATAGGGCTTGGCTGCCCAGGAGTTACAGACATGACTGAAGCCTAGCAGAGATATTGCTCAGTCTTGATTTTGAACTAATTAACTTCAGGAGGGAGAAGAAGGAACCTCGCTGTGGCAGCCAGACACACTCTGCCTGCATGGCTTACCATGGACATGGCTGCAGCACAAACAAACCCAGCAAAGTTCTACTGCTCTCCAAGGAAAATTTCAGAATGGAAG
>NW_005054465.1:1136861-1137557 GCF_000277835.1 Geospiza fortis
ACACCTTAAGCTATTACTGCAACCAGTGACTGGGCAAAAGGTTGAAATCCCGTGTGCACCAGAGTGGTTTTGCTGGGTGAGTGCCATGGGTTGTATTTCACCTTCTCTGTCACACTCCCAACAGGGCTGTGCACTGTGCACGTGTTGCCAGTGCCATGAGGCAGGATATGGCAGTGTGGTCCTGTTGTCTTTATCCTTGGACTGTGTAAGACCATATAACACTGCCCCCAAAAATAAAAGGATTATTAGTACCTGGGCTCTGTCCAGCAGTCCATATAGAGCAAAAACATTGACATCTGGGTGAACCATAACAGCCTGAGCTGGCACCTGAGCCAAGTGACAATTGGCAAACTGGGTGACTTCAGCACGGGCACCATTTGGACACAGTAACTGGAAATCACTGGACTTCAACTTTTGGGCCCAACTAGCAGTGTTTTTACCTGAAAAAAAGAGATCATTGTCAAGCAATGAATGCTTTAAAGCAAGAAAAAATAATTGAATTATAATAGAGATATGTAAAACTAAGTACCATCTGTGTTCTCAAACACTGTAGAGTGCTTCACAAAGGCCACATCCCCAGAATCCTCTACCAGGCACCTAAAGGAAGTCAAAGATATAAATGCTTTCAATTCAAAGCATCTTTAGGTGAACCACATTTTTTTAATAACTCATAGGTTTAGAATGCAATTTTTTTAC
>NW_005054465.1:1137581-1148393 GCF_000277835.1 Geospiza fortis
AAAGTTAGTAAGAAAAAACAGTGAAATTTAGGATGGAGAGAAAAGCAAACAAATATTAAAAATAATATTCTGAATTACAAATTTGAAGAGTGGAATACAGTAGAAAAATTTATTAAAAGCAGTGTGAAAAACAACAAGAAAGACCAATATCAGATGAGTAAAAAAAACCAGAAGATCTATTATGTGATATTCAGCGCAGCATTTGCAGCCCTGGATACTGGAGATCTCCTGTTAATCTAACTGCAATTTCCAAGGGTATTGTTCCAGAACTAAGTTCAGTTTCTTCTAATTTTCTGAAGCAGAAGTAGCCCAACATGCCAAGGGACCCTAAAACCACCTCCTTTCCTATGTAGCTTATTCTATAAATGTTTTCAAGAAGCATTTCCTAAAACAAAATAATGAAACCAAAGAAATAGATGTAAAGCTGTAAACTGCATGGCTTGTGCAGTACAAAATACAAGGGAAAGTTATGACTGGTAACAGTTACCCAAAATATATATATCTCAATTGCACCTAGTTTAATATCAACAGTTCTAATCAAAGCTGATAAGTCACAATGTGGCTGATACTGTCACACAGAGAACAAGGACTCAGTGGGGCTCTTCAGTGCATCTCCCCATCAGAAAAAACTTTCCCAACAGATTTTTCAGTACTCTGTGCAGTGTGATTTGCCTCAGCCAGTGGGATATATACAAACTGAATGGCCTCTCACACCTCTATCAAATTAGTCTGAAGACAGCCAGAGTTGAAGGAATCTGGAAATCTGAATTTTAAGTCCATCTCAATCACCTTCCATAATTCATTCTTTTTTCAGAGGGGATCACCTGTCACAGATAGATCTACCCCTACCTTGTAGAAGACTGCAGTCCTCTGTTTTTTCACCCAAATTCTACCCTTTTAAATACTTAAAACTTCCCACATCTCTCAATGAATTAAGCATCTTCTCCCTTAAAAACAGAAAGTGATCTCCATATAAAGTTTGATTGTATGGGCACTTTTGTCAACTGCAGAATCTTAGAATTATGAGCAAGGCTCATGCAGCCTGTAACAGCATTTATTGCTCATTCATCTCCTGACTGGGAGCTGGCTCTGTTAATCCATGAAGTACAGCAGAGGATCTGGAGCTTGCCTGCAAGGCTTGTACTCAGCAGAGCAGCTGGACTCAACTAAATAGATTTGCAAAAAGTAGTTATCCAAATCTTACACTTCATTATTTACCAGGCAGCTGCTGTTGAAGTCTCCTCCCTGAAGGGAAAAGGTGGCTTTCTGCCAGCTGTTCCATGCACCATTACCTTCTGAGGTGAAGGTCAGGAAAAGGAAGTGCTCCTTCCATATCTAAGAGTTTCACAGTCTTTGGGTACAGCTCCATCTGTACATGTACACTATTGCACAAAGTATTTGTTCCATTTTATATTATTTTCTCCCCGCTATTTTTAACATACTTTGTTTTGAAGAGGATTTGGTAACTGAACCCTGGCCATAGCTGTTTGTGCTGTACAGAAATCTACCTTCAGCTACAGCCACCAATGAATCAGAGTAGTGAAGACACACTCCAGGCTCCCTGTCAGGAGTCTGTCACTCTCTGCAGGGACTTAGAGCAGCCAGATCCTGGCTACTGTGTGCCTGCTTCCCTGCTAGAGCTCCCTGTGGATGATCTGCCCATCCAGAGTGGCAGACTCCCTGTCCCACTAGACTAATCCAGGACTGGAGGCCAGCAAAAATCTGCTTGGTCCTCACAAGGTGGGTGCTCTGTGCAGACATACAGGTAGGGCTGTTGGCCACCTGGCTGTCTGCAAGGCAGCTGGCAAAGGCTGTGACACGAGCCAGTGCAATGCCTTACACCATACCTGCACTGGTGAGGACATCTGGGGACACACGTCCCACCTCATTTATGGCACCTGCTGCAGCAGCAATAACCTCTGCCTGCTGACTGGGATGGAAAGCAGGCACTCCCTGCATTTTGGCAGGCTGACACTGAGTCACAGCCGTGGTTATCAGTTACCTGAAGGCTCCACTGTAGCTGTAGTAACGTTCTTGGCTACTTGCACTGCATTTGTTGTTTCCACTCTCATCCCCAATACACAGCTGACAGAGCTTTGCTGGGTAATTGTCCTGCTCAGCTGAAGGGACACAGCTGGCAGAGAAAAACTCACTCACAGCTGGGGAAAGACAAAAACAACATAAGGAATGAAAAGTGCGGGCTCTTCACAAAAAAAGGCAGACATCATGAAGTTATAACCAATGCAGGTTTCAGTAGAACACTAGAAATGCAAGTTATAGCTGCCTTACTGGAATTCATGAACTAGAACTTCTAAAATATTTTTAGAGCACTATTTAGCTGACTACATAATGAAACCAAAGAGCTTCCTAGGTGATAGATAAGTAGGCAAGCAAAATTAGAATGCGGACTTCCATGTTTACAGATCTTTTTCTTGTTGTGCTACATTGTTTCATTACCTAAAGCAGTTTGAAAATAAATGCAATAAAATCCTGGACAGAGGCACCAGGATGCCCAGTGCTCAGAATAATGGGGTGTGCTTGGGGAGCAGTCAGGGAAATAAAGGTTCTCCTCTGACATCTGTGGCAAGCTCTGAGCTCCCAATATTAAAAGAACATGGACAGTCTAGAGCTGATACAGTGGAAGGACAGCAGGATGCTCAGAGGGCTGAAACACAACTTGCATTTACCAGGCTGAGAGCTGGACTTGGCCAGCCTGGAGATAAGACAACTAACAGTGTATTGTCATCTTAATCTACATGGTGGGTTTTTCAGGAAGACAGAGCCAGGTCCTTCTGAGGGGTGCAGAGCAAAAGGATGAGAAGCAACAGACCAAAGTTATGAGAAGGAAAATTCTGAGTAGATATAAGAGAAAAAATCCTTTGTACCAAGGATGGTCAAGTAAGTGGGACAGGGTCCAGAGAGGTTGTGTGTAATCCCTGTCCTAGGACTTATTCAGAACCTGCCTGGACACAGCCCTGAGCAATATGAACTACCAGACCTTTTATGCAGTTGCTTGGAATAGATGACCTCAATCTGTCCCTTCCAACCTAAATTAGCCAATTATTTTGTGATAAAGGAAAGGAATACTTCTGTGTTAGATGTAACATTCTCAGACCCCTCCACTAGTCCACACTGGTGGTAAACTTAAAATTTCAAATCATTATATTAAAAACACAATACTCCTTCAGAAACAGATATTATTAATATAGATCTATGAAATATCAAAACCACTTCCCTAATTGAAGTTTATCATTAGACTATTAATATCTTTTTCATTTGTATTACTGTTGTCTTACCTTGAGGAATATTACAGTCTCTGTTCTTAATAATCCCCCTCTTAATTAGTACACCAATGGGAATATTCCATCCAGCATTTCTCCCCAGTCCTGTGTGGCAGGACTTCTTCCCTCTCAGGTCACTGATGGTGAATGCATTGGACGCATTTCGTTTCACTAACACCACAGCATAGTATGCATTGCTGCTGTCATCAGCTTGTAAAATAAACAGAAAAAAGCACACAACACATTACAGCTTCCCTTATGCATTCCCACAGCGTAGTGATCATCTGTGCATCCATTACACTTATATGGTGGCAACTTCAATTGCACCAACAACCTCAGGCAGCATGGACGTACATGGAATTACTCTTCACTTCTACTGCCTCACACTGCTGCATTCACCTCTGGTCTGTAAGCTGCTACTGCTGCACACCTGAGCTGAATAATCTACAGACAAGATGATGAAAGTGTTCTTGTTCCCACCAGCTCTTATAAACACATCCCTCTAAAAAACAACATTCAGGGCATAAGTAACTCAGCAAATCTGCTTCAAGAAGTTATTTTTATGTGAAAACTTCAAACCTGCATTAAAAGTTCTATGAATTCTGCAGCAAATTTGAATTCTGCCTTAGTGACACTGTGGATACAAGCCCTCTTTTAATCAGTGACTGAGGCAGCTACACTGACAGGAAGAATTTGCTTCTAACTAAAATCTACTGTACAATTTCTGTATTTTTGCTTCTCTTAAAAATATTTTGACTTTATGAATACTAATTTTTTCTACTGAAATTTTTTTTACAAGAATTCAAAAAACAAATGAACAGATACAAGACTCAAAGTTGCCAAAGACTCAACCTGGTCCTGCAGCAGGACAGATGAAAGTAGCATCACTGTAGAAGCTCATCTCATATCCTCCTCTATCTATGATATGAGGGTAATAATTCTTATTTCCTTTGAAAACAGCTTTTCCAGCAGGGCTGGGAACAAAGGACTGTGTTTTTAGTGCTGTTTTCAAACAACCTGGGAAAATAAAGTCAATATTTATGTTTCTGGATCTTCTTACCAGAGTAACTTTCTCCAGCAGCTGGCACAAGGCCATAGGTCTTCCCAGCTGTGTAAATATCAGCTCCACCCAGAACTACAGCATCACTTTCCTTTTTCTGAAAAATAAAACATAGGATTTCTGTGAAAAAACCCAGCACATACTTCCCCTGCTGCAATGATTACACCTTTATGGTCACACCTGTGGCACCTTGAAGGGCAAGGCTTACAGCAAAAGAGCATCACAGTGCTAAAGAAAACCTCCCAAATGTGCATAAAGCATCATCAGTGAAACAGGGACAGGAGATTTCACACACACAGGCTTGAGTTAGCTGGGAAACAGTGCCCTCATCACAGCCAAAGATCAGCAAGATGAGGGTTCAGGCTCATCCAGACCATCTGAGCTACAGATCATCTCCTTGAAATCCAGTGTTCCTGCCTGTCACCAGAGTGAGTGCACATATCTAACCTCACCCACCCAGCAGGGAGCAGTTTCTGCTCATTTGGTTTATGGCACAAGGATTGTAGCAGCCTACCTGGATCAGCTCCATGCACTCTTCCTTTGTCTTGGCTGAAATACACTGAATTGCTGGCTTCAAATTCTTTTTTCTAAAGGCAACAGCCATTTCACCACATTTCCAAATCTCCTCAGTGGACACAACACACCAGTTCAGGCTTTCTGGCATTGCTGCACAAAATTGAAAAGCAAATGCTACATTCACCTTCTCTGCAATACACAATAAGGATTCACATTGCCCACTGTCACATCTGTCCCATACATGTTACTGAAAATATTTGCTTCTGTGTTGCTCCCCATCCCTCCAGCTCAGACTTACACCTGACCAGGAACCAGGGCACTCCCTGATGAGCAGTGATGTCCACACTGCAAACCTCTCCACAGCAAAGGAACAGTTCCTACAATTACTGACCATTAAACCCAGCTGTAATACATTAGTGGAGTGCAGCAAAAAGCCACCCTGAATACAAGCTTCCTCACATCTGACAGTCAGAGCAATGCCCAGAAGAGACAAATCAGGAAGGTGAGGGGCTTTGCCACAGCACAGATCACATCTGGGAAGCTCAGTTGCCAGGATTTTTAAGCTTCTTAAGGCAAAGATTCTTGCAACTTGTGTTTCTGACTTTCCCAGAATGTGTATCAAGTAATTTCTACTTTCTTCTGATAGCAGGAAAGACCATTATGCTTCAATAAAGAGCAACAGAGGGGTTCCTTCAGCTTAGGGAGGAAATCCTCTGCTAGGAATCCATTCATCCATTTTTATAGACTACCTGGGGATTTGTGCAGCAGCACATTATTATTTCCCCTTGTCAGCAGGTAAGAAATTAAGTACCAGGCAGCAGTAGCAGCTTACCAAGATTAATGCCTCTCGTACACCAAGAAAGGATAGAAAATGCCTGCACCTTATAAAAAAGCTGGACAATTTGCACAGAAAAGTGTTAATACAGTATTGTTTCTAGGTCAAAAAGTGACCTTTGCCCATGCTCAAATATCAGACTGGCATCTTTCCATAACACTCCAAGCCTGACAAGAAAATAAACCAGAATCAAGATGATCTGTGTTATCAGCTATCTTTTTGCTTGGTTATAAAGAGGAATCTACAGACAACTTACTACTGGGGTTGCAGCTCAGAGCTTGCATGGCATGAAGATACTCATCACCCAGCCATGCCTGGTAATTCTGAGCTGTGATTGCAACAAGCTCTGTGGTGGCATCTCGGAAGAGAAGATTCTGGGCGCCGTAGACCGCAGAGTCGAACATCTGAAACTTGGCACCCACCCCATTAAATCTTTGCTGCAATGTTAAAGAAGAAAGAACCTGTCACACATTGCTCTGTGTGGGATGTGTGACATCCCATACACCTCCAAACCCCACAGAGCCAAAGGAGCTCAGATACCCCATTTTCAGTCTGCTTAGACAGCCAGGAGAGCCCTTCTAAAACACAAAGGAGCAATAAAGAAATGGTCTCCTACTTGTCCCTGGTTGAGGAGCTGGAAGAGAACTGTCCCGTCTGTGTCAGGCCGCACAACCACAGCCCGAGCAGGGACTCTGGCCAGGTGGCAGCTCCTCCACTCTGTCACATCAGCCCTGCTGCCATCCCTACACAGCAGCTGGAAGTCCCGGGAGCGCAGCCGCTGGGCCCAGGAGGAAAGGCTTCTCCCTGAAACCACAGGAGGGGGACAGACATCAGCTGGGGCTGATGCTTCTGGCTCCAAGCCCCACTTACACATGTGGAGCAGAACACACATCTCCTGAGCATCTCTGAACTATTCCTGACTGCACAGCATATCCTGCGCATCTCTGTGGTCCTGTAGTCCCATAACATTTGTGAGACTGCACTGAGCTGTGCTGGGGTCTGCAGCAGTATCAAAAGCCTCCCTAGTTCAGGATTACATACAACATTTTTTGGGTTTTTTCCCCCTGGGTCAGACATATTAAAGCAATGTTATGCTCAAGGTAGTTTTCACATAGTGCCAGATAAGGCAGGTTAACTCTCTGCTAGTCTGCACTGAATCCCTTGGCAGGCTGGAGCAATGTAACAGTCCAGGTCTATATAAAAAGAGGTTTCTGCTGTTGAAGGTCTCTTTCCAGAAGCAGCTTAGATTCCACCTTTCACCTTATACTGAAACTATCAAGCATTTTAAAAAATTCTCTATCTCCTGGTGCACACCTCAGAGGGTACATCTGTTTTCAGATTTCATCTGTATTACAGCATTTTTTGCAGATTCCTCAATTCAAAATACATCAAATATTTGATAATATACTGTCATTTCAAACACTGTATTTCAGACCTTGCAGCCATTGTTCAACAAGCTTCAGGATTACTCACCATCTGTATATTCAGGCACTGTGCTGTGCTTCACAAAAGCAACCTCTCCAGCATTTTCAGCCAAACACCTAATAAATACAAATCCAACCACAAAGAGGCATTACAAAACCCCTGTGCTCTGGCCACTGCCAGCTGACAGCCCGAGGGCTCTGTGCTCCGTTCCATCAGCCACAGACACTGACCTAGTTCCTTGTGCTCAGAGTTTTGCTCAAGGCAGAGACTAGAGGCTGTTGGAGCATGAAGTAAACTATCATTGTCATCTGGTGAATATGAACAACATGTTCAGTGCTGCCTGGGACAAACACCATGACCTTCTTTGTCCAGGACAGCTCTGTGTCTGAGGCAGTCACACAGTCCTTTGGGGAATACACAGGGAGCAGCAAGTGCTTCTCATAAGCAAATTCTGCCCTTGCTGATGCTATGACTCGGGGCCTGGGAGCTGCAACACAGCACACAGATGGGAAGGAGGAAAATAAAGATTGGTGTGCAAAAATGGAGGGCAGAGCAACTCGATAATTCAGAGCAGCTAGGTGGGATAACTGAAATTGCCAAGTAGGGCAGCAGCTCAGCTCTCAGGCTCCAAGAATCATCAGGTTTCACCAGGAAAGGTAAGTCAGCAAAGCTTGCTGAAACACTCAGATTGTGTCAAACAGCTGCTGGACAAAGCAAATAGCAGTGGGCTTTCCCTGCCCAGTATATGTGCTAAATATCCACTTGGTTTAATATTCACATATTAACACCTGAAATAGTGGGTTAAGAATTACTTTTGATCAGTCAGGTTAAAAGCATGGCTATCCTAACAAAACTATAGATTTTCTAACAAGATCAACAGGAAGCTCTGTAGGTTCAATTTCTTGTCAGTGAGGCCTGAACATGATGACTGTGGAGAGGGTACAGCAATTTAAAAATTGACAGACATGATTTTTACCTGAAAGCCCCACTGTAGTCATAGTATTGCTCTTGGGAATTTAGTTCACATTTGTTCTGTCCTTCTGAGTCCCCTTTGCAGAGCTGACAGAGGGATTTGGGATAGTTCACACCATTTGCTCCAGGAACACAGCTTGCATTGAAATAGTCACTTACAGCTAAATGCAAAATTAGAATGAGGCATTTTTAGCAATGAATAAACAAGATCAATTTCATTTTAACACATCCACACAGTACATCTCTAAAAAGATCCAAAAGGCACAAGTTATTTTCTTCTTAAAAGACAGTTTCCAAGTTTAAAACAACCAAAACCCCTGCAGTCTTTATCAGACCTATATTAGAATCCTACAAGGAGCATCAAAGTCAAAGAACAAAACAGCAGCTGAGTCACATTTCTGTACACACACAGAGGGTCCCAAGACCATTGGGAGAGCATTGCTGAAGGGATGTTTGCCCTGTAAGCCTTGCCTTGTGGAAGGTCACAGCCCATTGGTGCCAGGTGCCCGGTGTCAGTGAGGTACCCCACGGGCACGGCCCAGCCCGCAGTCCTGTTGATGCCGGTGTGACAGGAGCGTGCTCCCTTCAAGCTCCTCATGGTGATGTTGGAGCTTCTCTTTACCACAGCCACAGCATAATAGGAAGTTCCAATCTCTGCAGCATGGGAAGAAAGAGAAACAACCTGAGTAGCCCCACAGCAGCATTACAGTGACATACACTGATTTTTGGACTCCTGTGCCTGCCCCACCCACTATGGTCACAACCTTGCTGAGAGACCCTGCTGGCTGTGAATCAATGTACCCCAGAACTTTTTCAGTGTGAATTGTCTTAGTCCACAGGCAATCTGCTCTAACTTTGGAGGTCACTCTGCTTTGAAAGTGAGGTTCCTTTCAGAAAGAAATTTTCTATTACTCTAAAAATATTTGGATTGAATTGAAACCAATATAATTTATTCCACAGTGGATCCTAATTTTGTTACAGCAGAGTCAACTGATGTCTCTGGAGCATCCCAGCTGATTTCATTATCATTGTTTTACAGTTTAATATAACTCAGTGTCAAGAGCTGAGGGTTTGAAGTGATCATAAGGTCATTCAATATTATATAGATCAGAAATCACTAATTTCTTCCACTTTTCTCTGATTTGAGCTCATAGCCTGACTAATGGAGATAGTCAACTTCTGGATCCTGAGCCCATTTGGTTTTGAGAAGCCAAAGTACAGGTCCCTCACCAGAGTCATGATGTGTTTAACAGGGTGGGGGGCTGCTGCAGATGATCCAAGATCCTATGGACTGACCCCAACAGCCACTTCTGAAGATGCCTTTGGCCAGGTAACACTAAGACCAGCTACAAAACAAGTCCAGCTCCATCTCACAATAGAATGATGAGACAGCACTGCCAGCAAACTGCTTCAGAGCTCTCCCTTCCCTTGCATCTTAAATTTAGGGGGGGCATCATCCAGCTCTGAACTACACAAACGTGTTGATACTGAGCTCTTGGTCAGGATGACAAGTCACCACTGAATTACTGTCTCTGCCTTGAAAGGAAATCAAAGCTTGAGGTCACCTAGACAAGAAGCAGAATCTAGTACTTCCTTTCTTCCAGCAGGTTATCATACATTAGTAAAAACAAAATCTAATTATTCCAATGTATAGGACTGAGAGATAAACCTAGTGATTAATGCTTAGCAATTCATTAATCTATAAAGTATGGAACAGAGAACATAGAAAGCAGAGAGACAGTAAACAACAAACAAAAACCAACCCAACAAACTTATTACAGGAACAGCTACTCTGACCTAAATGCTTCAGCACAGACTCAGCCACAGCCCGGTCTCCTGTTTCCCCAAACAGTCTGTTACAGGCAGGAGCAACCAAGAGGGAACCTGACCACTACCCACTGCTTAGAGCCTTCAAGAAGACTCCAAATAAAATGCAAGCAGGAAATACAAGCTTTTACTTATGCATTTTAAGTAATCTGAAACATATCTAGTCAGAATATACCTTGATCATATACTTCCCCAACCACAGGTTTCAGACCATGCTCCCTTCCAGCCTGGAAAATCCAACGGCCATCCAGGGTCACTGCATCTGCCAAGGCATCCTGTGCAGAAACAAGGGCAGAATACATGTTAAAGCTTAATTATCAGTAGTTATCAACAACCAGAGTGCCCATGCATTTAGAAGAGGCCCTTAGTTAATATGCATTTGTGTTTTCTTTTTTCCAATTATTTTAAGGGCACACAAATTTCTGAACAACTCCTACCAAGAGGGATTTTAGACCTTCAAAACTGCCTTCCTGCAGAAGCCATGCAGAAACCAGCCGTGCACAATGATGGCTTCACCAGTCTTAATAGTTCAAAGGAACCTTTATAACTATAGAAATGGATGCTGCAGCTCTCTGCAGGACCTTAAAGCCCAGCAATTTGAAGTTTCATTCTATAGCTACTGCCCCAAAGCTTGAAGATTTAAATAAAGTTGATACATTTTTAGATTATACACAGATAGTTCAAAATAATATTTTTGGGGCTACAAAATCTGAATGCCAAAGTGCACTCCAAAGCACCCTTAGAGCCTGCTGGCTTGCAGCTCAGCACAAGGCAGACATGCATTTTGTGAGTGGGGGAGCAGGTGGCAATGGCTTCCTGAGAAGGAGGAAAGTAAAAAAGACTGCTCAAACTGGGAGGATACAAATCTGAGGCATCCACTTTTGGGAAGGGGCACA
>NW_005054465.1:1148403-1163812 GCF_000277835.1 Geospiza fortis
CTGGTGACTGTAACACCAAGCTTGCTGGGATGCTGCTACAGCTGCAGGATGCTCTGGAGGGCACAGGATGGGGTATCCAGCAGCAGGGCCAGCAGAACTGCTGCACACACCCCTGGCAGCACAGTCAGCTCCCTCTGGGTACTGAGCCTATGGGAGCCACGAGAGGCCATTTCACACCCAGACAAGATACTGCTGGGAAAATAATCAGCAGGGTGACATTTTGCATTTCTAAGCTAATTCCATGTTTCTTATCAGTTTGCTTAACCTCTGTTTTGGCCCTGGAGGAGGTCATTTAGTTTCTCCATGCCTTGGGAGCTTGCAAAGCATGGGCAGGGCAGGGCTGGCACTGCCTAGCACACCACAGCAGCTTCCCACAGGCTGAACCACATAAAAAACTTGAACATTTTTTAAGGCATTGTGTGAGAGCACAGGTAATATGTCAATGTTGATATGTAAACCAGATTTAAAGTTGCCATGTAATTTGAAATCTTTTACTTGTTTGGCTTGAAGGAGAGAAAAGATGATATTCATTTATCAGCTGAAACAATAGATGTCCTGAGAGCTGCTTCTCATGAATGAGAGCTGAACAAATCCAAAGGAACCTGAAGTGGGCTTGGGGTTGGGAGATATTTGTATCTTAAAGAACAAACAAAATCCTTCTGAATAACTAGATGTGATATTCCCCTGGTGAGGGTCAGAGCACAGGACAGTGTAGGAATCAAATACAACCTGTGGTTTAGGAGGGACATGACAGGAGAGGAGGTGGGAGTTAGAGGGCTCTTACCCTCAGGGAGAACAAAATGAGCTTCTAGAATTGGTGGTGGACCAAAAGTAGAGCAGATAAATGGAAAGTGCTGCCCTCAGAAACCAAGAGGTATGTTATATGGCCATAATTTCATAGGAAATAGCACTTTTCTGACTGCAAAGCAGAAACTTTGAGCTCAGTTTAGACACAGAGTCTCTGATAAATAGCTTTTGTAAAAATAGCACAAGACAATAAAGGTCTATTGTTTATAACATGAAGTAGTTTTCAGGCTACAGATCTCTCCTTTAAATAACACACAATTATTGCTGAGGTGACATATCAACAGCAGCATGGGCATTTTTTTTCAGCAAGCATTTGCCAATAAATTTAGCAAAAGCATGAGACTCACCTACAATTTTTTAGTAAGTATACATGTGATGGTAATCCTCTCTTCTTTATTTTCAGAGGAAGTTTATTTATGTGTGTCACAACATTTGAGAATTACCTACATAAGTGTTTTAACGACCTGCTGAAAATCAGCTCACATTAAATATTGTCAGGTTCCCTAGTTAAATATTTAGGTATTTCCTAATTTTTACACACCTTCAATCACAAAGGGTTTTTCCTTTACCCATGTGCTAACACATACACCGGTCTAAGTCCAAGTTATGCAGTGTTACAAAACAGCATCTGCCCCCTCAGCCACTGTGTCCTGCTCCCTTCTTGGCCTCAAGGATCAGAGTTCAGTGCAGATTCCAATTCAGGGATTCCACACAGTCCTACACAGAGTAGGCCAGCTTGAATATTTAGTAGATTATTAGCACAAGGGGAAAAAAGCAAAAAGGAGATCTAAAGGACAAAGTCTTGTCTGAAGCCTTACAGTGAAAATTCATTTTATCAGAAAGCAACTTACTCATGCTGTCTGCCTGCCTGCTATTTCCAATGGCTTGCAAATGCAATTCTGTGAGCTCTGTATTTCAGAATCAGACACTCATCAGCCCTTTATATAATCTGCTTTGCAGAATCTAACAGCTCCCTCTGTGCAATGCAGCAATCAGCCAAGTGGTTTGGGGAAGATCTGACATTAGAATGCCCTGTCTATTCCCAAGGTGAGATCCATATCTATATCAGTATCTGCTCTCAGCATTCTTCAATACAGTCTGACACCCTGGCTCAGGAACAGTATTTATCAAGAGGCAATGAGGCAGTCTGAGGAGTCAGACAACCATTCTGCTTCATTGACAAAAATTACAAGATATCGGTTCTTGAAATCCATTCCTTTCTTCCTAGCCACATAATCATCAGCCTCTTCTCCCTTCAAACTGTTCTTTCAGATCTCCTTTCCTTTCTCTGAACCTCTTGTCCTTGACAGGCTGCATCCCCACAGGAACCTGGTTCCTGGGCATATCTACAAAGAACATTCTTAGCACAGCCAGCCTTCCCTTCCCCCACACCCTGCCAGTGATGACAACCATGATTACCTGCCTCCACACTTCTTCCAACATCCACTTTTTACCTCCTACCCCCTCCAAAGGAGGGAATTATTTTGCATACATCATTTTGCAAATTCACATGTTCACAGTCTTTAAAGCCTTCCCCAGAGGCACACTCTTTTTGAAAGCTGAGCACACTCTGGGCAGCTGAATTAATACAGCTTAATACAGAGGTCTGCCCTTTGCTCACCCCACTTGCTGCTTTGCCTTTCTCTTGTACTCAGTATTGGGAGATTTGATTTGATTACACTCAGCTCATCTGTTTATACAGCAATTTCCATAACAGGACCCTGAAATGGGAGTTTGATCCAGAGTTAATCGAAATACAATCTACTTAGAGGCTAAGCAGCACAGCTTTAACTACTGTCTGCATCTTGTAGCTCCATCCCTTCTTAAATATCTGCTAAATAAATCTGACACAATTCCCAAATCAAAGATTACTATTTGGGAGGAAATATTTAAGACCTTAGCTGTGTTCCTAATGACTGGCCATACGTGAGCAGCCAAACAGATGACATGGGGTCATTCTGACATTCTAGTTCATATGTATGCTTCTGTGCTTTTTTAAAAAAAGATATGCCTTGATTTGTCAGAGCCATGAATGCCAGGAAGCAGAGGCTCAGCTGCCTGGAAGGCCACATGCTCACCACAGAACAGTGCACCTTGCCAGGGATTATTATTAGGCACATGAAGAAATTAAACTAATGACACTGGTGTCACTCACAGCTCACCTTGATCATCTGGGTACAGTTAGCAGCTGACTCCCCTGCTGTACACTCCAGAGGGGGAAGGATGCCAGCCTCACTGAAGGCCTTGCTCATGTCATTACACTTGGAAAGTTCTGGTTCAGACACCGTGCACCACCGGACTCGCTCCAGGCCGAGAGCTGCAAACACAGCACCAAGAGAAAATATCACAAAACCCATCTGAGCTTTTGTAACAGAGCTTACCATGTAGAGACAAACGTTCATTCTGCTTTTCCCCCCAAACAGAAAAAAATCAGGGCTCAATTCACTGTGAGTGCTTAGAGGTGATTCCCACTTTCATTCCAATTAACATGAATACTGAAATTTTTTTGGACTGACCACAAGATTAGACTCAGATACTGAAATCCAGTGGCATTTGTTTCTGACATAAGAAATACAGGTACCATGGAATAGGTCAGGGCATCCAGACTATTTTAAACACCTTGTAGAATACACCATCGTTACCAAATTAAAACCATGTGAAACTATTACTTAAAATGACATGCTACAAAACCAAAGGGACTGTCCAAAGACAACTCAGGTCTTGAGTATTGCTAGTTAGTATCTGGAGTCCTGCATCAGCCCTTATTGGTCTGCATTAAAAAAGCAACCTTAGGTGCTCAAAAGCCTTGCCACTAGGCTTGTTATGAACACTAGAAAAGTAAACTTGGCCCTTCAAAACAGTCTTTCATAAGAGATCATAACCACAGTCAGGAAAAGGGGAGGGCAGAGCCATGAATGAGAAGACTGAAGTTGAGTAGTGGAGATTTCCATTAATTAGCAAAGAAAGGTGCCTTTCAGCAGCCCCAAACCTCACCCTCCTAAGTGCCAAAGCTACAAACACTTGGTTGCTTTTGTGGGGAGAGGTCACCGTGCACAGACAGTGCGGTGAAATGGAAACGCAGGCGTGGGACAAACAGGCCCGGTCATTTTCGTCAGCACGGACACAATATTCCACTGCTTGTCTACAATTTCCATTTTTAAGCTGGAGTCTGCTGTAAACCATTTATCATGTGGTTTTCTAATACCTCCAAGTGGCCCTCTACTTCCCCCCCAGTGCCACGGAGCTGAGATGCCACATCTGACTGTGCAAGCTAAAAATGACTCCGCCAGTGCCCGACAGTGCTCCCTGCACATCTTCTGACTTCCTGGCTGCAGACTAAACAAGGCTGTTGATGCCTAAAGATCCAACAGTAAAACACTGGGTTTGGCTTGCTGCTCCTCTGTGACACACAGCCAAATCTACTGCTGTCAACAAATACTAAGTCAGACTTGGAAAGCTTACAGGAAGTTTTCGTGGCAGCATATGCCAGCAAAGGGAGAAACAACTGCCCACCTCTGAGCTGCAGGAATTCTGAGAACCAAGAGGGTTGGGAGAAAGCTACAACAGGTCATGGTAAAAATACACCTCACAAAAACTTAATGCTTGTACTACCTCATCTGTCGGGGTAAAATTTTCATAATTAATTCCTTGGGAGTGGAAGAAAAATCCTGGTTTTCATTTTGGGGTTTTCTTTTTATAAACATAAGCAAAAAGAAATTAAAGTGTGGACTCAGCCTCTCAGTGTGCATGTATGCTAAGTGCCATTTTTCAGGCTCAGCATTCTGATTTTACATACAGACACACAGGGGGTAAAGCATAAAAGTACGAAAAAATCATCAGCCATACACCTGAAACATAAAGTCCTTTTAGCTCTATATTTCAGCCAAAATAGTGAAACAGCATGAATTCACTGGTTTTTTCTCACTCATCAAAACCAAGGCTTTATTGGTCACTTTCCAAATTGTTGAATTTTGTTGTTAGAGGAAAGTCAGATCTGGGCAATATCCTAGCTCCTTCCTTACAAGTTAGCCCATCTGAAATAGACTTGAGCACAAAAAAGGCCTGCAGTTAGCCTCTCTTCCTACTGCCAAAGAAAACCAGCTTAAAACATCAGGTCAGTGTCTGAGCCCAAGTTTATTCTCAATTTTGGCTCTTCTGTATATTGGTAGATATACATATAAAGCTTAAAATGACAGAAGCTGGCAACTTCCAATTGAAACATGCTCAGAATCCTAATAGAGCCATAACTACCACTGACAAACATCCCAATAACTCCTCAAAGTAATGGTACTACATTGTGCAACATCAAATGGCTATTTATACAGCTACTACTACAGTATCAAGAGCTTTCAACAGAAAAAAATGGGGAAAAAATTAACTAGGATCATTTGTTTTCTGAAGAACTGAAGAGTGCTTCAGAAACAGTGCCTACACCTCTGGTGAAATTGAAAGCACTCACCAATACAATTTGGGAGTGACAGGAAAAAGCCAACACATTGCACAGAGCATGAGAAGTGAAATAAAGTAATTATTTCTATTTTTACAAAGTAAGTGTCATAGAACTACTCATTATTGTGAAAAACAGACACCACTCAACAAGAAATTGATTCAGTGCTGGGGAAACACAACATTTGACACCAATGAGTCAAGATATATACATGGTGTTCAATACAGCCTTTTCTCTGCTTTTCTATCACTTCCTTCTGTTTATTTTCCTGGCCATATGAGATTGGCTCTGAAGTGGTTCTAATTTCCTTCTGCTCTCTCGCATCACACAGAGTTCCCATGGCACAGCAAAAGCTTTTGGAGGACACTTACCAGCATGAAAGAAGAGAAGATAGAAAACACTTCTGGAGCTCTTCATGGTGAAAATTTTGTGATCTGCGATTTTTTCAGCCTTCAGAACTCCCAGAGATCAAGGCTCCTGCAAGAGTGCTCTCTCCAGCCTGGTCTTAGGTGAAAATCAGCTGCATCCACTTGCTGATGCACTCTGTTCAACAACAAGCCCTGCTCACCTCGGCAGGCGTCACCTCGTAATAACCACAGGAAAAGAAAGCATTCCTCTCCTCACACTGCCTGTACACTTGGAAAAAAACATCAGACCTAGAAATTGCAACATATCTGAGGCACCAATGAGGTCGCTACTGCCTTGGCACCACCCACAGAGTTCATTCAATAAACGGCTTCACACCGGCACACAGGGGTGGGGCAGGGCTGTTGAACCACATCCTCACTGAGATCCGTGCATTCCCTATAGCTGGGGCTCAGAGAGCAGGAGGAGATTCAAGGTGAGCAGTTTATCTGGCAGAGTAGACAGTTACTTGATGCCACATTCTCAGCATTGTCACAAATTGCTTAAAGCCATCATCAGAAGCCCAGGCTCTTACAACAGCAAAGCCTGTACACTCTACAGGTGGTACAGCACATGCTAAGTGCACATCTCCTGAAATTTAATAGCAATTGCTATAAAACAGCTGAATAATTCTGACTTATTTTAAGGTTTAAGAAAAGGCCCAGGAAGGATTCTCTCTCAGAAAATCAAAACTGCTGACAGTAGATCTGTTAAAAGCTGCTGTGAATTTTAGTGTAACCTTCACAGAGCAACCCTCATTTGTGCTGCCCTTTTATTAATTTTTTATTATTCAATGAACTGCAGCTGCATGTAACACTTTGTTTAGATAAAAGCTGCTCAGAAACAGAAGGGCTGTGTGGTGTGAGTCCTCACACCCAGGGAGGGCATGAGCCACTCAGCTCTGTGCATCCCCCCCAGCCTGTATGGCTGGGAGTGTGGCAGGATCCTCCAGCACTCATCACCTACCTGACTGCAGGTGGGCAGGATGCTAGCTCTAACTCTCACTAGCACCTGTAAGACAACAGCTGAGTCAATTAATTGGTATTTCAAGTTTAGAATTTAAAAAGAGTATAAAATGATCCCTCCAGACTTTCTTCCCAAACAAAACCTTACGGCTGAACTCTGATTCTTGGCTCCTTAGACAATCTGGAATTAATCGTCCCTTTGTTGTCTTAAGTGTTAAAGAATAACCCAATACCACTGGAGTATTTCCAAATGTTCTCAAGGACCCATTGCTCAGATCCTTCCTGTGCCCTTCCTACTGGCCAGATTAACATCTGAAGCCCTCTCTCCCTGATGTTTGCAGTAGGGCTTACATTTATATACAGATGACAAGACCGACAGTCCTAGTATCAGTTGCTTAAGACTGCAAGGGCAGGATTAGTAAAACATGAGTCTGGTCCCAGGGCTCTCCTGTGGATCCTCTATGGGAATGGTTCAGAAGGCAGAGGAGCAGCCTTTTTACACAGGAGATCTGTTCTAAACACAGTCCCCTCAACCACACGAGCACAGTTTGCCAGAATTTAGATAATTTTCCTATTTCATTCTTAACTCTGAGTATCTGTGCTTTAAGGAGATATTAAATTTCTTAACCTAGTTTTCAGCACAATTCAGCAAAAAATAATATAACTTACAATAATAATAGAGGGTAACAAATACTTCATCAAGCATGTGTCTGTATAGCAATTACAAATAGTTGGGTTATCAGGCAAGAAGAAAGCCCACTATGCCTTCACTGGGCCAGCAAGAGTGGTAATACATCAGTGTAATGCCACCTGGATTTCCTAATTACTCTAGTTGTTAAATTAGAAGCCTTTAGCAAAATACACGTATTGCAAAACATAACTCTAAAATACAGAAAAGTGCACCGAAGAATCAAAAGATATATTAGCACCTGATGCTGGAAAAATGAGACCCAGAGAAAATCTTAGTACAAAACCCTACCAATTACACAAGATAGGACAACAAGGAGTACCAGGGCTCTCAGAATCAACTTTTCTGCCAGTGTTCAAAGGTAACATTGGAAACAAACAAAACTAAAAATGCAAAGCAAATACTCCAGAGTCCTGTGGGATTTCTTGATCCAAGACTTGTTTTCACTCCCTCATGACAACTGTGCAAGGTAACTGCTGTGGACTTCAGTCAGAGTGGAGTGTTTGGTGACACCTGGCTACTATAGGACAAGTGCCTGGGGGCAAAGCTACTCAGACACTTCAACATATGAAACAGCAATTCCTCACAGACCTCCTCAGCTAAACAGGCTCTTTCTGATGGGTTAAAAAAAGAGGTGAAAAGAAGGGTACACAATACAGAGATCTCAGATGTATTTGCAGACTTGATAAAGATTCATATCCTTCTGGGACTTTTTTAGATTAACTCTTTTAAGATGTCTCAGAAGACACCTCAAACAATCAGTCACTTTCAAAGAAGGAGACAACAGTACACTTCTAGTTGCCTTAAAAATTTATGACATTATTTATCAAAAGCTGCATCATTAATCCAGTACACCACGCACTTTCATGGGCAGGAATTCACAGAAAGGCAGCACACCTGATTTCCCAGATCTTGAAAACCAGAAACTCTGCTGGGGCATGCACCAGCAGCTTTAACTATCCTGTAAGCTGCACTAGCATCCCATGTAACATCAGCAATAATTGCGTCATAAGTTTAAATCTGATTTTAATGCAGTAACTTCAGTAGCCCCGGTGTGGCCACCAATGTTTCTCTAACACCTGATTTTTGTTTACAGTCTTGGTCAATTATTCTAAAGTGCTACAACGCTTGTATTTATCATAATTAAAAACACACTTGACAAATATATTGTACAATAAAGTTTATTAGCTGTTCTCCTCTTTCTAACAAATGGAATGGATAGTGTTGATAATTCTTTACAAACCAAGGCTGATTTGGTTGTGTGACTGCCCCATGACTGCCATAAGTACATCCCTCTAAAAAACAATCAGTTGCAAACAAGCAATGGCAGGTACCAAATAATATGGGAATTCAAGAATTTCATTATTGAAGGTTTTGGTACAACGTATTCATAACATTCAGCACAGAAGTTTGTGCATTGCAAATGGAAGATCTTGTGCCTGTGCAATCCGAGACGAACACGTACAGAAAAAAAATATATTGTTGGCTCTGAATTCTCCCTTTGGTTAAGACATGCATATTACAAAGGGGACGGGGAAGACAAACACCCGGAATTGCGTAGAAAAGAGGAGAACTTGCATGTATTTTTTTCTTGTACTAATATTCCCTGGACTTCATGCCCAGCCATCACAGCCCATTTGATTTTTCCGTGATTAAGGAAGGTAAATTCTAATTTGGTTTTTTATTTTTATTCAAAACAAAAAGCTAGGAGTAGGTGGTAAAAGAAAAATATATATTTTATATATATATATTTATACGTGTGCGCAACTATGTAAAGAAAATAATTCCCATAGTTACAGAGTTTAGTTAAAGAAAGTTTAATATATATATATTTATTATAACAAAATAGGCAGTTATTGTGGGTAAAATAGTCATTAAAATCTGACCCCTAAGAACACACACATTTTTAGGCTATGAATCATTCTCTCATTGCCCTAATGACCATCTCTGCAGCTGTTTTCTGAATTACTGCCAATGCAAATTTGGCATTCCTCTGAAAAATACAAGGTTTCCTAGCACCTAAACATATTTTTAGGCTCAAAAAGTGTGATGACCATTATCTATAAAGAATTTCTGCAACACACTATAAATAGTGTTTCATGAGGAAGATTAAAAACATTACACATCTTTGTCCCTAGCAATTTTATTGGCAAAAAATGAAAAAATAGATTATAAGAATATACGTATGAAATTATGAAAATGAATATCCCTTTAGGAGTAGTAATGGGACTTAATGAAAATGCTAACTCAAAATTTAAAAGTTTCTTTCTAACTGCCTGGAAAGAAAAAAAGATACCGTGACAATAGGATTGAACTCAGAAAATAAAACCTGAAATTGATTGCCCTGACCAAACCATGCTATTAAAGTTAAGCGTGCAAAGTTACTCATAATTTACAACTTCCTTGAATACTTTTCTTTCAATTGTTATGAAATTTTAAAAGAATGTCTATAAAGCTTTTTTGAAAAATCTTTGAAAGTTACTTTCCCTTAAACATTAAGGAATTTTACCCAGCAATTCCCTCCCACCCCCACCCTAAACTAATAGCTGGTCAGGCCATTCCACTGTCATGTTCGAAAAATGGCAAACCAACAACACACAATAATACAAATTATTTAAACTAAGAGAGACACCAAATGTAAAGCATTATGGGAACTGCAGAATGTGATGGTTAGGGTATGAACCACGCTGGAAAGAACTAGAGGCAGGCTCCACTGGAAGGGCTTAAGAGTCGTCAGATGTAGTAGGTGATGTCAGTTAGAAAATGAAAAATAAAAATCTGTTTTCATAATTTTTCCTTTGCTGGAACCCAGATGTAAGGACCAGACTGTTCCTCTATGATCTGTTTCACTTGGTTGTAGATTTCTTCCAGAGTGTCTCCCTGGACAATAGCTGCAAAACATAATGTGGCAATCAGCAATCATCCCTCCTCGTTCCGTGCAGGAGCCAGGCTGCTGCTTGCCCTCAGAGTGGCAGGAGGATTTCTGACTGCTGCAGGAACAGACACCCTTGGACACTCCTGGTTTCAGTGCTGGACTGAAGCACAGAGTGCTACTGCAGGACACACAAAGCACTTCCTTGGGGACAGGGAACTTCCACTGTCCTACCAAGTATATACATACAACTGAGGGGTTTTTCAACCTTTTCCTAGCTACATGTTCCAATTTGTCTGAGTCAATTCACATCCCCCAGTATTATTTTTGGCCCAACTTTCATTTGTGTTTCTAACACAAAGCAAGACAGTGCAGGGCTGTGTCCTCACAGGCTGGTGAACTCCTCAGCTCTATCCTGAAGCCGCACAGCAAGGCAGGCTGACCTCGAGATGTCTACCCAGCTCTACCTTTGCTTTTGGCTAAAAAAAGGAGGAACTCATGGAGTTTGTTGTCCAGACAAGAGATTCCTGTTTTATAGACAAGATGCTTCCTTATACAGTTTTAAGTGCAATCTATACTCATTTCCTATAGAGTTGGTTGATGTATTTTTGCCAAGGCTAGAAATTAACTAGAAATGAGCCAATATGGATGTGTTCTGACATATCAGAATAAAATATGGTCTGGTTAAAATGAAGATAAAGTTTGAGCTGTTCTTACCAACACTTCAGCCTGGAAGAGCAATCACTGTGAGATAGCAACTTATTTTTAATTAGTGTCACAATCTCAGCGTCAATAATCCAAGAAGTAAAGTTTAGCATGAAAGACAGTTTTGGAGGCAGGTCAGACTCACTCTTCTGTGCATTAATAGAGTAGTGCTGCTTCTGAGCTTTGCTTTCATGTAAATTAGATCCCTTTTAATCCTACCATTCCATTCTTGTCTCTTAAAAACCTTCTCCTCATCTGCAGCTCAGTGCTGTACTGCCTGTGGGAGGAGGCTGCTCCATTGTTATAGGCCAAGTATAATGTTCACAACACAACAGTGCACGAGAAAGAATTAGAAATGTCTTTGCAAGGCAAATAGGCCATAAGCTTCAGCATCTTCTCTCCAGCTAAGTTCAACCACACCTCTTCCAAACCTCAGTAACCTCAAAGCTGAAGTAGGATGTGCTTTTCATGTACTGCAGTGTAAAGTTTAAGTCTGTGGAAACAGAACCTGCTGATGAAGTTGGAAAATGGCAGAAAGTCCTAAGAGTTTTCAAAACCTAAATTAAGCTCCCAGTAAATTTTTGTTTATTTTTATATTAAATTAACTGATCAAAGTGAAATCAATGTAGAGATACTAAGATGGCTCTATACCTCCAAGTAATCACAGATCATCTGAAAAACAAAGCTCACTACCTCAGTGGTTAGGCAAGTACTACTTTTACAGCAAGCCATAAAATTTCAGCTCTGGAAAGTGAGCAGTGACAAGCAGAACACACCTGTGAAGTGTTCAGTAAATTCTTGCTCCAGTTTCGTGGCTCTCTCAAATGTCTTCTTGGCTTGCTCTTCCGTTAAGCGTTTATTCATTTCCCTGAAAGTGCAAATATTATAGCTCTTTTAAACCAATACAAAATACTTGGAGTCTTTAAGGTTTTAAACTGTTGTTTGAATATTAATCCTAATAAAAGGATTAAACCCCAAAGACTCCAAGCAAAGACTGTAGTGGAAATGAGCTGTTCTGGCATTATGTTGCACGGAATTTAACACAATGACATTTGTTTTCAAGCACTTTAGTTTGGATAAGAAGCCCCATCTTAAAGTCCCTAAAAATTAAACTCAGGGAGTTAAATATTATTTAAAACACAAACATTACAATTGTCTGCATATAACTTGCAGTTGGCTTTTCAAATACAACAGTCTCAAACAATTTAGCCTGAGGTACTTTACTTTTACTCACATGATATTTTCCACTGTTTTGGGCTTAATAAAAATGGAGATTGGGTACAGCTGGGCAATCTGCAACCTTTTGATCGCATTACCAGAAACATCAAGAATGCAATGTTTACCCTAAAAAGTGAGAAAGGAAAATGGCACTAAGCAAAGTTTAAGTTACAAGTAGCATAGCATAATAATTTAGAAGAGAAAACATGTCTCCACTGAAACCAAGAAAATGAGAGTATTTGCATCAACGATACTGTGATTTCACCATTTGGCACAAGGTCCCCCAATCTCCTCTGCTGGATCCCACATCATTTGAGATGTTCCTGACCCTTCTTCCTTCATTCCTTTCTTCATCACAGCTTGCAGCCCAATCAGCAATGCAGAACTGTACAGTGGAACAGCTAGACTTCAACCACACCACCAACATTTTTTATTTTTCTTTGTTTTGGTACTAATTTGAGGATGCTTTAGGGAGGTGGCCATGTCACAAATGTGATTTAGAGAAGAGCCAGATGACTTAACTGGCATACCTGAGGGAGTGCCCACCCCTGCTGGCAGGGAAATCTGCCACCATATTCAGGTGGAACTGCAGAAAAGCCCTCTCCTCGCCCAGGTACCAGCCAGTAAAAATACCACATTGGAGATGGTGAACGCAATTTATTTGTGTTGATTTATCATTCGTCTCTTGAGAAACAAATATAACTTGACCATTCCTTGGGCAGCTGGAAGACAGTGTGGTAAAGCTGCCTTCCTCCCCCTCTCTATTCTCCCACTAAAAAGAATTTTCCAGCTTCATCTCAAAGGCTCCTCCTGTTCTCAGCTCCTTTCATCTAAGATATGCTCATTTCCACTTCACACATTTTTATCTCTTTCCTTTCTGAGTAGCATAGGATTAATTTTGCAGACTGTCATTTTAGAAAGGTACAGGGGAAGAGGAACAGAAAACCACTCCTGGGTGACTACATTAAAGAAAAACTTTTTCTTTATCAGGACACCAATGTGCATTGCAGAAATCTGTGAGCCAGGATAAAAATCCACAAGTACCATATAACCAAAGGTTACTCATATCATACAACACTATTCCTGAACTCCTGGGAGATCATTACTGGAAGAATGTCTGAAATTACTGACATGCTTCTGCTTCCTGGCAGAAGAAATAACTAGGATCATTTACATTTGGTCTCTTTTCCAACAAAATCAGAATTTTACTTCAGGAATTTTTGAAGAGAAGTGTTCTTCCCACATGAACAATATGTATGTCTCTTTGCTTTCAGCTGATGGTAGCTGTTTTCCAGATCCAGTCCATGGGTCTGGATGCCAACTGGTAACATTTAAAAAGGTGTCTGTATGTCCTAGCAGAGTATTTTACATGTGCTAATCTGTCCACATCTTTAAATGTGGCACATGCTCCAAGAACTGATAATTAAGAGCATTATTTGAAAAAGAAAAAAGGACCAAGTAAAACACTATTTGCTGTGTTTGGCCCAACAATTTAACCCAGGAGCTAAAGGGTGGAGGGCTAGAGAGCCAGCACAGTACCTGTACTGGACCTTATGGGGTATAACCATGACAGTTTATTCCAAATCAACAATGAATGTGCATTAACTGTGGCCTCGAGACACAGAGATTTGCAAACTGCTGATGATTCCAAAGGAAAGAGGATATGAAAATTCTTTTCAAGTGAAGATTTGAAAGACAAGGAAAAGAAACACAAGTACATTGTGCTACAAGCATGTTTTCATCCAGGGAAGCTACTTTGCTCTTTGCACAGTGCATCTAGATTAATATTTCATATATTTTAGTTCCTCAGTTGCACTGCATCTGATTGAGAAGCACCACATAGCAGCCAGTTCTATAACTGAACAAAAAGAAACATCAGAAAGCATCTTTAGCTGTGTCCATTGTGGGTAAGGAAATGAGAGAGACAGGGATCAGCTGGAAGCATGGGCAAATGAACACAACTGAAGGCTATTTTAGGAATACTGTTTCTGGTTCTTTTGGGGTAATAGCAGTCACTTCTGTTCTGTCATCTCCTAAACTGACTGCAGATAACTTGGAAATGATCTTTTGTATCCCAGCAATAAAACCCACTGAAAAGACTCATCTTTTCAGCAAGATGGAAAAGAATACAAGGATGGGAATAGTTTCAGATCAACCAGATTGCAGCCCTGTCATGATTTTGAAGTTACAGTTCTGAAGGATAGGCCATTGTTTCCAGAAAAACAATGTCAGTTGCAACTAAGAAATTGCTGCATCTACCCAAAGTCCCATGGTGCCTGTGCAAGAGATTTGACTGCATGGAGACATGTGCTAATACTTTGTTCTTCGTGTCCATTTATGAAAGATTCATAGCAATTTTGTACCTTACTAATCCCAACAGATGGACAGAAGAACAGAGTCAATTTCAGGTCCAGAATGGAACTGAAGGATTGTATTTGTGCTACCAAGTAAAGCGACTGCCAACAGATTTATAATGTCTAAGCTATTCAATAATTTCATCATTTAACTACAAATGATTGTTTCACAGCTTTGTTCAGCTTCCAATACAAAATACTGTTCATTTACTTGAACAATTCTGTAATTAATATTATTTTCTTTCCTTTTCTCACTCTATCCCATGGGGCCAGGTTCCATTCTATATGGTGACAAAGACAGGAGAAAAACATCATTTGCCCCACAGAATCTTACCGTGTTTGCCCTGGTTTTGCGTCCAGTAAATTCAGTTGCCAGAAATAGCAATACTCACCCGTTTGGTCAAAATGGACTACAGAGTCAGCAGCAGAACATCAACTCAACATGGAACATTTGCAAAAAAATTTTCACCACATGATTTTCTTTAAGACAAGCACCTTATTCTCAGAAATACACTTCCCTTTTCCCACTTTTTTTTTTTCAGACAGATCAAGTCAAATTCAGTAATACTTTAGAAATAATTAGAATTTGCAATAAATAGTTCATTCAAATCACTTTGGGATAGAAACAGTAAGGTTAATATTCAAAATATATGGGTATAGAAAAAAATACTTATAAAATTGAATTCTTTACATTTACTCTCTTCTATTTATTAGCTAAAACCAGGAGGTGCCCAAAGAATAACATTTACTGAAGTTTTCTTTTGCATGGGTCTATGTCAACAGGATCCTCATATTAATTAACTGCACCAGCACTACTCTTCATTAGTTAATGATCTGTGTATGTGAGCTAGGCTAATTAGCCTATAATTGAAGTTATTTCTTCTGTATTCTCTTTAAATGAGAGGGTTTACAACATTATGGTTGCTTTTTTTCCACAATTTAATCTTT
>NW_005054465.1:1163861-1192650 GCF_000277835.1 Geospiza fortis
TAGCCTTATACAAATTCCTTTAAAAGTCAGAATGTTCCTAATGGCTTCTTGCCATTCTTTTCTTTCTCCCTGTCAGCACAGGCACATAATCAGCTCAGCAAATGAAAGTAAGTGGCACTGATTTACCTTCTCTGCTACTTCTCGCACTGACTGGACACTCGTTCCATAAAGGTGATTATTGTACTGGCCAGCTTCAATGAATTTATGATCCTGAATATCCTTCTCCATTTGCTCTCGAGAAGTGACAAAATGGTAATCACGTCCATCCACCTCATAATCTCGTTTTGGTCTAGTAGTATCTTTAAACATAAACCAGTAGTTTTTAAAGCAAAACAAAAAGCAGTGACTTTTTTCCTTACAATATCCAAAAAAGCCTCCCATTTATACTGCAAAATTGTTACGAAGAGATTGATATTAAGATAGGTCTGTAAAGCTTAAACAATATATTAACTTTATTTTTAACCTAAAATACAGAAGATATCTATAAAAAATTAAGAGAAAAATATAATCTAAAATTGCTTTAGTATTTGCTGAGACTTACGTGGAACACATGAGCCAAATTTGTCTGGAAATTCTGAGATCAGGTCATCATTTATTCTGTCTTTCATGGGTCCCAAAACAATCACAGGTCGAGTGTAACTGACTAATAAACATAAAGGAATAATATCAGTTGTATTTGATATGACTGTTAAATTTTAACAGTTCATCAAAATAAGCTGTCTCACATAGCAATGATTTTAATACTTAGAAGAATATGTACTTCTAAAGAGAATAGAAACACACTGAAGAACATCAATCAGTCAATACCATAGTCAATAGTAAGATGTTAGACTTTCACTCTCAAATCACCATTCTCAGTGATTGAAAATGAGTCTTAAATTATGAAGCCTTCGGGGAATAAAAACCTTCTCACAAACTAACATCCTAAATTTGAATGGAAAAATAAAAGAGGGGAGATTTGAAAATCTTTTCAATTCAAAGAGGCACGTAAGCAGCCGCACAGTTCATAAAATTCTGTGTCTGTGTTGGGAGAAGCTTCTTTTCCTCTAAGGCCACAATTAAGCACTCACATACAAAATTACTCAAATATAAATAGTTTCTGTAACTATTAACACCCTTATAAAATGAAGTGTAGTACCTTTTGAAAGTAGTTTAATTATTTATAATAAAAGGATTTTGGTTGAAAAGTCAGTTTAAGCAGATTATGCCTAATCACACTGTAAGAACCTTTAAGACAATAATGCCTAAGTATGCTGCCATGATCATGTAATTTCAGCAGTACAAATTTTAATTTTAGGTTCAATCTGTCTGCACAAGTAAGTACCAATTAATTAAAATCTGGCCTATTAAATATATTTTGACTCAGAGCTATTTCCTTTCTATTACATTACTATATTTGTAAGAGGAATGTCTTGAATCCAGTATCTATTAACTTATTAATTAAATAACAAACATCTCTGCTGTTTCTCCCTTTGTGAGCCCCTCTGGTGAGGGGAAACTGTTCCACTGGAAATCAATAAAAAGCAATTTTTTTAAATGCAAGTGTGAGAAAATATTTTCTCCTAGTGATTTCCATTTCATTAAATTTTACTTTTTTCTGGAAAAAATCCCTTGGCAATTATTAAGAAAATTAGCCATATAAGAAAACCATACGGAAATGGGAGACTGATTAGTGACATTTCAATTGAAGTTGGTAAATAGACAAATGATCTATTCACTTGCTTTTTGCTGTGCCAGAAACAGTGAGAATGCTAAAGCAATATGAAACAGAAGAAAACTATAATTTATGAGGTTCTCACTGACAAAACTATTAAGCATACTGTACTTTCCTTCCACAATATAAACCACACAAGCATTATTGAAGTAGCACACCTTTGGATTCTGCATTAAATAATTCAGAGATTTTATTTAATAATTTATGCCTTTATGATTTATTCATTTGAATAACAGTAAGTTTCAACTTTAAAAGGGTGAAGAAGTTTATCCTGGTGCTTAGTACATAAGGGCATGCAAAGCATTCTAACAATTCAGATTATTTCATACTGAATGAGATCTACAAACCTTCTTGTTGATTGACTGGTTCATATGACAACACATATTCCTCCTGGCCACCTAAAATGTAAAGGCAAAGACACATCAATGTATTTTTTTCCTAAAGGAACATATTTCAAAGGAGTCATTCCATGGACTATGATGATACAGACACTGCCCAGCCATATGCATTACAGTGATGCTGATGAGGGACACCTTTCAAGAGCCATGAATTCTAGACCTCACAAAGCTAAGCCAAACACTGAGCTTTAAAGCATAAGACACAGAGAGTAGAAAGAAGTTCCTGGTGTAGCTGGCATGTCAAGCTGGCATCGAGCACGAGGAGAATTTTCAAGCATTGCTGAGGTGCTGTTCCCCACGAGTCCTGGATGCAATGCATGCATGCTGTCATTCACTGCTAGAGCAACGCCTCCTGCGTTGGGAACACTCTCCACACTCTGAGGGCAGCATTTACAAGAACATTTTTCCATATTTATACATGGCTGGCAATCATGTATGTCAAGGTGAACAGATCTTCCATTAACTTTATCGTGAATTGGCATTTCCATAAACATCTTCAGCCACTATAATTCTACCAAGAAAGCTATGAATGCATATACTAAACTACTACTTTACAAATTAATTTTTAAAGACAAAGTTGAAAGCAAATAATGCTTTGGATTGTTCTCAGCTCCAGGAAGCACATTAGCAGTGAATGAAACTAAAATAACAGAATCTTGAATTTTGACAGCTGTAGGCTTTTTAAATGTTAGTGAAAGCATTTGAAATATACCTCAGTTGCCATCTCTCTAAAAGATTGCTTCTAGTCTAACATGATATAACTCTGAGTAAAATTTATTTCAATGAAATAACTAAAAATTAACTGTGACAGCAGAGAATTTATAATTCTGAAGACACAAGTTCAAATTACATGACATTGCTTTGAACTGAAGAAAATACAGTCTTCCAATATTTCACTTGTCTAATTTTGGAACATTCTTTGATGTTCATAAGCCATACTTAAAACAGGAACAGGCAAAGGAACATACCAAGGCTACACCACAGTTTATGTAGAAACAGAAGGCAGATGAAGGCTTTTATAAATGCATATAGAGCTTCTATATATCTATTCTCTATTTCAAAGCAAATGCAAAAAGATATTTAAAATCTAATATTTCATTAACAGAAATATTTTTCTTATTTTGCAATAAATTTGCATTCAAACTGTCCTACAGCAATACATGAAAGAAGATTTTAATTACCTAAATTGTTGCAAGTGAGGAATACCTTAAGACAGACACAAAACCATGCAACCTGTACATTTTAATATCTCAAAAAGTTACTCATGCAAATGGATTTTAGAAGGACAGTATATACTTTCAGAACCCTTTTTAGGCTAGGGAGAGGAACAGGGAATCACCAACTATCAACTCATCTATAAAAGATCCAGCTCACTAGAATTAGATACTTCTTTGGAGAAGTCACATTGTTATAAGGTCAAAGAATAGTTATGCAAACTACTAAAGAGATAAGAACAAGTGAAAAGCATCCCCTGATTGAGGGCAAAAAGTATATATTGTCACTGCTTTTCAATTCTTTGGAAAAATTAGTATTAATAGACTGAACCTTTTGAACAACCGTACTCATCTGTAATCAAGATAACTTTCATATTAGACAGCAGTAAGAAGAGATTAAAAGAATATTTTAATAAAAAGTGCTCAGAATTACATATTGAGACAAACAAATCCATGACATCCATAACAAAATCATGGCTTCTCAAGTAACAATAAAGTAAAAAATGAACCAGTAGTACCAATAACCAGCTTTAAATGTAAATAAAGCTAGCTCTCAGAAAAACCATGGAAGTGAGGGAAGAGAGAGAAGCAGCAAATTTATGAAGAAACAGACATGGTTAGATAGTTTTAATGGTGTGTCATTAAAAACTATAAAAATTTCTGTTTATCAAAGGCAACTTCCATATGTGCTCAATTCTGTGTTATTCTCAGGGAACACAGATGCCTCCCTCAATTAGTTGCTTTTCAATTACAGTCTGCAACAACACCAGCATTTTGCATACATGTATACACATTCTCTCCTTCAGTGTCATCATCTGGAAGAAAATATGTGGCTCATTACCTCTGAAAAGATAGACAGCCAAACAAATATATCTGTTAATGAACCACCTTCCTTATTATCCCGACATAAATTAGGTATTTCTGCCGTGCCCATTACACAGCAGGCAGCCAGGAGCTGAGCACTGAACCACTGCATGACTTTCACTGCTCCTTCTTTTCATGTTTCTCTTCAAATCCTCCACTTTCTTATTGTCCTGCTCTGCTCTACCAGGGCTTCCAGCTCTAGACTGCAGCCTTACTGGGGAGCTGTTCTCTGGAAATGAATAGTGGGATTCCAGTCCTGGCTGTGGTTCCAGACATGGCAAAGCACAGCAGAGCAGCACCATGCAGCCTATTACCCACCACGTAAATGGAGTGCCACTGCAGCTGGGGAATACCACTACTGGAGCTTATGCTAGCAGTAAAAGCAAACTGAGTGTGGATTTAGAAGACTCTGTGTCTCCAGGAAGAGAGAGAACTAGCATGCTGATTTATCAAAACTGACTCCAGCACTGAACATGTGTCGTATGCTTTGAAGACAGTTCATACTAAGCACCCACACTTGACAAAATAAATGAGCTGAAAGCAAGGGTAAATACATGTTTGCTTATCTGTATTTCATTGAAGTATATACGTATTAAATCTGAGTATCAGTTGTGAAAAAATTTCAGATACTTACGGCATTATTTAATGGATAACACAGTTTGGCTACACTTCCAGTATTAAGGCTCAGCTACATAAAATTATATTTGTCAGCGTTAAATTTACCTTTAAATTTAACAGGTTTAGCTAGCTTGTGTAATTTAAAAAAAAAATTAGTAGATTCAAATTGAGCTGAACTAAGAAAATCACAGACAACAATAAAAAATATCCATAAAGGAGGTTTGCAGTGATTCTAGGGAGTTTTTTAAAAACAAAGACATGGAACAATTTGCAGTACTCCACCAAATACACAAATACAGATTTCACTGGGAAGTTCTATTTAACATGTAAATACCCAGAAAAGACAGACAAACTAAACCAAAGAAAGAGCTGCAAAACAAAGGCTCTGAATAAACAAAGAACTTAAAAACACTTACGGTAACTACTTTCACTATCGCTGGCATTAGAGGTTACATGCTCTGAAATTGCAACACAATGGGAAAAAATAAGGAACATACACCAATGGCATGAGTCAAACAGAAAGAAAATCGACAAAAAATAATCCAGATGAAAGACAATACTCATATCAAAGTGCTGAAATCAATACATACTGCATATAAAAGTTTTAACGTACTTCTCATAGCTCTCAGGATCAAGCTTAATTTCATATGAAAGGAATTGATGTTAATAAAAAGAAAAACATTAAATAGCATATAAAATAAGGTTACAAAAAATACACTAATTCATAATTCACATGTAACCCTGCAATTTTTAAGTTTTCACTTCAGGATGAATTTTGTTGTGTAAAAACCTTAGGATTATGCATTTCAACTTTTATGCAAGCAATTTATTGATTACATTTAGTCTCTTGTAGAGAAAATGCTGGATTAAATTAGAGGAAATATAGTGCAGCATATAATACAACTTGCATTAGGTGTGATAAGGCAGTTTTTAAAAGTCTGTGCTGAAAAACAGACAAGAAACATGTTCTGTTTATAGAACAGAATCATCCAGAGATATTTCTGCACCATATTACATAGTTCAAACTAGGTATGATCATAAGGCCATAAAGGCTGCTTATGATTTTATGTTCTAAACCATAAGGCCATAAATGTTGCTAAAGTTTTCTGGTCTAGACCAGGAATTCCTTTGAAAGTAGCCACTTCAGAATTGAGAAATGAATGTTACAGCTACTAGAATTTCTACTTCATGATTGAGGACAGGTACAGAAGTGTACTGGGCCTTAGAAGTAATTTCACAAACACTGTACCTTACAGTTATGCCTTGGGAAGAAATGCTACCCCTAATGACCCTTAGCCAGATCCCTTTAGAGACTCCTTTTCCTATTGCATAAGTGCCTAACAGTGTTTGCATTTAATATCTCTGATAAAAGCAAGGACTTGGCTTTTTTTATTTGTCATTTTCATACATTTAGTGGTGGGGTATGTACACACAAACATTTCTGCTAAGAGTAGGCAGCAACTTTTGAATCTGACTGGATTCACATAGAAATACAAGTGCTTCAAGTCACCCCTATCAGCCCTTCACCTGATCTAAAAGCATCATAAGTGTTCAAAATAGAAAAACTCTCCTGGCACTTGTTAAGGAAAAGTTGTGTTTGCTTTAAGTAGCTGTAAACATCAGTCGCCTAGAGAGAGGAGTGAAAAGTGTTACTAGTTAAAGTAGCACAGCAATGGTTGTACTATTACTGTAAAGAGCCATAAGGTTATATTTAAATAAATAAAAATACGAGGACAAGATATAAGTAACATTAAAAAATAATCACCAAATTAAAAACACAGTACTGTTAAGGACAAACAAGAACACACTGGTAAGCTTCTGAAAACAAAAAAAATCTAATGTGACAGTGACATAAACTTTACATGTTCCTGAAAGCAAAAACTCCAAAAGATTACAAACAAGGAAAAGCTTATGAACCAGTTTTAGTTAACCTCCTTATGCCAGTGGAGCACCAATCTCAAAGAGATCTGTCCAAAAAAAAAAGTAGTAATTTTTCAGATGGAGGTTAAAATAACTTGGGAGTATTTTGATCACTTACTCAGGCCTTTTGATCCCATGTCGTCAGGGACCTCCTGCAGAGTAGTCCCCAGAGGGCAAGCAATAAAAAGACAATCACAAAGAAAATAATTGTCAGTAATATATAAAATTGGCGCTACGACAGGAGACAGTTCCTAGAGCATCACAGGGAAAAATGAGTCTATAGAATTTGACTTTACTGGCACATGAAGTGCAATCAGTAATGCAAATGGCAGAGAACACAGTTTGTTTTGAACCTGCTCTGAATTGGCAAATTTATGCAACTCCGTTTTGAGAATACACTTTTTTTAACTGCTGGCAAGAACAATGAAAATCAGAGTAACCTCTCTTCATTAGGAAAATCAAATTAGAATGAATGACTTTGAAAAACCAGTCTAAAGGGACTGATTTGAGAAGCTGGTAAGCTCTATTATACTTCCAGGAATACTGTGCTTTCTCCTCCAAGCCACAAACAGGGAAGCATCACTGACAGCACAGGAAGGCAGTTATCTCCTCCAGTTAGTCAACAGTATTGCCCAGTTTATTCCAAACTGGGATACTCTTGTGTTAAGTTTGATTTTAACAGCAAACAAAGGTTTGCCCTGGTTTTGTAGCCTGATTTGCCAGTAGCACCAGGAGCTCCTCAGCCTGTTGCAGCTCATGAAACTGTCTCCATGGTAACACCCTAGTGCAGTCTAGCAGGCCCTTCTACTGTGCTTCGCTCTCCATGGAATGCCACATACTTACGGTCAATATCACTGGTTTCCTGCTCACTCTGGTCCTTGTTCTTGTAGAAGGGAAATTTTCGGGAAAAGAGGTTCTTTTTACGCTTGTCATTGAATGACTGCTGAAGAAGAGAAGGAGGGGCAAAACAAAGGATGTCTAATGTCTGTGTGAACAAAGGCCCAGAGCAGCAGCTTTGCGGAAGCTGACTCCTACAACCACATTATGCAGTGCACATCTCAGCTTAACACTCATCTGCTCAGCTCATTAGAAACAGAGACTGGGATCAAGACTTTGCTCGGATCCTCCATGTTTCACATGCTTAGTAGTGAGAAAACTGGTTCATGCTATAGGACCTGACCTGTATTTCACAAATTTAGGCTTGCTCTGAGTGTTAAAAAAAGTGGAAAACTAGGCTGGTGTAAGATGGCCAAACCATAGTGACTTAAAGTCAATTAAATCACTGATATTATCTCATTTAGGGGTAACAGTATTTTAAAAAAACAACCAAAAAACCAATCTGAGGCTTTTGCAAACAACTGATATTATAACAGAACATCAGAAGTATTGGACAGTGTTACCATCCAACTAAAAAAAGTCCAAAACTTGTATCAGTGTTTTACTATTGCAATTCATTGCAAATTCACTGAAAGGACATACTCTGTTCTATGTAAGTTTGCATCCTAATATGAAGATTAACTTGAAAAGACACAAGCTAATTTCATTGGTTTGTTCAGGCAATTATGTTTTTCAAGAGTGCACTAATAATTACCACATGAAAAACCCTGTATATCAAGGATCATGTTCAGCAACTTTTGACATTAACTGCTTGTGTTGCTGAAGAATTTCTGCATCTCAGTTGCTATAAGCATTTCTAGAGTTACTTACATAGACATTTACATCCATATAAATATAAACTATTATTGTGCTGTTTGTTCAAGTGATGGAGAGCATCAATGCATTTTCATTCCTATATAGGTATGTCTATTGTAATTAGCACAGATTTTACTAATATCTGCTATATCTTCTGCTGAAGACATCATGTGACTACAGTACCTCCAAGTCAATAAAAAACCTTAAAGTATAAATAAATCAGTAATGTTTTAATTGCAATTTTGCCCAGAACTAGAGCTAATACAGCTAACTTAAAGTCAGCAGAAATTCCCTTCCATCTTTAGGCATGAGTGACTCATCTGACCAGTTTTGCAAAGACATAAAATTTGCCATATTTTTGTCATTTGGTTAGCAGAAAAAACTAAAGTATAAAGGATGGTAAAATAGGAAAACACCCAACTTGGTCTTGAGACCCTGTGCTGTAGGGGACTATTTATTTCTAAGCTAAGCAGAGCCTACGTGCAGCAGGAAGTGAGAAAAGAGCCACAGAAACATCTTTTAAAAGGCATGGTAAAAAAAAAATAATCGTGCATTCAAGACTCTGTTAACAAGTGTTTCTAAAATTTGGAGCATTTTAGCTTTCAAGTAATTGTTTGTCTTTCTTCAGCCAGTGTGAGCTCACATTCCTCTGTTACATGCAATAGAGCTGCAAAAAGGCATCTTATCCTTTCTACCAGCATTAACTATGGAATGAATTACAGTAACAAGTAGGGGTCAAACAGGACTAAGCTTTTCCAAATGATGGGCCACACTTTTAGTACAATTGAAAACTAACACTTGGCCCTCCTGAAGAGAATGTGCAACACCAAAGCTGCATCCTGCTACAGGACTAACAATCCTTCTGGCCAGATGTGTTTGGCAATAATAGATACTTAAAACTTCCAGTGATATTTTCATTACCAATGTTTTAAAAAAAATTACTTAAAATTACAAGGTGTTAAAGAGGCACATGGTACCATGGGAGCACAATCAGTGACATTGAGCTCTGGAAATAACAATACTGTGCTAAGGAGGAAATCCATAAAACCTTTAATTGCCTTGCATCTGTGTTCGACTAAAACTGTTGTTCCACTGTGAAAATTGGTAAATTATCAGCCTGACACATAGACAAAAGATGAAGTTTCAAGCCAATCATATGCCTGCAGGAACCATACTTGGTACAGGCAAATTTCTATGTTATGGTCCTCTTGACCTTCTCTAAGAGAAGTCAAGTCAGTGCAAATGATTTCTCACAACCAGGAAGGGTAATGTAATCTAGAGAATAAGGACAACAAAGAAATATGTCCCAAGGAGATCCTTCCTGAGTATACTGAAAAATACTGTAATGTAAATTCAAAAAATAAAAACTCATATCTATAATAGTTTCATTTGGGGAAGTCCATCAGTTTGGTAAAAGGAGACAAATGCAAAAAAGCTACAATGGTTCAGTTTAGCTGAGGTGGTGAGAATGGGGAATCTGTACAGTTAAAATTAAAGGACTAGTTGATTTATTGTGCTTCATAAAACATAATCAAGTTCTTCATTATACTTGTGAAAATATTTCATAACAATTCTTTTAACTTTCTTACAGTAAGTCTTCCTGAGCTAACATGAAACTTTATATACTGCATGTATAATGGTCAGAGTCAGTTCCATTGCCAATAAAAAAAGAAAATAAAAGTAATATTATACTGATTTTGCATAAAAGATTATCTAAAAGATTACTTTTAAAAGATATCATGAGTATAAAAAGCTATAAGGATTTGCTTATTAGTTGAAAATGCATAGTAATTGCATTAAATTTTTCATAAGCTCTCTGGCAATCATTCACAGGCATTATAAGCAGGAATATATTAAATCAGAAGCAGCACAGTAAATGAGATAAATGTGTATATGAAAGGAACAAACAAGAATAAAATGTAACCATTTTTCCTCCAGATTTTTTCGGTTTCCTTACAATGAAAGGAACATGGATTTTAATGTTAGCCATCACTAGGATTCTTCAAGGTCCTAATGTAGAAATTTTCAAAAACTGTATAGAATTGGTATTTAATGCTATTTATGGAGAATTAGCACACACAGACATAGGAAGGCACATGGTCCCTGAGGACATGTATGGTGCAGTCAACTTACAGGGAAAATACAGAAGGAATACTTCAAGGAGAAACTCTGATGTTAAAACATTTACAGCTGAAGCAAGAGACTGTGAACAGTGTAAGTGTTTGCAAAATGAAATGTTACTAAAGAAAAAGAACTGCAGTTCTACATCAATGGCAAGCGTAGTTGCTTTTCCACTCAGTATTCCATGCATTTCTTTGGTGCTCTGTTAGTACACAGGGGCTGTGCACCAACTCTGCTTTTGTCAAAAAGCTACTTCAAACACATCAGTAATTAACTGTTTGCAGTTAATTGGTAGACACCCTCTAAAACCATGCAATTATCTTTCAAAGAACGTGGTAACATTTGAAAAATTCCTTAGTGTATTGAAAAGAATCTGAAGTATTTAAGCCTCTCTTTATATGACTTCTAAAAAAGCAAACTCAAATTACCATGTCAGTTGATAATATTTTATTCCAATACCAAATTACAAAAGCACCAAAACAGAAAAATACTGCCAATAATACAGTAAATCTCCAGGGCAGTACCATAATTGTGAATCAGGAAGTAGTTAGAGATATTGATTTTCTTTTAAGCCAATACTTATAGGGGAAAAACATGACATTTCATTAATAACTGAAACCTTTGCCATGTAGCAGAGGGATGTATATATGAATTTTAGGGTCTTTATACTTTGCTGTCCTACACTATCAGGATATAGTACTGAAGCTTTAATATTTGATATATGTGATTTCTGAAGTTATGAAAACATTGTAACTGAAATAAATTACTAAAATGCAATTCTGGGATTTGCAATAATGACTAACCCATGCTATAGCATTAGTACAATTAAAAATATAATCACTATTTAAGAAACAGCTTCCTCAGGAGCTTAAAGCACACTCCAGATTTTTTGGAATGGCAATATATTATTAATTTAGAAGACTCTTACATCTAAAACGCACAGGTCTGAGTCTTGAAATTACTAGTCACATACTACTGGTAGAAATGGTAAGGTTGTGGAATTGTTTCTCAAATTTCAAAATAGCCAAAACATTGCAAAAAAGCCTTACCCTGAAAACAATAAAAAAATTTGGCTGCTGTGCCATTATGCAGTGGCTGTAATTTTGGCTACAAACATTCCTATTACTGCCTAAGTAGCCTCATTTCTTTCTCACTACTCATTCCCATCACATGTACTGTGACAGAAATCACATCTGGTGCAGAGCTGTTAGAAATGGCACTATTCAATACTTGGTTAGGATATACAGCTCCTACTACATTACAGTATTATGAAGCATATATATTTCTATGCTAATCCTTTAAATAATTTGCAGTGTTTTGGCAATTAAAGTCTGCTTTGGTGCTCAGAATTATTTCATTTCTATTTGATAGAATTTACTCTTTTCACTCAAATCTGAAAGTGATTCTCCACACACAAAATCGCTGAAAAACATTACCATTCACAATGCCAGGTGTACTTAGCACTTCATTAACTCACCCCTTTATCTCCTCTTGTTTTGGAATTGAATTTCACTGTCTTCAAACGGGCTCGTTCTTTTTTCTCAACTCTACCACAAAAACACACACAAAAATGTCAGAAATCAGCAAAACTCCAGAACTTCAAGTTAGCACTTGTTACAGCAGAAGCATATTGGCGTACCTTTTGTACTATACATTTTATTGCTTATGACACATTCAGAAAATGGAAGCCTGCTAATGGAAAACTGTTATTTCTCAAGTGATGCTGGGCGGAATTATTTGGAATATTTTGTGGCTATACATGTTCAATAAACCCAGAGAGTGCAAAGAGGAAACACAACACAGTAAGTGAACAGTCTCAATTATCAGTCAATAGCAGATATTAAGATTCAGAGCACCTAAACTCTTATTTGAATCTCCATAATGCCAACAAAAACCTCATCTCCATTGGATGCTACCAAAGAATGATTTTCCTGTTTTCCAGGTTCTGGGTAGAAAGAACTCAAGATAGCATAATGACTTGAATAAAATTCATTCACACTTTGCACCTTTTCATACATAAATGGTTAATTATCTGATATTAAACCACAGCTTACAGTGAGAACAGAGGTGGATACGGACCACCTTTATTAACTTCAGCACACAACTCCTAGGGCTAAATGGGGTTTTAATGAACATTTCATTGAGTAAATGAGAATCCCACTACAGATTACTTAAAAACAAAAGAATCACAGAATTAACAAGAAGGAGAAAAGCATATACAATATATGTATTAATCAGATCAGGTGTCTAATAGCAGACATCTCCAAGTCAATAAAGTAAGCCATACCTCCGTTTGCTTGGGATGACTCCAATTTCATCACTTTCTCCATCTGGAGTTACCTGCCGTGCTTGCCACCATTCATCATCAGAAGCATTAATGACATGGAGAATATCGCCAAATTTGAAGTTCAATCCTTGACTAGGGAGGCCACTGTCTTTAGTCTTGTCATAATCAAAAAGAGCTCTACATTAAAAAGAAAGAATTAAACATAGAAAAAAAGCAAGAAAAACCAGGAGACTATGAATAGCACAAAATATGAAGCAAGCTGCCTGTGCTATTCATAAATGATTGCATCATTCTGACAGGTACTTAGAAGAAGGTAGAATACACTCTCATACACACACAAAATGTGTAGCACCGTACCTCCACACACTTCTAAGCTTTAATGAATGAGAAAAAACTTGTTCCAGAGCAAACCTTTAGTGCTTTACAAAAGCTCTACAGCAGACACCTACTGCAATTCAATAAGTACTTTGCACAGAGCAAGTTACATGTCAGCCTAGGATAAAAAGGACAAGCAAGTATTTAAAGAATAGAGCACGGTCAAAAGTTCTGTAAAGTACACTTCCATATCAAGTAATAAATTTAAATTATTTAGTAATTTAGTACAGTTTAGTACTGTCTTTAAAATAAAAGTCAGTATCGTCAGTATCATCAGTATCCTGCTCACAGGAAAAATAACTTAGAAATATGATCTTCTCACCACTTTGTACCATAGTACCCAAAGGCAGAGAACCTTATGCATATTCTTTTAGGAATTTTCTGACCATTTTGAGAGAATCTCACCCTTTTTCATAAGGTAAGCCTGTTTTCAAATAAAAGACACTCACAATACCTGAGCAGCTGCATGACTACAGTTTTATTAACATCCCCTCTGGCAGCAAGACTGGTTTATGCAACTGACTCCCGTTCCCCTTTTTGCTTAAGAAAGCACAGTTGTCTGGAAAGGCACATGGTCCACCATGATATGGAACTGATCTGGTTTACAAGTCATATCTTTTCTGCCTTTTGGATCATTTTATACCTGGACAAGTTCCCTGAGGCAATGAAGTTATCTGCAGTCTGCTCCTCCCTGGCACAGCTGAGGATTTAATGAGGACGTGGAAATGAAAGATGACAGGAGACTCTTAGCAAACAGCAAGAGATACTGCTCAGGTTCTGCCTTCTAAAGGACTTCTTTTACGTTTGAAAATAGTTCATGAACCTACCTATGTGAAATAAATGCTTGTATGACACAATCCAAAAAATCCTCAACATTGTTTAATCTGCCAGCTCATGTGTTGTCAGTGCTGCACTTTCTGAACAATACCTGAATTCAACTTACTCAATATCAAGCCAAAGTAGCACCAAGAGATCACACTGTGATGATTTAAAAGGGTGTCATTTTCCTTGTCCAAATTCAGCTTGTTTCTTCATCCTAAACACTGGTCTTACATATCTTTTTCTCCTAGATTTTTAATATCACAGAAATGTTTAACCCATGTAAGTCAAAATTTGCTCCAAAATGTACTTCAGCTTTGTGAATTTTGCCTTCCTCAAGCACTGAGTGATCTGTATGTGTTCATAACCAAAAACAAGTTGTTTACAAGGAAAAACTCAAAATATTCTGTCATACCAATTCATTTTCAGCATCTATTACAAAACCAGAGCTGTTTGAGACACCGTGCCTTTCTTAGGCTATAAAATATTTTTTAAAAATCCTGAAGGATTAAGGTTTTAATAAAGATTTTTAGAATGTCTAAAAAAAGACAGAAATTTTTAAATGGCTTCAAAATATTGAAGAGCCTTATACTTAAAAAGAGATTAAGAGCATTATACTTAAATCTGCAATACCTTTAGTTTAAGTTTGTAAGCAAATTCAGACCTTCAGTTTTGAAATACCTTGGAGGTTGAAATACTACCTTCCTTAGCAGTGCAACCTTCATAATAAGATCTTTTGGGTTAATTCCACAGCATACTTAAGATATCCTGATTATATTTTAAAAAATCAGAACACTTTTTTTTTTAACATAGGCAAAATATTGCAGGTAAGAAAATGATACAGATAGGAAGTAGCTATTCCTCCACATTTATTCTGCACATTTGTTCAAGAAACACTCTGGACAAATATCATTTCATATCTCAAAATAAACTGCACATAATCCAGTATGTACTTTCAATGCAGATTCAAGTTGTATACATTTTCACTGAATTAATTACATGCATCGTGACATTTATTTCCTGAGATTTCTTGTTAGCATTCAAGCAATGATTTCTACCAGCTCCACTTTTTACTTCTATTTTTGAGTTTGCATATAAATTTATAAAAGCTGTGAGCTTGGCCTAACAGCATTAACATATATGTTGACTGCATGAGAAAAGATACTCAGGAGTGAAATGGAAGCAGAAATGGATAAAGCCATTATTACCAACATGTGCTTTTCCAGCTGGATAAATGGTTACACAGAGCAGGTTTCGCACAATGAAAGGCAGTTTCATCAAACACATTTTCTCTGGTAAGGTCACTTCCAAGAAAAATAATTTTATTGGGCAAAAAAGTCAAAGCTGATGAAAATAGTTATATAAAAAGATCATTTAGGGTGTCACATAATAGTGACAAAACCAAGCAGCTAACATTTATAGGAATACCAGGAACTGCTAATGATCCTATAAATGACCTCAAAAGCAAACAGAATTAACAAGAATTTCTTTTGATTCCAAGTGACTAACATGGCTTTTCCTGTATGCCTGGCACATCATCAACCAAGAAGTCACTTCACAGCCCAGATGATGCATTTATCTACAAGCTAGAATATAAAAAATACAGTTTTATTAACTTCCTGCATGGGGACTTTCATTACAGATTAAAAATGCCATGTATACATTTACTTATTTTAAGTTATAAACACAAATTAACTTAAAAATAAATTTAGTAATCCTCATCAACTATTGCTTTGAATGCAGATCCATGATATTTACTGTAAAGTTCTATTTAAGTTTAAATGGGAAGTCTTAAAAAATATTTTCTAGAGAAAGCACCAAGTCCTCCCTTTTATTTCACTTTGTATTACTCAGGAACCAAAGAGCACTAAAAAGGTAACTCAGCTGCTTCATCCACAAGTCTAGAGAAATTGAAATTAGGTTGCATATTTCATGAGTGTTCGTGCTTCAAAGCCAAAAATGTAATGGCTGTGTAACAATGCCAAATTTCCAGAGTATTTTTTTACCTGCCACACTCATTACTTTCAGTGTCATAGGCTGTTGACCAAATTCTACCAAAGCATTTCTTCAATAAACAAAGCAACCAGGAATTCCTTCAGCAAAAGCAGCTCTATGTTTCATTTCATTAAAAATTAATTAATTTCACCACTTCACAATAAATGAAGGTCAGCTTGTAAAGGAGGTTCTCTTTTTCTGAGTTTTTGGGAAAGTTGTTTGAAACTTACTGTTTGAACTCTGAGAATACCATAAAGAAGGCCCAATTAAGCAGCAGACAAGTACACTTAGCCTGCTGCTAATAGCAGATCTTATTTTTCCAAAGGACTTAGTTAAAATTTCTTAGTCATTGTAAAACTGTTATGTTTCTTCAGCTTGGAGACATAATCATTTTTTTGCTGTGATTCAAGCACAAATCAGTGCCATTGTTTGAATTTGGAATGCATTGTGCTGATCAGAAAAATGCACAAAGGTAAATGTAATTTTTGATTTTGAATGCTGCACACATTGCAGACTGAGACTTGCCACAGAAGATGAGATTAAATATGGAACAGATTTACTCTCTCTCCATGTGTTATCACAGAAACTTGATACCATGAAGGTATCTCACATGTGCTTTTTGAATCTCCAGGTGAGCATATTTATCTACATAGATATAGATCAGATGCAAACCCAGAAACATTATGAGAGAATCTGTCTCAGAACAAAGACCAGAAGAAATATAAAGCAAAATAAGAGAAGACACATCAGTACATCTGAATTAGCTGGGGACGGGGGAGTGGTGTGGGGGGGACAGTAGGACATACACATGGAGAGTCAGCTGCTGCTGAATTGCTCTATTTGGATTGCTCTCCAAGGGCTGTTTTCCAAATTGCTGTGCATCATTTTTTGATATAGATACAACTACAAAGAAAAATCTGCCATTTTACTCCAAATTGTATTTTTGGGCAAACACAATTGCCTTTTCCTTAATATAACATAATACCAAAAAATGCTGTTTACAGGCAAACTAGTTTTAAAGATATCATGTTTACAGGGATACAATGATCTATCTGATTTTATTTCCTAATTTGATTTTGAGAAAGCAGCAGAGATGATTTTCATGGTATTTTTATTTAATAGCTTTTCTGAAATTGTGATTGAATGCCTGTAAACATTTTACTGGTGGATTTACCATTCAATTCAGCATTTTGTTACATAACTGGCATCCTTTAAGGCATATCCAAAACCCAGCACTATTGAAAAAAGATATCTGAAGTTATTAAAGTTGGCTTTGAATTTAATTAAAAGTACAGTATGACTATACCAGAGTGACTTATAATAAGAAATAAAGTGGGTAAGTAACATGTTCTGTCAGTATCTAGCAATATGTGAAAATATTCATAAAAGTTACTTCAATGGGGTCAAAATTACATCAGAAACAAGACAGAACAGATGAGAACCCTTTCTGTGCATACTAAGCTGCCTCCCAGTATTTGGCAGCTTTTGGTGTGATGACACAAGCAGATCTCAAAAGCCCTAGCAGCACCCTCTGTAAAGAGATGTGGGTAGAAAAGTACTTTTGTTGGGGAATTTTTGCATTTTAGATACTTGCACTGACTTATACCAACACTGAATATTGAGCCTCAGAAACTTTCAGTGAAACCAGTCCCCATAAGGCTTCTGCCAGCAGCCTGGAGAAGGCTGCAAGTTCTGCAGCAGCTGGCAAAGTCAAAAGCTCAACAACTTCCATCAGTAGAATTAAAGCTCCATAAAAAGAAAATGCTTGTTAGTGGGTCAAAATATCAGATGTGTGAACATGAGCATAAGGGGTTTAGAACCTAATCAGGCTATAGCTAACCAAGAAAATAAAAGCATTTGGAATTGTTTGGGCTTAGGTATATGATGGGAACTAAAGCAATAGATCTTGGGATTATGGAAATGAAGATCACAGAATCCAGCTACTGAAACAATAGGTCAAAACACAGAAACTACCTGTTAGGGTCAAGCTAAACAGAAGCCCTATGAGCATTTAGCTACATTTGGGTCAAGCATTCAGAAATAGTTACAAAGGACCCTGACTTTCCTCAGCATCAATGCAATTACTTAGGGAACTGCTTGGTGTATGACTTGCTTCCTTTCCTATCGCTCAGCAGACAGAACACACCATGAACAAAACACTGTCTGCTTTGGATAGGAAAGGTCAACAGCACCTGAGCCTGCTTACTTTTAGGAGGCAAACCAGTGAGGTCCTACAACATTTTAAATCATGTATAAACTTAACCCAAACACCAGAACTACTTGAAGGCTTACCTGCTTTATTGAAACATTCTGGCCCCTACAAAAAGGCTACTGACTCAATCCAGAGATGAGCTGATTTGGTGAACTCAAAAACCTATTTATTTTTAAAAATGCAATCCTTTTACCCACGTTCCATACTTGAAACGTTATGCTTTATCAGTACATGGTAACTGATGTAGGAGTTGAGTGACACATGAATAAGCTGCACCCTGCCATAATTTCCTTGTGAAACCACCTATTTTCTCATCTGCTTCATGCTCTTATGTTTCCACTTCCTTTCAGCCTCCTTTATGTTTAACTTGATATGAATAAATTAATGAGTTATACTCAGTTCATTTGCTTTGCATTTTCTCTCTTGCTTACCATGGAAAAATATTCCATAACAAAATTCAATCGGATAAAGAAATAAGGTTCCTTAATAAAACCAAGAAAACAACTGAAGTAAGCTGAAGGAAATAAGATGGAAATCTGTCAAACCTTAAGAAAGAGAAGACTATAAATTTGAACTCAAGTACTGAGAACAAGTATGAAAACAAGTATATGAAAACTACTGTCACAAAACCACAAACTGATCTAAGCAAGTTTTTAAGACTTCACATACACTGACTTCAAGAAGAAATAGATGTTTTTGCTGAAGGATTATCATCAGTCTCAAATCAAAGAACAGAAAGCAAACAATAGCACCATTCTTCAAAGTTCATATAGAATTCTCAGGGATATTACTACTTTTTCAGCTATATTACATTAATCAGTCTAAATACAGCTTTATTTTTATTATATTTGTGTATAAGTATTCAGTATTCCTTTATTAATACTTGGTAAATAATTGTATGAAAACCAAATACCAAAAGAGTAAGTCCAGAGAAAGCAGAAAAACACAGTAGCAATGCTATGAAAAAGATGATTACCTGACATAGAGGGATCTCTTCTGGCTGGTTCGCAAAGATCCTGATCCTGAGCTAATGCTACTGTTCATCATCTGCTCCCGTAAATCATGGATTTTAGCTTCAAAACGACTGTATTCTGTAACAAAGACAGGCACGGCAATTAATTTCCTGCCAAACTTCAGCAATTAAACTGAAAGAAAATCTGAAATAATTTTGATTAGACAAAGAAAATATACAAGAATATTATACTTCAAAATTCTGTTATTATAATCTATAGTTCACAGTAACTATTTTTTTCAAATTAAGACGAACATTTCTACTAATAATTATCAACTTCATAGTAATAAAAAGGCAGATACAGATTAATTTTAATCCATGACAGAAAGGAAACTTCAGAACATATATGTGAAATACATGTTTATAACCAAGAACTACATTTTTTCAATTTTAAATGTTAAGAAATGGAAATGAAAAATGTCTGTACTTCAAAATTACTGGATTTGATTGAGATAAAGAATTTAACACTACAAGGTGGGAAATATGCAAAACATCTTCTGAAATAAGACCATATTCCTCTGGCAGCTCAGGAAAGGAAAAAAAAATATCCAGAATTCTGGCATGAATTTCAATCCACTTGTAAACGGCATTAGAGATTCAAACTGCCCCCACAGAATTATGTCCAATGTTAATCCTGGAAAAGTGGATTGTGTTCTTAAGCAGAGCAGTGTACTAATAAAACTATGCTAAATGCATTTGATTTTAGCTACAAAGGTAGCCAGGAAAACAGTAATTGCTTCTTCAGGACAAATATCTCCTGAAGTGAGGTACTTACATGCCGTCAGCATAAAATACGAACTCAGAGTAAGTAAGTTTTTCCTTCAGCTGAATAGTTTGGACTTCAGGATCAACAGATCCACTTGTAAACCCTTCCTAGTCAAAGGAAATGTTGTGCAGCCACCACCTTCCCCGGGAGACCACGTGATGCCAGATTATAACAAGTCAACACTGGCAGAGCCAGGGCGTGTGTGCCGCGAGCAGCTGCTGGACCGGGCACTGAGCTGCTCTCCTGAGCTGCACCCTCACTCCCCGTGGGCACCAGGTTATTCAGGAAGTGCATGACTGACAAAGGACTCTAAAATAAAAAATCTTGAGAAAATGTCTAAACTAAGGTTCCTTCAACAGCCATCTAAAAACTGTGAATGTTTTATCATATTATGTTCTGCAGCCCTTCTCCCCACTCATTATACAGCGAGCACTGATAGCATCTATAATTAACCCTATCCAGATTATGACAATATGAAGAGTCTCTTCAATAACCCTAACTTGTGTCCTTTATAAGCAAAAGCTAGTAGCTTTTAAGATACCCTAGTTTTTAAAATAGCACCAAGTGTCTGTTTACAAGTGAAGTTCAGATCAAATGCTTTACCTGCACTAAACCAAACTGCTGAGGTTGTTTGACAAGAGAATCAAAGCCATTATTTCCACCACTAGTGATGCTATCACTAATAACAAAAGAATGTAAGATAACAGGATAGTAACCAAAGAGGAATGTGAGAAAACAACATTTTTTAGAAAGCAGCATTCTTTAGGGGAAGGGCTCCGATGCAGTGAGAGAACAGCCCTCTCCTGCTGTGCTATTGCTGCCCTGCAGGGCTTTGGGAAAGTCACCTCATTTTACTCATTTGTAACCAAGAAACTATAAACCTAAAAGGTTTTTGTATGTCCCTGTGTGAAAGGAAAGTAAGCATGGGAAAAATCAGATAATCCCAGTGTTTCCTTGTGCTACAGCCTGTTCAACACTAAAAATATCTGCAGCTCTTTGTAATAGCTACTGGGAAAACTACAGATTTCTGTATCGTGTCATTTTATCGAAGAATCAGACTTCCTCCTATGCAGCACATTGATACAAGAGAGCTACCAGGGAGGCTATTTCCCAATATTGCTTGACTCTATCCTATATTTCATCTGCAGGTTACTGGTCTTGCAGCTTCCTGAACTAATTTAATTTTTCTCATCAGAACTCCTGGGAAGCAAGTGCTGAATGAGTGACAGGGACATCTGTAGGAGTAAGGAGGAGAGTAATTTCACCACAGAGGCTCCTGCCATATGAATAAAGCAAAAAAAGGAAACTAATGGGCTGGGACTGAGAAGGCTTTATGTTCAAAAAGAAGAAGTGCCAAGAAATTTCATATTTAGGAGAAGCTTAAGCACTGTGCAGTCAGAATCTGGTAAGCTCTACTGATGTAGAGCTCGCTAAAATTTGAGTTACTTTCCTCTTAACAGAAGGTTTTGGGAGGAACAGGATGAATAGAATTCTCACCATCATTTGGTTTGGACCTAAAAAGTACACAGGCTTTTAAAAAAGAAACCTAGGATCAGGTATAGTGCTACTGAAACTAATGCTGGAGACAGAAAATAATGCAGCAGCAGGACTCTTGATAGCACCAGAAAAGCAGTGTTAGTCTGATACCCAAAGGATCAGCACCTGTGCCCTGTTGACAAAGTAGGCTTGGTTCAACATCAGCTTTAGGAAGCAAAGTATGAGCAAAGTATTCCACTTTCCACAGCCATCAAAACACTGAGATTCTAAAATACTGTTTTAATAAGAATTATGGTGGCACAAAGAAACACAGACACCCACATAGAAAGAAATTCAAAATCAGAAGAAAACCACACAATCCAACCTCTCAATCCTTTCAGCAAGAATCTGGTCAGGCTCCAAAACCAGATGTATATGCAACAGCAGTGAATGAAACCACACTCAGAATCAACTTTTAAGGGCTGGATTTTAGGAAAGCTGCCGCTGATATGCAACAAATAAAGGATAACAGGCAGCAAAACTACCACAAAACACAATAAAATAAGAGCATTAGAATCTTTTCTTGGCTGGAATTCTCTCAAAGCGCTCAGGAAGTTTAGAGGCAGGGAGGGAACAGTATCTACTGACATAACAGCAAGATCGAGGAAACAAGCACCTCCTGCTTCAATTCATGGAATTTATCCAAGAGAACCCCACCATCACCAAGGGAAAAAACCCAAAGCCTACTCAGGTTGACACATAATCAGTTGTTAAGAACAGAGGATGAATACATCTGGGCTCAAGTTTAAAATTTAAAATTACACTGGATAAGCAGATGGTGCAAAACTAGACTAAATCTGCTCTATGTCTGCATGCATTCCACAGCAAGAAACAAAAAGGAGGGAAGATTAGCAAATCCTAGAAGATTACTCTGATTTCAAGCTGCTAAAGTGATTTTACCTAGAAATCTGTAATATTTTTAATGTCACTATTTACTTGAACAGAAAATCAGAACTCCAGAAAGGATCTGATCACTGAAACTCTCCTGGACTGCCCATCTGATGGGCAACAAAACACAGATCCACAGAAAAATTGTCTGTGCAGGCAGGGGAAGAGGAAAACATGGCTGCAATGGAAATGCATCTGGTCTGGAACACACATTCTAGCAAATGGGCAGGAGAGCAGAAGGCTGCACAAGGGATGGGAATTCAGCACACAGCACAGGAGGAGCAGCGACCGAAGGAAGCCGGGATGTGCGCACAGGGAACAGATGGCAGAGACTCTTACATGCAGTGAACCCACGTAGAGCTGAAAAAGTTCACTTTCATTAAAAAAGTATGCCCCTTGCTTCCCTCTTCCCATCTGTCTATGGAAAGCCCTCTTTAGCAGGGCCTATTGGATCTGTCTAAGCAGGACTCTTGTGCTGACAATTTTATATAACTACTGATTTATAGTCTTTTCTCAACTTGCAGAATATTCAATTTTCCTTTTCATGGTGCCTCCAAAGAGAGAAATGGAGTCTGCTAGTTAGGATGGCCACCATCATACTGATCCTGTATTGACCTTCCATTTTTCTTTTAAAATGCACAGACCACAATAAAAATGTCACAAATCATTTTTGAGGAGATATTTTGTTGCAATGCTTGTCATTTGATATGAACATTGCCTGGGACAGACCAGAATGAATTCCACATGCTGTTGGGTGACTTTCATATACTCTAATGTTTAATGAGCTTGTATCTCATTAATCACTTGAACGACTGTGCCAAGGAATTTCAAAAGATTATAAAAACTGCATTTGTATTTAGTTAAGAACACCTCCCACACACCCTGGAAAACTCAGAAAGAGATTAAGTCCAGTCACTGCTGAGGTGAATCCACTAAAAATGCTGCTGAAGGCTTAGCAAGCATTCACAAGCAATTTTATTTAGTATATTAAAGAGTAGGAGTGAGGTTTTAAAGGATTAAAACATGTGTAAGCCGCCTTATAGTGTCTATCAGGGCTATATATAGCAAAACCCTTTTCCTAATCTGAATGGGTCCAGTTTTGAAAATACTCTAATTGACTAATCTAGATTACTTGCAAATGAGTAGAACCAGGTACAAAACAAGCAAGAACAGAAACCTGGAAACCAGAGACCGCATACCCAAAAACAAGGCAAACCTTTTTTGAGGTATTTTTTAAAAGAATTTTTCATGTTATTAAATCAGGATGCACTGATCTTTTGAACCACCTTTATTTAAGAAAATCCATATCCTCATCTATACAGCAGGGGAAGCTCAGCCTCAATAAAAAACAATTACTGAAAGTGAAGTTTTGTACAAGCATTATTGGCTTCGTGCTACCCCAGCCAGACTTTTGCAGACAGAAGATATACAATATATTTCAAGACTAATGCTCAGAAAACAATCTTAGCTTATTCATACAAAATTGGCACCATTTCCCAGAGCTTAGTTATTCTCTTTTGAATTACATAAATGCAGCACTGTAAACAGAAAAATCAGCCACATATGGGCCATTGAGCAGAGAGCACTAATAAACTTTTGTGTTTCCTCCTTTTTTTTTTCTTTTGAGTCATTTGCTTTAAAGACAAGAGAGAATGAAGAAAACACAGTTTCCATTAATAAAACTGAAAGAATATATGTAAACTACCTATATGAATAATGTAGGTTCAGAAGAAGATGCTTTACAAAAATACTTTGAAATCTTCTCCTGATGTTTTGGTTCCACCTTCTCCTAATCTTACACTGATCCACCAGATCACCTAAGAACATGAAGCTAATCTGATCACTTAAACATCTTACCACTTTCAGAAAATAAATTATAATTTTATTTTTGGTATGTCAGGTGAATCCTTGGGAAACAGAAAGGGCTGGTACCCTTTTCTGTCATGACAGGCTTATCTGAATTTTGCCCTGCTTTGGGGAAAGGTGAGGTGACCAGTGAATGACTGCTGATGCCAACAGACTTGGCCTGCTGCCTTCTTCATGGCCCTCCAAGAGCAGGACTCACAGTTTACATAACTGCAGTTAATGTCATCCACATCCTTAGTACAGCTCAGTTCTGATCTAGCAGAGTATAATTACAATAAAAAGCTTAACCCACTAAATTATTTTCTATCCAATTTCAGTCAGATATATTTTCATATTTTTAATATATTTGTTTGGCTATTCTATTATTTTTAAACACTTGAATGCACTCAAACTATAATACAGGTATGGCAGCCCACTGGCACCTCATACCTTTTTGGAATGGCAAAATCTAACTTTCCAGAAATCCTGAACTGTGAGGCAACATTATTATTACATTTCAGATGACCTTTTCATTTGAATGAATGTAACAATGGGTATCAATGTGAAACACAGAGCCCTCCCAGGACTGTAATCCTCTGCAGTCCTATACTTCCCCCTTGCTGCTCCTCCCCTCACTACATTCCCTTCAAGCAGTCAGTTCCTGTGTCCCTGCTATGCAGCACCATCACACTGCTGACCATCCTGAATCCCCACTGCCAGGAGATACACATATATCCAAATTGCTCACTGCTTCATCTCATTCCTCTGCACTAACATTACAATTCTCCCTTGCCATCCTGGCTCTGCAGGAACCCAGAGACACAGCAGTGTGGCACTGAGGTGTCTGCAGAGCCAGGGAGCAACAGGAAAATTAAATGAATCAGAAGCCACTGAATCAAAATGGCTTATCAAAACACTTTTGTGTACTGAAGCAACATTTCTTGCTTTGAAACCGCTCCAGGTCACAGTATTTCTTTTCCAGTTGAATTCACAGTAAAGCAAAATCCCTTTTTATTCATGAGTGATGTCTTGAAAGGAGGTAGGAATTTGTAGTACCAGCAAAGGAGTAAGGAAAAGCTTCCAAATAAAGATAAAAATGAGAACAACATCCTGACTTCCCAACCAAATTTCTACAGGATAATCCCTGTTTCACAAACTCTTGCTCATCTCCTGCTATAGATCCCTCTGCAGCAACCAGCCCCTACAGGTCCAAACCCACTGATGTGTCCGGCAGGGAGATTCTGTATGACACCCATGGCATCCTTGTACCACAGAAGAATGCACCAGCACAACCCAACAGGTGACCAGTTTCCAACATTAGCTCCTGGCAAGCTGCAAGATAAAACCTGGAGTCTACAAGGAGAAAGTCTGAGGTCAACTGAGTGCAGTAATGGGGGTGCCTGATGCCTGAGCCACCTCTGTGAACAGCACAACACACTCACATGCCATGTTTGGCTTTTACCTGTTCCAAAGAGTGCTGGCAAGCTGCTGAAATTTAATTCAGTGGAGTAGAAAAACTTTTGAAGGCATCCCTCAAATTTACTAAACACTCCTGGAAACTAAAGGAATGCCCAGAAAGACATTTTAAAGAATGTAAAAATGTTCCATAACCAAGGAACATTGTGGAGATTTAAGGGAAAGAAAAGTCAGTGGTTACATAATTTAAACCCAAATTCAATAAAAATAACTTTCATTCAGTCATAATAGTCTACCCCAAATCCAGTAATTAGGAGTTTAGTCACCATGGATTTGAAGAAAGAGACATGGAAAATTCAAGCCTTTGCATGACAAGGGTTTTCCATTGATTCATTTTTCTACAGCCTAACTCAGGCTTTCCTTGAGAGAATTGCTTGCAAAAATCCTCTTTTCCCAAAAATAGGAGGAGAAAGACAAATGGTAAATTTATGATGGGAAAATAGGAAATGTCATAGGATGTAAAACCATAAATTAGGATTCCCCACCACATCTATGAACACACAAACTGTCATATACAATAACAGGGAGTGAAGTGAGCCAGTCCCAAGTGTCTTCCAAATGCTCCTATCATACTGAATCTCTTTACTCAGTTATAATGAACCCTGATGGATGTCTAGAATCTCCTTGATCTGTCCTAGCTGTCAGCATCTTTTACAAAATCCTGCTGGATTCCTAAATATAAATAAAATACATATGCAATACAAGCAGTTATAACTGATGCTCTCCATCTTTATGAAGACATTTGAGCAACACCAATAATGAACAACAACTTCATGAATATTTTAATACCTGTTAACTTGTTTCTAAATGGTAGAAACAAAAGACAAGGATAATTATAAAAACACAAACACACACTGTTTCTAAATGGCAGAAACAAAAGATGAGGATAATTATAAAAACACAAACACACACACATTTATTCATAAAAAGTTGACAACACTGAAGAGCCATGCAGAGGATAGATCAAATGTATATCAACAGAAATATTTGACAATTCTAACACAAAGCCAAAGCAAATATTTCAAAACCAATGCTGATTTTACTGTTCTTTTTAAAAGGCAGCCTCAGAGTGAGCACTGTTAGAAAATGAATCCTGGATCACAGCAATGTACAAATGGAATATGTGACCAAGATACAGCCCCCTGAGACAATACAGGAATTGGCAACATGGGCTGGCTGCAGGGATTTGACTGGGAAGCAGAAAAACCAATCATTTGGCCTTGCTATGAACAGAATTCCTGGGTCAGGGGAGAGATGTGATGTGATGCAGGTGGTGGGGTTGGGGAATATGAAAGCTAATGCTTCAAACAATTGAGTAGGTCAGGATAGAAGAAACATGACAGAAAAGAAGAAATAAAGAACGACTAAAGTGTGCTGCTGCCAGCCACCTAACAGATGAAGGCAGCAGTCCTGCTCCACATCCACTCCTGATGGACACTGACACTTACCCCTTGACAGTACTGCTAAAGGAAAGTTTCAAACACCCAAGTCTCTGCAAGGAAGATTCAGTGCTGGGCCAAACAATTTAGCAAAACTGGAGAAATTTGCTGATCATCACAGTTCAAAAAACAACAAAAATGTCTTAGTATATGTAACACCAATAATAGATGAGTTTACAGACTCAAGCATTTCATTTTAGATTATTAAATTGTTAAAGTTCCAAATAGAGGCATTTGAAATGTGCTGCAGAAACACAAAGAGGACAAATATGAGTATTGATGATGTAGTGTTCTGCAGAAGACACAAGGATGGTTAATCAACATCAGCTGCAGTCTAATCTGGACCAGAAAAAACTGCTGGATAAATAGAAATAACATCTCAGTGTGAAACCAAGGAATGAAAACCTGATGGCCTCCTCAGGTCATCTGAATCAACACAACAAAGAAGGAATTAGTCTTCTATCTTTCTACTATTAAAGCATATTAAACCACCATATTAAAGCATGAAGACAACTGGAAACACGAAAGAAAAACACGGTATTTCTATTAAATTCTTTGTGTACTGGATTAATTTTCATGTTATGACAGTGGCAATATTTAGTGAAAAACAAATTCTGGAATGGTGAAAGCAAGAAATGTAGCAAGCCATGGCAGCAACACTTGCAGGTATTCCAATCTGATCACTTGCCATTATGCTAACATATGTGACAACACCCATGACATTATTTGTTTCAGAAGAGGTGTTTGCTGGAAGGACACTGTAGATTATCTTTCTCTGAGTTTCAAGTTGTACAAGAGAACTTGAATGTACAAAGCAGCCCTTACCTTCTGGACGGTACTGAGCGACAATAGTCACTGCTTGGCCTGCGTTCTTCAGGGCTGCTGCTGCCTGTTCATGGGTTGCTGATTTTAGATCTACTCCATTTACCTACAAGTAGTACAAAAAAGTCCTTCATCAAAATTAATGATTGTGTTTATCACCACAGAACACACACCTGTGGAAAAAAAATTAACTGGATACAAACTAGTTTCCATGCCATTTGCATTTCCCCTGTTCCTAACATTGTTCCTGAAATCAAGTCAGTAAAATCCCCTCTTACATACACCCATCTTAATAATTACTGAGACTACCACAGTATATCACTCAGTGAATGGTCAATTTTCTTCTTGTTTAAGAATGCTGCTTTTCTTTTTAAGGAAAAAGAGAGAATGTTACTTTTTGTGATGGTTCAGGGACCTTCTTAGCCAAATAATGCCTACAGACCATGCTGTCACCACACCCAGTGACAGGCAACACCCTCTGTGAATCTGGCATTGTTTTCAATGCAGCAGATTTAAAAATAGCATCACCAAAAAATGATGCAGAAATTTTAGACCAAGAGCAGTTTTCATAGCTCAAACTAAATAAAGATGCACTTTAATATCAGTTTTAGTGACAGCTGTTAAAAGGACATAGCTCCCAGAATACAATGTAATTGTTCAAATAAATGATTCTCCATAAATTAAGTAATTTCACAAAGAAACACAAAATATTTATGATCTTCTATACTAGTATAGAAGAAAACCTTAGAGAGGTATGAGATGGATCTTTTCAAGAG
>NW_005054465.1:1192680-1210111 GCF_000277835.1 Geospiza fortis
AGCCAAGTGTCTCCATCTCATTAGAAGGGTTATTTCTGAAACCTGTATTCTTTCAATTGAGACACATACAGCCCTCAGCTACAAGACCAAGGTAAGTTAATGTCTTCACTGAATGTCTCAAAGAGTGCTATTTTAATCAGGTTATAGAGAAGAAACTGAGGCAGACTAAAGTCCTCAAAGGTAGTTTGGAAGTATATTGGCATCTGTTCCATTATCTCAAATTTAGCTCAGTTAATAACATTTTTTGCATATCATTAATTGGTATTAATATGCAGGGAGGGGGAAACTTTTGTTGCTGTTTAAATAAAAGAAACAAAGAATCCTACAGAAATTATACGATCTCCTTTCCTAAGCTCTCCACTCAGGTCAGCTGGCCCTCCTGCAAGGATGAAAGAGATGAAAATTCCTTCTCCATCTTCTCCCCCAACAATGTTGAAACCAAGACCTGTTGATCCTCGATGCAGGACAACCTTTCTAGGCTCCCTGGAGGAAAAGAAAAAAATATGAAACCTTGGTCACTAGATATGAGTAAAAGTAAAATAAACAATTAGAAAAGCTCCTAGATGCAAAACAAAATCCCCTCCCCTTTGTTAGGTGAACTGAACAAATCTGTAAGTATGTACATATGTATAAATAAATATATAAATAAATTCCTATTATGCTACAATCCTATTCAGCACTAAATGTCATTACTTAATATTTTCCATATTGTTCAAGAAGATCAATATAGGTTGTGACATTTCAGATACGACTGTCAAATTTAGCAAAGCAACTGCAAATTGAAGAAGTTAAACTAAACCAAGTTGTTGCACTTTTTTTCACAGGATCCCCTCCTAACTCGAATGAGAGGAGGAAAGAAAAAATATTGATAAAGCCAGTCAAATTCTAATGCAGAAAGACTCCTTCCAAAAATCTTATTATCTGCTGCTTGATTTAATGCAACCAAAGCATAAATGATCTCAGAAACAGACATTTGTAATAAAGCAGAAAAACTGTGCACTGCATTTCAAGAATCACTAGAGAGCACTAAAGAACAATTAATGGACATTAGGTATTTAGAGGTATTAATTATTAACTTACAGGCTAAAGTAAGAAGCTGCTTTCTTTTCCAAAACAAAAAGTATTATCTAGTCCAATCTTTAAAAGTCGCTCAATTTTTGCACTATTAAATCATCTTAAGGTCAATTTCTTAAATTTCACCTCCATTAACTAGTATATTCATTTTTTCAGAGTGCTATTTAATTACAAATAAATTACATTGTGAAAATCTCTATACATATTGCTCTGGATCACACCAATATATTAACAAAAACAGAACAGAAGAGAAAACAAAAAGATGCAGTATCTTTTAAAATAACACAAAATTTATAAATCTCTTTTTGGGATGGAGAGTGTAATATGAGAAAGTAAGTTAAAGAAAATCTAAACATTTTCTGGATAGGCCTTGCATTTTAGAAGAAATCTAAAAGCTGCCTTTTACATTAATTTTAAAGGAAAGCAATAAAACCATAATGATATCAACAGGACAGAATAATTTTGGCTTATATGTCTACCTAACCCTAAGTTAAAAATCAGTACAAAGACATATCCTACCTTCCACTACACTAAAATCAATTCTCCAGCTTATTATGCCACTTAGGTTCCAATCCTGGGTGGACCCTGCCTCAGAATCTGAGTGACATTAGCCATATCAGATGATGGTGTGACACAGAATTCAGCAACAGCACACTGAAAGTGCAGTGTAACATCCCTATACTTGCAGAACAGAAGGGCAACAAAATTACAAGAGCTTCCCTTTATCATCAATGATGAACAAAAGATTAATGCAATCTACTGAATCAGTGAAGGAATGAAAGGTCTCTTAATGGGAAAGGATTAAGAGCTCTCCAGCCCTTCTGGATTTAGAATCCATCAAAACAAACCCTTGTCTGTGGGGGCAGGGAGGACCCAAACACTGCTTGCTTTAAAATAAGAAAATCTCTGGTCTGCTCATATTACCATCCTAAAAATCTCTGTCAATGCATGCAACATTTCCAGGGCTTTCTGCTTTTAATGCTATTCTTGGACCAATAAATAAAGAGTGTGTGTGTGTGTATATATACATGTAAATATACATAGTCTTATCCTTACAACAATGTTTACAAGAGTTAAAAAACTAACATCTATTCCTCGAAATAAAATATAGCATTCCCTAGTATTTTGCCCACTATCACATTTTGGAGCTGCCCTGGTTAATCAATCTGACACTTTGGTTGTTTATTACCTGGTGATCTCATCATCTCCAAGCATTCCCTTGGGAACTGGTGAGTATCTCCCTGGGGATGCTGGGGGCAGGGACTGTCCCAGGTAGGCAGATGGGCTGATATGGTTATCCACTGGCTGAGAATAAGCTTCACAGAGGGGGAAGGAAAACAAGAAAAGACATAAGGATAATACAAAAAAAAAGAGCTGGAGGAAATGAAACAAAGAAGTGACCTCTTTTAAAAACAAACCATAGCAGTTGAAATGATATATTATAAATATCATAGTTCTAAAATAGCGTGTTAAATCTATACATTGCTCAGTCTCCTCACTAAATCAGTAAGCAAATTTTTCAGTTTCATTGTCTCTCAAATAAAACTTTTTTAAAAACAATTACTGTGGATAGTTGAAGCCCATGGGAACAGTCTGGAGATTTATCTGTTTTAAAGCTGTCTTTAACTTGACTGAAGCAAAGTTTTAACTGAACCACAACACGCATACCAGAAGAAATTTAGCATCTTAATGATTACAATTGATGGAAAATCTTCTACAACACCAGGAGAATTGTTCCAATAAATAATTAAGAAGGTGCATGATATTTCCAAGCTAGGCACATCAATTTTAAGTGCTCATTAAGGCACAAGCATACCCACTGTTTGCTATTACAAAGAATGTTCTACAAGTGGAAATGGCTTTTTCCTGGCGTACGTGCTTCAAACTTTGGGGCTTAAACATGAAGGGTGGGGATTCTTCACAGATTCAGTATTATTAAAGCTGCCAGACTCTTTGCCCTTACTTGCTGCATCTGATGGAGTAGCTGACCTTTGAGGATTTATACTAAGCCCAAAGCTCTTTAACTGAACATACATGACACAGACTGATGAAGCAATCTGCACATTCTCCGTTTGTTTTTTCCTTGTTAAGCCATTCTCAAAAAGTTTGGATCATATACAAACTTATCAAAAGTAGTCTTGATATATACATATATATTATATATTTGCTAATTATATAATATTATATATTTATGTATACACATATATATTTCAAACCACCCAGTCTGGGCTTGATTGTGCCTGTATTGTTCTAGATTCCTAGTAAACCTGTGTGCAGTAAATTGTTCACAGGGCATCATATGCATCAGGACAACACTGTCAACATATCAGCAAGCATTAAAATCCACTATTAACAGCTTCAGCAGTTCAAAAGCACACCCATTTTGCTTAAAAAAACCCCACACAAATACAGTTGTTTTGTTTTTTCTCAAAAAATTTTAAAGCTAAAGCACAAAAATTTTAATGCAAAACATTATGAGCTCTTTTCCAACTACAGGAAAATGGGTGTTGATTAAAAAACCTGAACAACTGTTGCACAATATAGCAGCTCTGTACATTCTGTTCCTGCACTAAATTATCTCATTCCACAAAATGAATTTGAAATTGCTTTTAACAAGCCAATGGTAGTCATAATGATGCATATTTTATAGGAAAATATTACATACAAATTCTATATTCATTGACTTACAGTACTTCTCATTTGATTGTTTTTCAGGTTCTTGCAGATTTTAACTGCACTGTGTTCAGAAACATACACACCACCTATTACATGTCCTTATTTTTTAAATTTTTTCTCCTTTCACCCTATGACTAAAAGTCAGCTATTGATCAATATAACAGTTTATTATTTCAGACCTGTGGACAGTTCTACAATAGCACTGGGGGTGCATCCTTCCTAAAGTTTTAAATGTGCTACTTGCTTGGAACAGTCTGGTCCTTTCTCAGTGGTGCTCTCAGTGCTATGAAAGCAAAGCTATAAAGGCACAGAGAGGCTGCTCTCTGTGGAGCTCCTGCACTAAACCATGCCTGCACCTCACTTGAAACTGCTTCAGATGGAAATTATAGCAAGCATATTCATGAGGAACATGACAGAAATAAAAGGCAAGCCATCACTTTTTGAATCCTAAATGAGGTCTAAACTTCTATTTCCAGGTAAATATTATTTCTGATGGAACTGATAAAGGAGCTGTCTTTTGGATGAACAGAAAACTGCATGCATGAAACCAACTTGCTTTGACAGAAAAAGTCAGACTTAAGAAGAAATTCCAGTTACAAATCCACCCTCTCATTTACATAAGACAGTTATAGACAAAAAGAAAAAATGGACGATTTCTTATTATTTTCCTATTACCTGCAAACTGAGGATACCAACCTCAAGTATAATTTCTAAAATGGGCAATAAAATTTAAACTTTATTGTCTTTTGCTGTTATTACATATTCTTCTCTTCCTGTACTTAGGCCATTTAAGAAATGATAAGGCATCCATGTCTAGTGAAGAAACTGATTATTCCCTGCCTTCCAATATTTTATTTCTCAATGCAGGGTGGAAATACTGTACCAGCACACAAAAGCACAAAAATACTTTGACATTAATTAGGAGTCAAAAATGCATCATTGATAATGTCTTCAAAGGAGACCTGTATGGAAGCAGTCCTCTCTCTCAAAAAACCATAACCACTTTCAAATTCTGAATTTGGACTTTTGAATTAACTGCAAAGTCCACAGAAGTGAGCACAGTGGGCAATCTATGGCATGTTCTGCACAGTACCAAGTACTGTGCACTGTGCTTTTAGAGATTTCTGTTAAAATGAGAATTTAAAAAGAAAACAAAACAAGCAACAAACCAACAAAACAAACAAGAAACACCCCAGAAATAAAATAAGCAAACAAAAAGCCCTCCCAAGGGGCTGTAAGTGAGCAGTTCACATATAATAGAGTTTCTATCTTAACACCACTTGTAGTAGACATGTTCATAGGGAGCCTATGCACATCTTACTTTTCCTTTGTGGTAGGACTGAACTCCTAAGAACCTGGCTGAAAGGATTCTCATGGACAGAAACAGGAAGGAGGATTGCAAATACATGTCTCAAAGCAGCTGCAGATGAGTAGGTGAGGAAAGAAGCCTGGTAACTGTTTCAACACTGCCTCAATCCAGGTGATCCTAGAAAATACCTCTTTAATATCTGCCATCTGGTAAAGGCACTTCAGATCCCCAGTCTAAAGCTCTTGAGCCCTGTACTACTCTGCTAAATGCAGTATAAAATAACTACATACAGGTGCCACCATTTTTTGGTAAGAGTTCTACCTAACTGAGCAGCTTCTTGCAGAAAGCAGAGGCTTTCTGGTTGCAAAAGCAGAATCAGCCTTTGAGGAGATTGATGTCTCCCTTTGAGATTTCCACTGTAAATGTGCAAATGCTGAGAGGTACTGGAAAAGCTTTTGTTCTGCCCTGTATTAGAAAAATAGCATTTAGCAGCTCAGAAACACACAGTGGTGCTTCATAAGTGAAAGACTGAGGAAAAGACTAAACTGATTTCCTGAAATTAAGTCATTAAACACCTCAGCAAGACCTTCAGGTCTGCTTTGGGTTCAAAATTCCAGCAGTAGGTTCAGTCTCCTCACCAGCTGCAATAACAGTCAGCAGCACTTTGATCAACAGAGACAAAAGCTCATGGACCCTTGAGTAGAAAAGGCTTTCCTGTTGTAAGGAAAAGAAACAGACTGAAGTTTCGTCAAAGAACCCAGCACTTTGCAGAGGAATGTTCTTTGATCTACCAGAAACAGTGAAAAACAGTATCTTCAGATAGGGAACTCAAGGGAACTGTAGCTAAATGAAATAAAACACAGAAAATCTACTCAAAAGTACAGACAGCCCACAAATCTTGTCAAAGGTCATTAAAAGACAAAGAGAGACAAGACGCCTGGAATCTGAGAAAAACTTCCATGACTTTTTTTTCAGAATACTTGAGCTGGAGGAGAAAGGTTCCCAGATGTGGTTGCTGGAGCTTGAGGTACATGACAAGGTCAGGAGACTGGCTTTTCTTCTTTTGTCTTCTCAGTATAAGGACAGAAATACACTTCCCACAAAGGATGGGATACTGGGCTGCGCAGAATGCCAGCATCTCTCAAATCACCCTAAGAAGGAGAGCAAACGGAGAGAAACTCTGGAGGAAGGATGGCAATGGGACAAAAGGAGCCACATGTGTGACCAGGCCATTTATCTCTGGTAATGGATGTGACACCAAGTCACACTTACTGAGAAATTCAGGACTCATGGCAAGATGGCAGAGTACATCCTCATGGCAGTCATGTGGGATTACCCTTGACAGAACCTCCCTGATCTGCCCAGCCACTGGACATGCTGAGAAGGCATTCTTGAAGAAGGCACTCTCTTATGGATCTGTGTTATCATGCACTTGCCTTCAATGAACGGAATCTCCAGTTCATCCACCATCTGAGAGAAATTAATAACTCTGCATGACAAGAGCTCCAACAACCAACAGCCATCTCCGCCTCTGTCATTGATTTATTAGCGCTGGGCAAATTACCAGAAATCAGATCCTTCTCTACCTTCCTCCCCTCAAACTTTCTACAGGTTTTGTCTTTGACCCCACAAAAGATTAAAAAAGTAAATATTCCAATGATTGAGTCAAAGTGCAGTAGTAAGAGATGAGATACTCCAATGATTGTCACATCCCAATCCACAGCAGTGTAACTGCATTACCGCAACATTACCAGGAATATTAGGTAAAAATCAGATTTCTCTTTTCCAAAAAATATGAATTCCAGGGGAAATATATGAAAAGAGCAGTTATATGGAGAGAGAACAGGAAGTCAACTTTCCAAGGAAACAGTAGGAAATATATTGTACAAACTAGATTCAGTAAGGGAAAATGGCTGCTCTATAACCATAAAATATATGAGTCGAAAACTGGGGAAGAATCAGTGGAGGCTGAAAATTAGATATGCCAACAAATGGAGCCTTCCAGAGTACACCTCTAATAACACAGCGGAGATAAAACCTAATTAGCTCCAAATTGTAATTCAATAAGCTTACAAATAGATTTTAAGATACTGTAGCTATTGCCAATAAATGATGGGCTTATAAGGTACTTCAGTCTTGGTTGTGCTGCACTTTAGTTCGTTGTTCTTTACATACTGTTGTCAATTACATCTGTCATTCCCAAAGTGTTCCTTTCTTTCATATGAAGTAGTACCTTAACAGATCAGTGCTACATATCATTGCACATATCTAATAGCAGGAAACAAAGCAATACCTAAAATAAGTCTCCCCTAGAACCATTTCATGTGACAACATGAGGAAAACTGGTCATCCAGAAAAGTCAGTCTATTCAGTCTTGGAAATATGCAGTTATATCATTATCTTCCATTTCACCAGCCACTAAATGGTAATAACCCTCTTAAGTATACTCAACTCAAGTATTTCTTTACATTGTAGTTCAACCCTGAACTTTCTGGATTTGTATGTTTGACTTTGAAAAGACTCTTGTCAGTAGTACCCTTAGGTCAACAAGAAATTCTTGTAACTTCTTTTTAATACAGCATTCACTGGTTTTCCATTCAAATTGTCAAGAATTATGTCAAAACTGAAGTCAGATTTCAAATAAGTTAACATGGAATTTTTTAACACATTCACAGGCAGGCACCAGAGCAAGAACTCCTCCCTGTTCAGTTTATTCAAGTATATGCAAGTTCAAGCAAAACCAGGAAAACAGGAAAAACATCAGAGCATCACCAACCTCTTAAGTTTACAGGACACTGAACACCCTCACAGTGCACTGTTTTCTACTCTTCACACAACAAGAGGATGAGACACTTGTTCTCTCCCCTTTTACTCATCAGCAAGTGATGAGTAACACTGAGTCTCTAGGACTGGGCCATGACAGCCACAAAAACACACCTGGAGCCCTGCTGCTGCTGTCTTTTTAGTATACAAGCTATAGGATATTGTTCTGTATAGTATATAATTTTTCTCATTAATCAACTTATATCAGATTTTTGCATATATTTTTTTAAGCTTGCAACAGTTAAAATACTAAAAATGAAATATATGTTAATATCTTAAAGGGAAAATTAATTAAATCAGAAAGATAAGACAAACTTACAGTTTGTGATGTCAGGAGGGGCATAACTGTCATTCATGAACATGCTGGTGGGTTTTGCAACCTTCAGATAAACAAAGTCAGATGTGTTTTTTAAGGCAGTCACTGCTTCTTCATGAGTAACCTCTTCCAAGCAAACACTGTTGACCTGAAGAGAAAAACAAACATTCTTAACCCAGAAAAATGTACTGCTTTCAAAGGACACTCACTGAAGGCTGTTGGAACACTGGCATTGAGAGTCTTTATTAGGATTCATGTGTCCCAGACATACTTGGTTACATGAAATTATATAAGAGATGCCTTGTTAAGTATGAGGACAAGTATTCCTATCAAAGATTATTATAAACTGTATTGACCACAGCATTGTAAAGAAGGCACACACAACTTTGGGGAGCCAATGGGACAAATAGGACACTCAAAATGTAGTAAGTGTGCACACTTACACAGTGTGTTACTGCAAGCATTCCATAGAGAGAAGTTTCTTCTAATAAGAATAAACCCCACATCAACTTGTCATGACATAATTATGTTCTAGACCTTATAACAGGACAATATATTCTGGCATGATGTCAAAAACTAGGGGTCAGAACTTGAGAAGGTCCCAGAATAACTGATTTACATGCTAAGTAACAAGAACTAGTTCAACTACAAACAGCAACAATTTAAACTATAGTTATTAGAGTGAAACACTAGCACTTCCATTTAAAAAAATCCCTTATTGTGAAAGGGAAGAAGCTTCTGCAGATAATTCCAGGCAACAAAGGAAATAAAGCTTGTACCGCACTGAACCCAAGGGACTAAAGACACTTTCATCATTTAACTTCATGTGTAAGAACAACCAGGCTTTGACAATTGTTAATTGTGGGGGAAGAATTCTATTCCCGGCATCTGTATTCTCTAAGTTTCCTACAAGTTTTCTAAAAGCCTTTTGTTGATATCTTTTTAATAGATTTTAATTCCTACCACTCTTGAAGACTGAGAAGTCATTTTGCAGTATTTGGTAAGTGCAGTACAACTTAAACACAGAGTCAGAAAGTTAAATTTTGCAATGTATGGCTGTGGTTCTCATTTTTCTATCTGGATAAAAAATTTGTGGATTGAATTTCAGGAAGTTGAATTTTTTTTTTTTTTTACTTTGTGCATAGAAAAATTCAACTTTGAAGCTATTTTAAGCTTTTTAAAAAATAACAACGCCATTCAAAATCATTACAATCACTGAAATGCAATATAAGCAGCAGCTTCACTACAGACTGGCTAAAGGCTGGCCAGCCACCAGTACAAGGAGTTCCATTCCATTCTTCTATTTTCAGAAAAGAAACAATCCCATTGTACGTTTGTTCACAATTCTGTCACTCAGACCCCAGAAAAATAATAGCAAGCAGCAGAAATAAACATGCTGATTTATACAGGTTTTGCACGGAACATTGGGCTGAGGCATAGATTTCAGATTTCCTGATGGGATGGTGTTGAATGATGCAGATTTAATTTTATCACTGATTTCCAGGCAGCTTAACCACAAATTGAATCATGCCCCTATTGAGTCTAAAAGTGAATGACCATTAAAAAAATGCAGCTCTTACTTACAGCTAAAAGTTTGTCTCCAATCTGAAGTTTGCCATCTTTATGTGCTGCCCCACCTTCAATGATTTTGGTTACATAAATGCTGTTGTCCCCAGGTATATGCTGATTTCCTACACCACCAGCAATACTGAAACCAAGACCTGCTTGAAGATAAAGGCATTACTCAACAAACCTTTCTTGCAATCATTGGATTTAAATTCTTACATAAATAATAACACTCCTTATATAACACAAATATATATAATCAGGGTCTGGCTGAAGTAATTCTGATGCCTTTTCAAGTGAGCTCCATAATTTTCTTCAAAATAAAGCTCTAGAAAACATGTAACATGCACACAATTCTAAAACCAAAAGCTAGATCATTTACTTCATGCTTTGTGAAGTATGGGCACAGCAGAGCTATAAGCATCACCATGCTATAGTATCTATATATTAATAGCCATGTTGTCCAGTAATTAATTTCCCTAAATTATTTTTAATCTCTCAAACATCCTTACAAGGTAATCCAATTAAGTATTTTAGTCCAATTTCAATGTACTTAAAAATTACTAGGTAACATTTTTATCATTTAAAAGAAAACATCAAAAACTTTTTTATCATTTAAAAGAAAACTTGGCATTCTACAAGAACAGTTTCAATTCTATCCTTATGAAACAGATGCTTTAGATTTCCAACATACCTTTGGGGCCTTTCACAAGTTTGATTTCCACTATTTTTTCTGTGACTGGTTTCCTCCTTTTGACATACAATCGTACAATGGATCCTGCTTCTTTCAGTGCTTCCACGGCTTTGCTGTGTGTCACGTCCCGAACATCCACCTCGTTTACTCGCAGGATACAATCATTGACCCTGCAGACAGCAACAGTCATGCTCAGCTGTTGTGTTACAGCAGAGAGCACACATCAGGAGCCTAATATTGCATCTATAATACACTAACATACATGTTAACACATTAAAATACAGAGATTTATCTCCTAAGTTCTACTCATTCAAGACAATGCTCTAAAATTAATTATTAGTGCTTAAAAATAAATCAAGGATCACTAGAAAATATTTAAGAGGAATATTTAATTCATGGCTGAAGAGGGCACCTTATTATATGTACCTCATTTTGACAGTGTTTTTAACAGTGTTTGAAAAAATTACCTATTGTTTACAGCTATAAAACAGAATTCAAAAAACCAAAACGTAGAAGGCACACAATGCAAACATACTAGTTGTAAGCCATGATATGAACAAGTCAATCTTGCTTTTCACAAGCAGTTTAAGTGCTGGCCTTCCAGTCCATTTAACATGTTGCTGCAGTAGCACTGAGCCCTCATTACACAAAGTGCAATGCCAGGCCCACCTGTCACCGTGTCCTGCCAGATGTACCTCTGACAATGGCCAACAAGCTAGAATGAAGCCTTGAAGTAAGCTCATTAGGACTATAAACCCATAATACAGCAGGTATTTGCACATGAAATGATGGGCCAAGTTCTTGGCAACACAAGAGGAAAAAAACCAGTCCTACAAACAACGTATATGGCTATCTTTGAAAAATTAAGCCACTGAATTATTACCAAGCATAAAAAGGGGTTGTTAATAAACTCAACTACCTTGTGGATCAGAAAATCCACATATGGATAACCAAGAGTTACCCATCCTACCTGTCTCAACTTTTTCTTGAATTAATTACTATGAAACATATGGCATAATAAATTAATATCACAAAATAGAAAAATTTCACTTAATTTTCCTAAATTGCAGATGTTATTCGTTTGGGAGTTGCATATTAATCCACTCAAACATTCTTCATTATTTACAAAATGCTTCCAGAAGGAAAACCCATTTAACATTTAATGCAGGAGGATAAAACTATTAAAAGTAACAGAAAATTTTCTATTCACTTATTAAAATACAGTAACAGCACTTAGTAACCCAAGCCAGAAATCCATCCTACCGTAATCTTCCATCCTGTGCAGCTGCACCCCCGGCTATAATTTTTGTAATGAAAATACTTGCATCATCCCCAATATGTGGGTTGTCTGTACCACCTGCAATGCTAAAGCCAAGTCCCGAATTTCCCTAAAGATAGAGGAGGAAAAAAATTTATTGGGGGAAAAGGTATTCTGGTGTATTTGATACACTATAGAACCAAATCTACATCATTTTCACTGAAAACAAAAATATTTAAAGACAATTTAAGCAGTATGCTACATATATAACTTATTTATATTAAAATAAGTATAATTACAACTTACATACATGTAAGGAGAACATAAGTCATTGTATAACTAAGTGACAGTTCCAGCCCCACAGCTTTCTCACTGAACTTGATAAATTACATAAAATCTTCTATCTCTAAAGTACTAGATATTTCAGATTACTCATACAAATATTTGCTCCTCATGAAATGATTAGTGACATATTATTTTTCCCAGGGAAAAGCCTTTAAATAGCTTATGTCCCACCTCTAATATAGTCCCACAGATGCAGAGATTCAGACTGACATTTTTCTCTTCAAGGATTACTTGCCCTTACCATCAACTGCAAGACCTCTTCACCCTCTCAGTAACCACCAGAACTGCACAGGTATAAAACAATTTCTTTCTGTCTTTTTGTTAACAGTGCACCTCAAGTGAACTGAGCTAGATCTCAACGAAGAAAACCTAACAAAGAAATGCACGTGACAAGGTGTCACTTGTAATCTCAATATAAAACTTAATAGTATATAAGTAAAGAAAAATAGCAATACAGGAGATTAAATCGGAATCTGTGTTGTCTCTACAAGTCTAGGTAGCAACATTAAATGCAGGATGTCTTAGAAGAGATCATTCCCCGATTTTACTCTCAGTCGTCACGGATATTAATAAAACTTTCAATTCCTGCTTAGCAACTGAATGTACTTTTTCTAAATTAGGTTAAATAATCTACCTAAAATAAAAAAAGAAAGAGTAAGATATAGTTTGGATTGCCATTTTTCATATTAAAGTATCCTAAGTTCCATTTCAAACGGAGTACAGAGGACATTTAGCATGTTACCCTTTCAAGAGTAATTTCTTCATACTCGTAATCTGCATCGGTGCCATTGACCTATTAAAAAAAAAGAGAAATCAGACTTACAGAAAATCCTATACTTTACACAACCTACTTTGCTTGGTTGGAAGTTCACTCCCATCAAATCTCAGCTGATTCACAGTAACCACTGGACTTAGAGAGGACATGTGATTCTCACACCACTCTGTATTTATGAATCAGACAATCTTTTTGTACGAGTTTAAAAGGTGCCTGTTCAGAGAGCAGACTGTTCCACACAACTACTATAGGGCACAGGCCCTCTGCTTCTGACTGCCAGAAAGAAAAAAATGCTCTGGAGATCCTCAGATGTTCCTCAGGCTATACAGCAACTTGAAACTGAGAAAAAAGAAAGAGAATGTGGGATAGAGAAGAATCGTAAGGAAGAACAGAGTACAAATTTTCCTCTTATTGTTCCACATTGAGCAGAGAAAAATCAAAGATTGATGCCTTAAATAACCTTCTCATGAGAAATAGGCAAGACCCTTCTAAAGTAATATTTAACAACTCTTTATACTACTATTTATCATGTCACATACATATTAAACTTCAGCAATTTAAAATAGGGACAAAAGAGTAAAAGAGTTTAGAAGAATACTTGATAAAGCTTGATGAAAAACTGAAATCCTAGAAAGAAGCCTTGTCATCCTCTGGTTAGAAAGGATACCCACATTCTTTGCTACCTAGGGAATAAGGAAAGTATCAAATACCAGAAGCAAAAAAAAAAATCAAAACTAACAAAAATCAATTAAATAATAAATTCTCAATCATATTTATATATTCAAGAGTAAGTTTTTTCCAAGATATCTTGGAACTCTAATTCTTTCCTCCACAGTTACCTACAGCAGCTACAGAAAACTCCCTATTCCTAGCCTTTTAGGATGAAATATTTAACAAGGTAAAATATAGCATTTATACTATTACTTTACAAAGGACCTTGTCTACCCTTAAGATATAGAATATCTGGAAAGACTTCTGTAGTCTTAACACACTAAAGATAAAAAACATATATAGAAGAAAGCATTTTAAAATCTGGCCATTTCCTTGTAGAGACTTTAAAAAGGGAATTTAATTCACCCCAAATAAAATTAAGATCAAGCTACTTCCTTCCTCCTATGTTTATTTAACATATTTAAATGCTCCAAAAGCTGGCAATGCTGTGACGTCTACAGGCTGTCTAATATCAAGCTCTTTTATCCCTCACTCCCTAATTATATCTCCCCTGACAATAGAAGCCATATCCATTCCACACATAACAGATTATCATCTTTGCAAAGTACATCAAAAATGATTATGTCCTTAGCAGTTTGTTCAGTGGAAAAGATACAGTGGTTTTAACACATGATATTTCTCTATTAAAAAGGGATGAGGTCCTGACCTTCTGAATCCATGAAACTGGATCTATTGCTACACCAACACAAAAGACGCTACTGTGATCAAGAAGTTTTGATGGTAGCTTAGTCCTTGAGCTATTATCTACAGGAATGACAACATGTGCTGAATGAAGCAGTCATCCAGCATTACAGTACCTGCAAAAGGGTCATGATGATTGATCAGTGTGCAGTGCTCTTTTCTTTTCTTTTTTATTAAATAAATAACAAGGATGATTAATCATTTCCCTATTCATTGCTATTACACAAAACAAAGCTGATCCTAATATATTTAAACAGTCTCTTATTTCCATGTACAAAGGTCTTTAATCCAATTTAAAATATCATCTACATGATGAGCATCATCTACATGGGAGCAAACAAAAACCTCCATCATTTTATCTTCTCCTTTAGCTTAGTTCTGTACTCTCTCTTTTTTTGAAAAATTACCTTTGGATTTATTCATATAACAAACCAAACATTAGCAGAGACAGGAGCAAGAATATATAACATGATAAAAATCACTGACCCAGTCTATATTTTCCAAGTTTTAAAGGGATCTCACACCCACTAAGCTAAGCTTTATTACCAGGGCCTTCCCCTAGATAGAAGACTTTATAAGTAAATGTTGTAATTATGCCTGACCAATGAACAGCTCAGTCTCCACATAACTACACTTATTACCTTAATATTTCAAGCAGAACCAACTCATTTTTATGAACATTTATAGCACTAAAACCTTAAGTATAGCTACTGCATGAAGAAATGTTTTTATGAGAAGTGCAACAGAAATGGCACATTAAATATTAAAGTATCTGCCTGCACAGTTGAAGAAACAGATTGTTCTCTGAATACTGAACCTCCAGGATCTCAGTTGTGTTTTGCACTGCCATACACTGGTACACAGAAAAATTCCCACCTGAAATCTACAACTTTTTTTTTCATGAAACAGCTATTGAAGGAGTTTAAATAACCATCATGAGAGCTGACAAAATTAAGCATCATCAGAGAGATAAAACAGGTCTTCTTAAACAGCAACAACAGGTGTACCCAACTACATTCATAAAACATGATTTAAAGTTAGAATTGAAAGCAAGTGTAGACTTACATATGTTGAAGTCTCCAGAGAATCTGTATTCACCAGCACTGGAGGGGGATTTGCCTTTAAAAATGAAACAAAAAAAAATGTACAGCATAAGAAAATGCACTATTGATGATAATTTTACAGCATTTAACTTGCTGGCTTTCTCAAAGTTCTGTTAAAAGGCAGCCTGACCTTGAGAATCTCAAAATTGACCTTCTAAAACACTTGTTACTATCCTGGACAAATTGGTTCCCTGACATAAACCCACACCATTAGGGAAGTCTGAGATCATATTTAATATCTAAGTTCTGACATTTATTACCTTGTTTTTCAAAAGAAAACCTGAGTCATGCTACCATTTGACATGATGCCAGTTGCCCCAGTACTTGTGGTATGATATGCAGAGATTGTTTTACCACTCAGTATCTCAAAACCAATTTTCAGTGGATTCGATTTCCCTTTCTTCCCATCAGGAGCAGTGAACCACCCCCTTCAAAAACTGCAAAATGGAAACCTGCAGAAATGCAACTTAAGCAAGAAAGGACCTACAGAACTGACTTGCAAAAGCAAACCCACAGCAGACATTCATTTACCCCACAGCAGACATTCATTTACCCCACAGCAGCATGGGCTTCCATCAGAAAATTGTTAAGGATTAACAAGCATAAGCAGTCAGAGATTATTGCCACAGAAAGCTGAAATAATATTAGCATTTTTACAAGCCAGGAACCAGTAGAGTAAGTTTACACTTTTAGTCTCATACACTGAGAATTTTTCTGTGAAAAATGTGGTTTCAACTAAAAGAAAATCCATAGGAACTGATGGCATTTCTCTGAAATGTTTCCAAATAAACAGATTTCCTAATTATCCATCAACTATCTGCCTTTAAAATAGGCAGCATCGAGCCTGCTCTAGGAACATAAGCTAAACAAACAAACAGTGTCCAGATATATAGCAGACTCCAAATACTGTTAATTATTAAGTGGCACTAAACAAAGTTAATCTCCTTATTGCTTTAATTAATCTGAGGGGGGTTTTAACATGTATAAAAATACATTATCTTTAAAATTATGACATTCCCTTTTTTTTAATCTCCTAGGTGTGTGTGTGTGTGTGTAAATAAATTTAGCGATAGTTTAATAGGCTGCAAAAGAAGCCAGTATTAAACTCATGCAAAGGTAAAGTTAAGACCTGCAAAAACATGACAATTGCATTAACCTATTCATATTCTGCATTTTTGTTTCATTACTATGACAGCAACATACTTCTGAAGAATTTATGATTTTTAAAAGCTCCCAAACCTAGGAAGTGATGACTCAGAAGTGCCATTCAAAAGGCTGAGATGAATAATCTCCCATCATTAGACAGGAGCCATCAATCTGTTATCAAGGGTTAGAAATTAAGCCTGTGTGATTTAATAAGTACTAAAATCAGGTGGACCTTACACACGTTAATAGAGCAGACAATTAAAAGTAAGAGGAAACAAAAAGGATGACACATATGACTGTCAATATGCAATCAAAAGCCTTTCTCACCAGCAGTTCTCTCAATAGAGGCACTGGCACATTTCATGCAGTAAAGACATTAAGCACTAGTTATTAATGTCACAATAAAATCTCTGCCAAAACAATACTATCCTTCACAACCATTTTTTGCCGCTAAGTTAAATTTCCTTTTCTGCTTCGTATTCAAGTGCAGGTTCTATTAAAATAAGAGTAAATTAAAATTAAGATCCTGTACTAAAAATTGTTAAGGTTACAATAAATATAGCCCTATGTTTTAATAAAAACATATGTTTTTATTGTTTTGCTCAGAAGAAAACAAGGTTTAATTGCTCAGTCACGTTCTTTTCACTCCATTTTGGAATGTATTTTTATTTAATATTAGGATTCTGTAACATCCAATTATATTCAACATACACAGTGCCAGTGAAAGCTGGTTCCCCACGATTTTTATTTTTGAGGCAGACAAGTATTCTTATTTTCATGTTAAAAAAAAAAGACAACTAAAAGCAAAGTTGCTGTTAGTAGGTGAGCTTTGGTAAACAGTATGTTTGAGATTCAAATCAGCCAACTAATGTAAAACCCCTTCTGTAAGTTAAATGAGTGTTCCTAACACTCCTATATTTATCCAAACTTTCC
>NW_005054465.1:1210166-1213512 GCF_000277835.1 Geospiza fortis
TGGCTTTCCAAAGGTACCATCTGAATATGGTTGCACTGGCCTGCCCACCTCAAATCTTGATGTGGGCAGAACCCCCCATTAGAAGGGAGTATTTCTAAAACTGATCAAATTTCTGGTCTTCATGGTAGAAGAAGTACAGGTGAGAGATTCAAATAAACACACATCTACTGGAAATTGCTCTATAAAACAGGCAACTGCAAAAAGTTTTGCTAATTATGGATTATGCAAAAAAATAAAACTCAGCAAAGACAAAGATTACCACCTGCTGCAAGTTCAGTCAAATAGCCTGAAAGCAAAACTTAAGAAAAAAAATACTGATGTCCATACTACAAAAATTTTCAAGTAATATTCTGGATAGCTTAACTTCCTTTTAAAGTTAATAAATATCTGTCACCAAACGATTCAAAAAATTAATCCATCTTTTCAGAAGGTGTGGACTCATCATTTCAGATTTCTGCACTGAAAGTTACAGTAAAATTACAAAAAACCAAGAGCAGAATGACAATCTATTTGCAGAAATGTAACTGCTGGCTATCCTGGATTGCTGCATAGCTTGCCATGCTGTGGTCACATATTCCAAATTACATGGGAGATACTAACATTAACTCATGTTACCACCCTCACTCATCTTGAGAGGGTTTGGTTTCTGTTTTGGGGGGTATTTGGACATTAAGGGACCTAAAGGATGAATGCTCAGAAGGGAAACAAGTTAGGAATGGAGAGGTAAAAAGATCTCTTTTGGATTCTAAATGTCTCCCAAAACAGTAATACGAATAAATGGGTGGAGAACATGAGAAACACCATGCAAGTGCAACCAAAGAAAGACATGTATGAAGTATTTATAGGAGATGAGACAACATTTTCTTTAGAAATAAATCAAGCAATAACGCTTTAGTACAGATGAAATGGCTCAAAAGTTATTATGTGAACACAAAATATCTTATTGGTTCTTTCCATTCTTCTGATTATTTTTTCTTTAGTTTTTTTTCACAACTCACTAGTTACTTCTATATGAAAATGTAAATATTTTAATGTACTAAAAGCTGACATAAAATGAACAAAAGTTAGGGTGAAATTCTAGTTATTTAACAGTTCACCTCAAAACTGAGTGCGGAGTAGCAAAAGGCGTATTTCAGCAAAGCAACAAACAAATTAAAAAGTAAAAGTTGAACAAGTTTAATTAAAAAAAAACAAAACAGAATAAAAACCTGTGGTATGGTGGATGGGATGGTCTCAGCAGGGACTGGTGGGACAGGGATCACAGGGACAATGGGAGAAGAAGAAGGAACAGCTTCTGCGGGCTAAAAATCACCAACAAAATGTCAAAAATAAGGAAAACTAGAAAAACAGTTTCAAACAACCAAGACTCAAATGTAACAGCATAAACAATTATGAACTAGCACATACATGGATTTGGAGCCTAACTACAATTCAGACAGCCCCTCTGAGCCACGCTGCACATGGCAGCACATTCCCAGTACCACACTGATGGTGAGGAACACAAAATAGCTGGACATGCCCAGGTGGGCTATATCATACACCAAGGCACCCTTCTGCAGCACTGAGACTTTGGGGTCCAACAAAAAACCTGCTCAGGTCAGTAAACAGACTCAGGCTTTTTGTGGATTGGTTTCACAACAGAATCCCTTCACCAATATGCAACAGAGTGCAAAAGCAGGGAAATGGGCTGAAGTTAATAGCACTCAACAAAGCTAATATTCCTCTTTGATAAAGAGGAAAGATCAGAAGTACTTTATGGTTTCTAAACTTAGCAAAAATCAAAGAAAACCTTTTAGTCAAATGGGTGGAAGGTGCTAAAACAGCTTCAATTTATCTCTTACAGATCTTCACACAGGTTTACCAAACATCTGCAGACTAGGACAATTTTGGTCTTAAGAATCTTCATTAAAATAATAACCAGGGAACCTAGTGACACTTAAGCTGCAAGGGAATAAGATTCCAAACAGCATTTTGAGCAAAACATTGACTCAAATGTCTTTGAAATGTTCACATATTGGTTGTCAACAAGCTGTCAGCAACACAAACTGCTGGCAACTATCATCAACATTACAAGCTGAACAGCAGATCAAAGCTCTTGCAATTTAGATGTTACAAGACATTCCTGTGATCATTAAAAATAATGAAGCATAATGACAAAAGGAAATACTAAATCCCAAAAGTGAACAAAACTCCCAGAACATAAGAGTATTAAACATTTTAAAGTCTGAGATATCTTAAAATACAAAGCAGCATACATCAACAGCAGCCACCAAATTAAAGAGTAATAGCAAATAATGCTATTTGTATTAAGAGTCCAAGAACAGCAACACATATTAAATGTACATATGGTATTTCTACAGGGTTTTTTCAGCTCAAAGTCAATCCTCCCAAAATGAAAGCTGGTGAAAAAATTGCAATTACTGAAAGATGTAAGAACAAAATATGTTTGGCATCTTGAGAGTTAATCCTAATGTCATTAAAGCATTCTTACATCTACAGACTAAAACACAGTATTTCAAGTGCTTAAAAAGAGGAAGGTAGGGGAGAATCTAAAATTGGTCTGGAAAAATATTAATATGCCTTTTGCAAAGGATGCAGGAAATGCTCAGTGCAATAAACCTGTGGCTACTGAAAGAACAACACAGGCTTTAGATGACAGATCAAAGTAAACAGCTCAAGCACCAATCTGGCCCTACCCATGCAAAACATGAGACACCCCTTTAAGTCTGCCTTGCTCCAAAGTAAGTGGTTTTTTGTGTTTAACCCACAGTAAGTCCTTCAGTGAGGAAATACCAACTAATATGTAGGTAAATCAGAGCACCATACATATCCTCAAGGAGACCAACTAAGCCAACAAATTCTGTAAAATTCAGCAAATTCGGTTCTTAGGAGACAACAAAAAGATACACTTTGGAGAGCAAAAATCAAGTAAACTAAACTTTCAAGAAATTACTGTAAACCCCCATAATGTATAAAGTGCAGCAGCCTTCAGTGGAAAACACGAGAACAAGTATTCCTTTGTCAATCTGATTTCAATAATTGCTACTTTGATTTCTAGCAATAAAATACAAAAGAAAAGTTAGTAAGAAAGTATTAGAAACAGCTGGGCTAAAACTACAGAAAGAAAAGAATGCAACATACTTCCTACAGTTTGCACAAAAAATGCACATCTCCAAACACACAGTGCAACACCTACCTTTCCTAAAGAGCAATTCGAGCAGGAGCCATCAGACACCCAACCACTAGAAGCTTTTACTTTTGCTGTGCTTTTTGTAGGGCTCTTTTTCACACTGTCCCGTAGGTTTGTGAATTTGCCTCTGTGTGTGGCAGCAGCTGGCAGCGTGCA
>NW_005054465.1:1213522-1292910 GCF_000277835.1 Geospiza fortis
GGCAGCGTGCAGGAGCTGAGCGGTGCGCGAGCGGCCGGTGCCCGTGGCAGGTGCTGCAGCAGCTGCCTTGGCTGCAGAGGAGCAGCTTCGTGTATTTCCAGTCTCGGGCTCCTCATTGCATCAGAGCGCTTGAGTGTTCCCATCTCAACACCATGAGCACTCATCAAAGTCATAACACTAAGAGTCCTTTTTGGAAAAAAAAAAAAACCAGCAAAAAAACCCCAAAAACCAACCCGAATGGGAAAAAACCAAATCACCAAATACCCAACCAAAAAACACCCAGCCAAGCTATGGAGGGAAAATAAAAGAAAATATCTCTTCCTGAGGAAGTTAAAAATATGTTTTCTGGATTATGGTTGTATGAAGAAGCCCTTCATGCTCTGCATTAGCTAGGTCTGCATGTTGTCTGCTCTCTCACTCTATTTAAAGAGCACCATTGAACCACCACACAACAGTCAATTTGCTGGGCACAAATAATCAATGCAATGCACAAATTATTGAATAGAGGGCAAAAGTCATCTGACTATTATAAAGAAGCTCCAAAGGTTATTTCTCCCAAAACCTCCTACAATCCCTTAATTTTTTTCCATTTTACCACCTCAAAACTTTTCCAAGGCTTACATCCAGAAATTTTTTAATCCTTCTGCTGTTCTGAATGCTTCTTGGGGCAGAAAATTAATGAATTTACAAGCAGTTTATGATGGAAAGTATATGAATTGTGAGTGGGCAGATACATTGTACAAGATTTCAACATTAAAATGTCAAAGAAAATAAATTTTTATTACCATAATAATAACAAGAATGACTTTGTGTTAACAGCTTCAAGAGTTGTATTTCCTTGAAATGCAGCAGCACCACGAAACCACAGCTTTCAGGCACACACTGTTTAAATTTTTTTTTTTAATTTAAGATATTTAAATGAATATTTAAATGAGGTTTTTATTATTCATTCAATTTTTAATGCTAAGGATGCATGATCTCTATACTACATTTTTATTCCAATATTCAAAACAAAAAAAGCTCCAAAATTAATCCTTCCCCCATTCCCCCCGAAAAGTACAGAAAGAGAAAACAGCTTGATTTAATTACATTGTTGAATATTAAAACTTTACCAGCCTATTTTAAATTCTATAAAAGGGGAAGGGTCAAAGGTAATTTCCCAGCATCTATATGAACTGACAGCTAAATACACCTATATTCCCAGCTTTACAGAGGAAAGAAGTGGGCTCAAATCAGTGGCCAGTGTTCTCAGCAGGTACCCACAGCCAGCATTGGCACAGTGTGCAGCACCTGTCTCTTACCCGGTGGGTCTGTTCTAGGAACATGCTGTGGATCTGAATTTCTGGTGCTGGGTATGATGAGAATGAAGGACACTAGCCTATAGGAAACAACTTGATTAGGTCAACTGTACTGCATTTAGATAACATGGAGAGGTTTCATCAGTTCACAGCATAAAAACATGATTATTCTCCATCTCACATTACACCTTCCTACAGCAAATGTGGATATTTAAATTATGAGTCAGCAGAATTTTTACATGCAGAATAAAGCAAGAGACATATAGACCTAAGTACAAACATTTCCAGTTATTTATAGCATGAATATTAAGAGATAAATAGGTACTGACAGATGCTTCTCTAATCACCAAGAGCTGCCACGTCTCATCTTCTATCCAAAAGGGATGTAATCAAAAGCTGCCGAACATTTCATTACTGCAATATTCATAACGCAGAGACAGAAATGTTTCTGGCCAGCGACAGGAAACCAGAAATGTCTTGGCCATACCAACATTCTCAGACTTGTGCAGGCACACGCCAGGGATGTCTTTGGCCTGTGAAGCATTTAGGAGCTGGAGGACTGGGTCCCCCTAACACACGTGGGCAGGTGCACCCAGGTTTTTCTGTTCCAGAGAGCCCAGGAGCCTCTGGGGTTTGATACTGAAGGGCGAAGGCAGAGATGAAGATAAGCATGTTGTGAATGTGTATGAGGGTAAATAGTTCAAAACCAGCACATAATAAGTTTTTCTCCTTTGAGAAATGGCCACAGATGCATTAATACTGAGCAGCTCTGAGGCAACACTCTTCAGCCTGCAGGGATTACTGGGATGGAGCTGTCTTGTGTTGAAGGTCCTGTATCAAAATCCTCTTTGGGAACAGCTTGCTAAATGGCAGCTTTTGGAGACCACAAACATTTCTTTTCCAGAGACATTCAAGACTGCTTGAGGTTTAGCAGGATGCATTTATACCATCCATTTTAGTTCCATATCAGTACCCAGCATGACATTGTCTAATTAGTATTAGACAATATTCATGTCTATTACATTAAAATGTAGAAAAGAAGCAGAAGAGGGGCTTAGGGTGCAAGGCTTTTGTCTTGCATACATAATAAATCCCAAAATATGTGATGTTCCAGATTCAAAAGGAACATTTTATTCCTGGAGATATCAACATTGTTGAAAACACATAGACCAAGTAGCGTGTTGACTAAAACAAAAATAAATTAGCTTTTAAGAGTGCTAAGAAAATTGAGGGCAAGGGGAAGAGATGCTGAATACCACATTCTTGGAAACTCAGCTGTCTGGCTTCCTATATTCTCCTCCAAGCAGAAAAGGGGAAGAAAATGCAAAAGATGAGGCAAAGGAATTCACGCATCTGCAGTGTGCTTTCAGTCCTTTGGATTTCAGTAGCAAAAGAAGGAACATTATGCAGCAGAAAACTGCTAAGGGTGTGACATTTTTTCTGGCAGTCATCATATCTGTGGTCCCTGAGGGGATATCAGTAAGATATCAACAATTAAAAGAAAACAAAAACTTGAAGGCAATTGTAGTTCCAAAAGCAACAATCCAAGCACCAAAACACAGTCAAGGAACAAGAGGTACAGGCAAAATACTTAATCCATGCTGCACAGTGTGTCTTGAGACTCTCCAGTGAAAAAGCTCAGGCTACATTGAAATTTAGAATGGTAGAAATGCCAGTATAGAAAGTGACTACAGCATAATCAAAGTGTAGTAATGCTTATATAGAACAACCATGGTGTAAACAAAATGAAAACATAATGGAAAAAAACCGCAAGAAAAGGAAGAGAAGACAAGAAGAATGCTATTGAAATAGATTAATCAGATATTTGCGAGACATGGGGATCAGTCTGCCCAATTATATTCATATGTGAGGTAAAAGCAGAGCCTACCTTGGAGTCACTGGTAGAACAAAAAAACTCTTGCTGATGCCTTGAAAGGCTACCTGGGACAGAGGCTAGACAGTGTTAAAGGAATAAAGCAGATATTTATTAAAAGGCCTTCAAAGGCTACACCTTGGGCAGTACCAGAGCCTGGCCAAGGCTACACCCAAGATGAATGAGGGTCACAAGTTTTCACATTTTTATAAGTTTTGGTCCATTTCTATATTGGGGTTAATTGTCCCATTACAGCTTTATGCAGTCCCATCCTCCCAGACTGCTCTCCTCATCTCTCTGTTTACACTTTTTGGGCCTGAAGCTGTAACGGTGTCCTTGGTTCTCAGGCTGGAAAAGGATTGTTTTGTCTGCCTAAACTCTGAAGAGAACTTGCTAACACTTTATATGAAGTTCAGAGGTATATACTAATGCAGTACAAAATCTGAAAAATATGAAAGCTACAACTTAGACATCATTGCAAAGCAGTGGGACACATGCACAACCCAAAGCCAGAAAATGCAGTTGTGTAACTGAAGCTGCACAGGTCTGGCAGATCACCTTTGACTGCAGAAAGCAAGAGTTCTCCACAGACTGCTTCAATTACTAGCATGAGCTGCTCTACTCTAATATCAAGTGCTAAGTGATTTTTCATAACCAGAGAGGGTTCAGGATCAGGTTGTGCTTTCATATTAAATACCAACTCTGAACAATTTGTTGCTAACACAAAGCTGAATCATCAATATTTTATTCTTTAAATTACTGCATCAAATATACAGTGCACACTTTGCAGCAATCTGTTAAATTACCAGCAATCTTCTCTAAGTAGTTTTTCTTCAAGAATCATTTTCTTTCCACATTCTCTACCACCCACTCAACAGCTGAGTAACAACAATACTCATAGAAAGGGAAAACAGTACTAATATTTCCCCAGCAATGTCTTCTGCAAAGGTCTTTTTTAAAGCTTTGATGACCAAATTTCATGACTTCAAAAAGCAATTCTAATAGCCAGAAGAATACTCTAAAAATAATTTTGTACTTCACCCTTCCCACTGCCTTCGAGCAGATACTCCAAAATCAGTAACTTCTGTTAATGTGACTTGACTGATGAAAACAAGTCCATATTCATCATCTCTTCTTGAAAGTAGGAAGTAAAATATCTTCCAAAATGCACAAAAACTAAAAAGTAGTAAGAAACAATTTTGATCCAATACCCACAGACAAAGCTGACTTTAAAAAGCATAGATTCTTTCTAGAGATATATAGGTTAAGGTCTGCCAGTGCAGTTTTGTGTCTTTTCTCTGAACTACATCCTAGAATGCCACAGGACATGTCACTAGTGAAGTGTGCTATTTTCAGAACTTTGCATCCATTTTCCTCAAAATCACAAAAGTCAATACTCATCTCAAAATACCTTCAGGGATTTATAGACTGTTTCATGGAGTCTGACAGTGACAAGAACAAAGCACAACTGCCACTCATCCTCATTCCCAATCCATGCTATCCAAGTGTGCTGCCCAGAGGATCTAACTGAACACACAATTAGCACTAAATTCATGCACCACCTCTGTTCTATTCCTCCCTAAATCAGTGCCAGCCTTTGGCCTTGGCAGGTCCCTATTACCATGATGTCAGCGACTTGTGCTGTTAAACTATAAAGACATGCATACTTTTCCTGAGTGTATTTCTGCACTACTTCAAACAAAATGTAGCTTCAAGAGCATTTGAAAATGAAACATAACACAAGTACTTTCCTACAGCCCCAACTTTGGAGTTCCAAAGGAATCAAATCAAAATTACCAAGTTTCACAAGAACTAAAATCATGTAGAACTATCTGAACATAAGCAATCATGTTTTAAGTCAGGTATCAAAGAATGTATCTGAATTTTGAGAACTGCACAGACACAAGCCCTAACTCAGGCTAGGCAGGAGTCCTTTCATTGTTGACAAGCCAGCCTAGAGAGCAAAATATGCTGAATACACAGAATGGGAAGCAGAACTGCCAAACAGGACAATACCATTAACAGAAGAACAATTCACTATTACCTGACCAGGGGAAATTATAATTTTAATCAGATGGCACTAACCCATGGGTGCTTAGGATTAAGCCTTCCCAACATTCTGCACTGACACAAAAATAACTTTGGGTTTCTTATTTGTGTTACTGACTCCTGCCCCTCTTTCAGGGGCTCTTGTTGTACTTTGCCATGACAGAGCAAAGACTGATTACCATGGTGTCCCAAGGATGAAGGAATTAATCCCTAGACCTCCACATGGATTATATCTCTCCAAAGAGAGTTTGGACAGAAAGCATAGCACCAAAGAAGCTGAGTCTGAAGCCTGTCAGGGTCTGCTCACATGAGGAGGGGTAAGTTAGTACACAATGGTTTAACAATGAGATTTTGAGGACAGGCAAGTTCACCTTGGAGTTGTAACATCAGTTCAAGTAAGTACTGTAATGAAGATATGAAAGGCTCAAAGGTTTTTGGATCCCCAAAAGGAAAAGACGTGCCCACCTAGAGCTTGTGGATTAAAAGGTCTAGTCTGAATGCCTGTGACGTTACCTTGGCTCTCACCTTTTTCAGAGTGAACCACAGCTCTTGAAAATCTTATCTCTGTGAGCAGACTATTTTAAAGACTCACCATTACCATGCTAGATATTCTAAACTGTAGGGGTTATCTGGTTGCTTGATTTTGTGTTGTTGGGTTTTTTTTAACTCAGTCAACAAATTGATTCTCTAACCTAGTTTCTCCTCAAACCCCACAGCATTTTACAATGAACTCAAATGAACTTAAAACTCTGAACTAAAAATATAAATAAATAGCTTTGAAGGGGGAAAACAAAGACAGCAGAATATCAGTAAAATCGCAGATGGTGAGGATGACCTGAACTGATTTGAACAAACATAAATGTGTATTTACTCTTTCAATTCTTCACTGCAATCTTTATCTACAAAAACAGCCAAGTGAGGAGCCAACCACAGTTACCCAAGCCAAAATAAAGCAGCAGGTACAGACAGACTCTTACCTGCTGAGGCAGACTGTAGCTAAACTAGAGTTTTGTGTATGAGACAAATGAACAACCACAAGGCAGAAATTGGCAACCTGGACCTACAAAACTATCACCAATGCTACCACACAGTATCTTATGGTTGTTCAATGAGTAAATTTTTCAGGTGCTAAGAATCTCATGCAAATACAAACAACTGTCTCAATAGAACAAAAGTTTCAGCAACCAACCTGTTCTCTCTCTGTTAAGATCAAAAACTGGACTCTTGAAGCCTTGCCTTTTTATGTGAAGTATTCAGAAAGACTTTGCTCAAATTATTTTGTCCTGTCACATCTCTCAGGGACTGAGTTTAATCTCAGTCATATTCCAGATCCATGACATAAAAAATGTACACAAAGTCAATATTAGTTTTAGTAAAACTAACTTGTGGCTTTTGTTTGTCCAATACTGAGCCCTTTGCAGCAGGTCAGTCATCTGTATTCACCAAGCATCTCAATACTCTCAGCTCAAAGCAGAATTGCAAGGCTCCTCATTAAATTCATAAGCGCTATTGAGAATGAATTTAATGCATTTAATTTGCAACTTAAAGCAAGGCCCAGAAAGCTCTTTTTAAATAACATCAGCCTTAAGAATATTAGCTTTCATTAGAACGCTAATGCATCCACAAAGAAGCCCAAGCAGGGTTTTAGCATCAAAAAGAGCCAAGACAAAGAAAAAACATATTCTAAGACTTTATTATAGAAAAATAATAGCAGCTCTCAGGTGTCAATATTTTAGTTTTTGATATTCACAGTAGAAAGCGTATGCTGTGCTAAGAAACTGAGATGTGATAAACTGTTCACTCCTAGGAACATTATTAAATCAAAATACAATGTTAAAGGCTGGGTACTGTTTGCATGTTTCTCAGAACACATAATTTGCAATCACTTTTCAATTATTCAGGAAATAAGTAAACCTAGACAGAATGCCTGTTCTGTTATTTCTAGTTAATTTAAATATCAAAGAAGTCCTATACCTATCTAGCTCTGATACTGAAAAGTGATCTCACTCAATACTAGAAACATGTCAAACACCTGTCAAACTATCTCACTACTCTTCTCCAAAAGTTAAAAAAAACTTAATTAATTGGATTTTTTTTAATTGAGCAAATCTTCAAGAACCATTATTCATAACATATGAAAACTTTGCATGTGAATGTCATCTTAACTAAAGTACAATTAGGATAAGAAACATTCAGGGTTCACTTACAGCACCCCACTGCCCTCAAAGTACTTGAAGGACAGTCTGAAAAGAAGGAATAGTGAAGTGATCTGAAGCAAGTCAGTGAATCAGAGCTAGAGTTTCCTATTTTAAGATAAGTATTTATTATTTTATTGAAAACTGTATTAATGTATGAACAATCTATTATCTAAAAATATTTTTTAAAATAGATATATTTGCCCTAGAACACTAAGCATGAGCAGAACAGAATTTACCTCACATTAACGAACAGCAAACAGAAAACCACACTAGGAAAGTCATCTATAACAACCCATTCATTGAAATCCATTAGCTTTCAGGACATAAATGTCAATTAAAAAAGGGAAATTAATTACTTGATTTACACTTAACTGGCTTTATAGTAAAGCCACACCTTCATTTACAAAAGGCCTTGCACATATCAGTGGCAGAATTTTATCTTGACACATGCTGAATTGTTCACAAACATGCACTGCTACTTTTACTGCAGCCCTGATGGCTTCTTATTGCTACCCACAGCTGCCAGCTCTGTTCCTCAGCTGGTTTCACTCATTCCTACACCATGGAGACCCTGCAAGCTGGGATGGCAAACTCAGCCTTTTGTGCTCATATCAAACTGACCAAAACATCCATTTTGCATGGCACTTCCTTGACTTATTTACTCTGGATAAAAGGAATATTAACTATACTGACCTGAAAAAAGTGGGGAACAATAAATATTACAAGTAGCAGCTTAAGTTTCTCAGACTATCATAAAATATATGAAACAATGCAAGTGTTTCTTGAGTTATTACTTCACTTCCATTAAGTTTTGGACTAATTGTGACAGCATACTAGCTTACACAATCATTTCTGCCTATTCCATTTAGTTAAGGTAATTAAAGCACCGAATCTATAATACAGCTGAAATTTCAAATTCTTCATTACAAAAAAAGTCTGTAGAAAGGACTAAGACAAGGGATTTGACTTCTGAATTTACAATTCCGAAAAAGCAAAACACGATTAACCAGACCCTCAAGAGTCCCAACTATTGCAAGAAAATACTGCAATTTCCTTTTTTATAATCTCTAACACCAAAAACACTACACAACATATTTCTACTAATGCTTCAAGTCTTTAAACATTGAGAAGCTAAGAGACATCAATTAAATCTTTCAACAGTTTAAAGGAAAAAAAGAAAATGAGGTTATGGCCTGCATTTATTTACCTCCCCACCACAATTACTGAAAAAGCACTTACTTTCCTGTATCCTCAGAACCAGAAGATACCAACCCTTAGCCACACTGTTACAACATTGGTGAGGCCATGAGAGGAGTTCTGACTTTCAGTCTGGCTTTGACAAGTGATGCTCCAAAGTTTCCCCTCCCAGGCCACTGTCCAAGCTGCTCCTTGCCAAGATGCTCTAACCTGGCCTAGTTCCTGCCTGCCTCTATGGAGTAAGGAGCTAAAATAAAACAGAGGCAACAATAGAACAGAAATGACTAATCTGACTCTTCAATCCAAGGGAAGGCTATTTCCTTAAAAACTACACTGAATTCTCTTTCCAACACTGTCTCGCATTTAAAAGAACTTTGAACAAAATGCAGAAGAACAGCTCCCATAACCCCAACTCTGCTCCCCTTCATCAGGCTACAAACAAGCAGAAGCTGCTCTTTGACTATTGAATCCTTGCCACTAAAAGAATGCTGTCCAAGTTCATGAAAACTCATGGATTCAGCATTATGAAACACACATTTCATCTCCAGCTCTGGAATCCCAGTACTGGAATAGGCAGCAAGCTCTGAAAGCTCTCAGAGGAAATATCACAGCTCTTGGTCTGGGTTTATACTCCTCCTCAACCCTCTGCTCTGGCTGCTGCTGGAACCAGGGCACCAGCCTGACAGACATGCCAGTAGTTTTCTTCTGCAGTTTTTCTTTTCCAATAAGCAAAAAAGCAAGTAGAAAATTGTATTTTACAGTACCTTCTACTTCATCTAATTATGGTTTCTGAAATTCAAGGACAAAAATTGATAAAAATTGAACACTGCAACAAAGGTAAAAATGAACAGGTGAAGAAATAGGCTGAAACAAGAGAAAAATTAACACTGAAAACTATGAAAGAAGAACGTGAACTAACAGATAGGCAAAAACAAATTAAGTGGCCATGCTATAAATATATAACTACTTACTTGCTTTGAATTTCAAGAACCAGAAAACAAAATGTATCTTTTTGTGCTGGTTTCTGAGGCTCAAAGCCAAATTAGCAACTGTCAATTAAGTTTTTCAAGTCCTTCATTATTTGAATTTAAGTGACAGCAGTAATGTATAGTATAAAAATTAACACCAGACAAAACCCAACCTGCCAGCACTCCTGCCATTTCCCCACTGCACCAGAACACAAGATGAACCATCTGTGGTTCCAAGATGGGCAGCATTGTATCTTGTATTGTACATAGGGAAAAAACTGTATAGCAAAAAAACCCCAAGAATATTTCTAATTCAGAAATGCCTTAGGGCAGCAGCTGGGAATTCACCTGTTACTTGTATCATTAATCACATTCTTTGAGACTATTAATTTAACCATTAGTCCTTTCCAGATACATTTCAGTATTAATTCCTGACACTCTGATCATATCATGACTGACACATAACTCAGGGGATGAATCTATCAGATTGCATTTCCTTATGAGACTTGGAGATTTCCAGCTCAGGTGATCATGATTGCTGAGTGACACCTAAAAACCAGAAACTGAGATTCTATTCCCTGCATCTAACCTGCACTCTTGCCAGGCTTCCAAACATCCTCTAGACATTTATTCTCTTTTTTTTCCTAGTGTAATTTATTCAAAAACATCAAACAGCACAGTGCACTACAGAGAGAGATAAATTATTCTGAGAGCTCCACACAACCAGTAAAAGTTGCTATACTGGATGAGAGCAAAGGCACAACTGGTCAAGAGTGTTACCAGCAGTAAAAGCTGACAGATGGGCAAGTAGGAATTAGACATATGCCCAGTAATTTTCCCAGAAAACCATCTCAGAACCTGACAGTCAAGAGCTTCCTGAGCCACTCTCTGTAACAGCTCTGTGCCACCTGCTCTTTGCAAATCCATTTAACTCTGCTTCTAAGTAATATTCTTTTTGAGCCTTCAAAAAGAGCATTTTGTCCACAGGGTTTTGTGTCAGTGCCTTTCACAACTTTAGAAGAAATTTTACTGGACAGATTTAAAATTAGGTATCTATTGCAGAATTTCTAGTTGAGAACCCTCTTAACTTCATTTTCATTTTATGTCTTTATCATATTTTCCCTCGGGCTTTTTCTTCTGGTTTAAGTTATCTATCCTTATAGATAACTAGATAGTTCCTCTTGATGCTTTGTTACTCTTTTCCTTTTTACTTATGCTATATCCTTTCTAAGATAAGAAAAACAGAACCCCCCCTCCCCAAATTAGAATTATACACAATAAATATACTCAGATCATGTTCTATGTTATTTGCTACTACTTCTTTAATAATACCCAACATTTCATTTACCCTTTCCATTATTGCATGGTACTAAGGTGACATTCTCAGACAATCATCAGTGATAACTCCAAAGTCTCTTTCTGGAATTGAAATACTTCATTTGTAGCCTATCATATCCCTTTTATCTCATAGCACCATTAATTTTAACAGACTTTGATGAAAGAACCATAGTTTTCAAAGACTTCTGTAATTATAAAAACATTCTGATGACCACATGTTCCCATGTAGATTTTGATCTACATGGTCTCTGTTTTCAAAGATGTTTGGAAGATCTGCAAGTTCTTATTTTCCCATTATAAAAAGAAACTGGCTTGTCTTAAGAATACCTGTTTATCTCCCTACCTGTTAATTATTTTGTATTAATAGACAATTGCCCAAAGTTCATACAATAAGGAAATCAGACTGCTTAGGTACAGCCTAAGAAAGTACAGCTTTGCTTCTTTTTAAAAGGGAATCATATGTGCCTCTTCAAAATTTTTGTTCTAGTAACTAAGTTTAAACAAAAGGGTCACAGAGAACATAACAGAAAATTCAGCCAAATTAAATGCAAGATTCATAAGAAATCCTGAATAAATGTCATCTCCTATTGATTATGTGTCCCCCTTAACACATTAATCTAAGTTCTATTGGCACCTGAATCTAATTTTTCGTACAGTAAAATGAGTAATAGGAAATACTCTGAGTTCAAAGCTGGGACTGCCCTAGCTAGTTTGCTGCTTGGAGATAGGCATCTACTTTGGCATTCCATATCTATCTGGGAATATGGTTTTAGGTCTGTACTATCACCACCTTCATCAGCAGTATTCCATGGTCACTTTGCATAGCACTTGATTTAGCATCTAACTACAAGCGCTGCTCTGTAATGAGGCTTTATGTGCTCAAAGTCTAAAAAGCTTTTCTGTACACAGAATTCTGTACACAGAATTTTCCCTGCATTCATCTTTTTAAATTACAGAGTTTAAAGGGAAATTAAAAGCAGTAGCAAAGAAGTGCAATAAAAAGAGGAATTTTTAAAAACATATAAATTGCTTTCCAGCAGTTTATAGCTTTCAAAGAGCACTTTAAAGCTATTATATTAGATGATGGATCAGAGATTGTGATGTATTTTGACACTCTCAAGTAGAAACTTTATTTGTCATTATACTTTTTACATAGGAAATACAAATTTATTACTCTGATTTGTCAACTACATCTCATGTCCCACTAAGCTTCCAAGATGCTGATTATATTAGTACCAATCTTTAAAATTAAGTTTTCTATCTGACTTGGAATACAGATGCCTTTTTCTACTAAATAAACAAGCTTTCTAGTTTCTGAAATCAATCCCTACATATTTATAGTCTGTGACTGTATCATCTCCTGACTTTCCTTCAGATAAACTAAGCTGAGGTTCTTGAGTTTTCATTATAAAGCAGGTGCTCCTGAATATCAGCTACAGTTATAGAACACTTTTCTGAACACTCCAATCACTAATCATGATTTCAGACTGATTACCCTACACACTACAGAGAGAATCCAGAGTTCCTTCTCTCTCCAATGGGAAAGCTGACTCCCTTCTCACCTGCTACATCACACTGGGTATTCAGATACAGTTAGTTACCTAAGGAAAAGAAGTACTATTTACTTAGTAAAATAAATTTGCTTTGAAGTAGAACTGTACCCCAGCAGCACAAGCAATCTTTACTCCCCTCCCTACTTTGTTATGAAAGGCAAACATTACTACCTGGGAGCAATGGAGCACAGGCTCCTCAACTGACTTCTGCAGGCATCAGTCTTAGAGAAACAATTTTAAATAAGCAAATACCCACACTGTGAGGCAGCACTGATAAAGAGAATAGAAGACCAGAAGCCAGCAGACCCATCCAACACATTCCCACGGTACAGCAGTTTCCAGGAAGTACCATACAAAGCGGTGGGAAGAAAGTGAAGATTCCATCCCCAATAAAAACTCCTGAATTATACCTGCATCCCATAAAATGTCTGAAGTCCTATTTAGAAGGCTGACACAGCTGCATAGATACTAGTCTCCAATAACAACAATAATATACTAACTTCCATACAGCTAAAAAAATGTTGGCAAGTTACAAAACAACCCAAAACTTAAGCTGATTACAAGGACATGAAAAATATTAATAAGCAATTCTATTTTACCAGTGTTCTGGTATACCTTAAACTATTTTGTCCTGACTTTTTCTTTTTTTTTTTCCCCTATGAAAAGTATGTAAAAGGTGATTTTAAGGAAATCATTGCTCAAATGTATAATTTCCAAAAAGACTGTTGCAAAGGACAAGAATATACAAAGGAAACTTTAATAGAGCAACAGACTGAAAATTCATAAATGCCAAGATCAGCTTACAAGAGACAAAATGAGTCATAAGTGTCTGTTATGTGTCTGCAGAACACGTCAGCTCAACTACATCCTAATGTGCAGTTAAACACCAACAAAAAGAGAAGGGCAGCAAATGCACAACAGAAACAAGCTGTAGAGCAAGGCTGATGTATTAGACAAGTGGGTTATAGGCAATGAGATGAAATTCAATACTGACAACAAGTCACATGGAACAGCAATAAACGGCACAGAGACACCCTGAGGAATACCAAACAAAAACAAGTCCAGAAGTGCTTTGGTTGGTGGCAAGGGTTTGTTTTTTTTTTAACCATACAAGACAGACAGAAGGGAATCCTTGCTGTACTTTCAGAGGGTTCTTTTAGTCCTTCTGAATGTGCTCTTTTGATATCGAACCTTGTGTGTGCAGCCACAAAAACCTAGTACATGGAAGGGGGCCTCGGGTCTTTCAAAAGGCAAGTGTCAGAACTGCACCAGTTTGGGCATCTTTGAGTTTCTTAGGGAATGAACCATCAGGTGGGTCAGGCAACCAGGCTGGCCAAGTGGGGATTAGAACTTTAACAACATGAGTAGCAGCAGTTTCCAGCAGGTAATGTTGGCAAACCTTAACAAGGTACAAGAAAATTGCTGTGACTCAGGAGAGTCAGGAAGCATTACTGGTTTGTCTTGGAGTCCAAGCAGTTCCTGGAAAACTCACAAGAGGTGGCCACTTAAGAGGTCAGTGGATGATCCCAAGTAAACAAAGGTATAGTTTAAAAGATATTGCAGCTGAGTATATCAAAGATTAGGCAATATTTTTTCTCTTTTTTTCATGACAAACTACTTTTAGGGAGAACGTTGATGTAATTAATTTTGACCTGTATAGAATTGACTGCTGCTAGTGCTATTTTGGGAAAGACCAGAAAAAGCAGATCGTCAAAAGGATTCAGGGACGCCTTGCTAGGTGGTGTGGTATTAACAAGTCGTCAAGTCTCAGTACTAAATTTGGCCTCTGTATAACATTTTCTGAGCTTCCATGACAGATGGCACAAGGTTATCAGCCTTTGCTGTGGAACAGGAGTGCTCCTATCCATTCTGTAAGGAATGAAATGGAGGAACAGTGCCAACTGATCAGAAGGATTTCTCCTAAATTCCAACTGGAGAAACCTGTAGAGTGTTCTTGAAATCATCTATAGAACTATGCAATCTTCATTTGAATTAAATGTGGAAAGACATTTTAGGAACGGCTCTAAAGGAAGCATCCACTGGGACCCCTCTGCTACAGAGCCATTACATGATAAGCAAAATGTGAATTATGTGGTTATATCAATAAACAAGAATGAGGCACTTCATCTCAATTGTACATGAGGAGGTTGATGCTTTCCTTGCATTGTCATCTTTTGTGGATCTGTCAAAGAAATTCAAAATTGAACTGTCTGGAAATGCTTCACAGTAGGATTATCCTTGAAGTTTAATAATCAGCAGCATGTTGAAATTAGTTTGAATTCTCTCCCATGGAGAGGAGTGATGGACACATTCTTCACTCAGGCTATCATGCCCATGTTAAAAAAGGAAAAAAATAAGGGAGTTCAAGAGCCTAAATGCTTCACTGAAAATTTTTAAAGTAATTGTTAATCATCAGGAGAAATTTAAATTCCTTCTTTGCTTTGGAAAACAGATAAAAGCAGTGGCCCCAGCAGAGGTTCTAGGAAAAAGAACCAAATCTTTCTCAAAATATACTGCATAACTGGTGTGCACATACTGATTTCAATTTCTCTTTTTTAACAAAACAATTTCTCTCCTTGAGTTACTATAAATCTCAGAAATGCTGTGGACACAACATTGACCAGGACTCTGAGCTGGGTCTAAACTAGAAGTCTTAAATTGCTCAACAGGCTACCATGTCAGCTCCTAAACATGGATGCAGAGATCATTCTAAAAGACAACGTCATGTTTTCTAAAAACATCTAAGAAGCTCCTGTTGTGTAGTCTCCAAAGTAAAGGAAATATCCTGCCCATCTTAATCATAATTGAGAGTGCTCCTGATGTTGTGGACCAAAATAGAAGAACAGGAAGAAGACAATTTTCACTTTAGATTCAGCGGTTCTGTCAGACAGTAATTCAGCTAATAATTGTATTAACTGAAACATGTACGGCAGTTTTGGCAGCAAAACAGAAATGCTATACTACAGGAGCCATGCTAGAGCTGTTCAGTAAGCTGACACCTGGTGAAAGACAGACTGGCCTGTATGTGACTTTCAAAACACTTTGTCAATCAATACAAGCCTCAACTGTGAGGACAACTATCTCAATACAAAATAAATCAGGAAAGTTATATAACAGCCTGAAGAGTCCTACCTTTTTCACAGGCTTCCATGCACTGGGCTTCATACAGCAAGACCTTGTTAGTCCACCTGAGTTATTAGCTGAAGACAATGGATTAAGAGGGGATCCAGTGTCTGCCTTGCCTGAAGATTCAGACTCTCGAGCACAGTGCAGGCAGAAAGCCCCAGTAGTAGCAGCAGCAGAACTCCAAAAGCAAAAAATTCTGTGTCTCTTTCTTTGTTTACCAGATTTCTGACTCATGCTGGAAAAAGTAACTTTCTTGAGATACAATGCAACAGAAATATGCAGAAATTATGCTACCAACTCTGAGTGAGACAGAGCTGTGAGAGAACGGGAAAGAGAAGTGGAAGGTGAACCCCTCTGGCAGGAAGCAGTGCCTGCAGGTAGCTGGAGCACAGCTCCGTTCTTATCACCACTCCCTCAGCTCTTATCAGCAGTGCCTGCTGCAGGTGATTAGCTGAGGCAACAACGTGCACATGCCAGCACTGCAGGCACACACGGGGCTTGGAGGGACACACAGAGCCCCAGCACTGCACAGGCCTGACCTCAGCAGAGGGGACCACTGCCACAGCAGGGAACCAGCAAGGATGCTGACAAAGTCTACATAGCTTTACATGGGTCATGCAAGATATTCCTAACATTTATTGATACTATTATGATTTTTAAATTGCCTATCTCTAAAATGTCAAGCAAATTTCACAGTCTTGAGAATTTTTCATCTCTACTGTACATGGAAAATGGACACAAAATGAAGCAAAGGTTCCAAAGAAAGTCCTTTGATGCTTTGGTTAAACTGCCAATTACTTCCTGCTTTTTGGCCGATTGACTGGAACACATATTAATGCATTTCTCTTGCAGAATAAATTCATACTGCTTTTATCACTGCTACAATGCTATCTTACAGAAAATGCAACCAGTGGCAGACCTAATTTGCAAAATAAACTCATGCTTTTACAAATGTGTGATTTTACATAGCTTAAAATCAAGAATAAGAATCTTAGTACAATAAAACTCATGCTTAGAAGGTGCATTGTTATAGAGAAAATCATCCAAAGCACATAGTATTTAAAGCTGCTCTCTCCTGCATTCATCACAATATTAGCAGCAACAATATATAAATACTTCAATATATATCAAAATACAGGAAGGATAATAAATATTGCCCTAAGAAATCAGTTTTTCAAGAAATACAGTAAAAGAGGGATTAGAGACCTGACTTTTTTTTAAATCATTATCTTCTTAACTGCCTTACAACACCTCTATGTTGTTTTGTGATTAGACATAGCATTTTGTACGTGCTAGAACTATGTCCATAATACTCCAATGACTCAGAGCAATAGACTAGGACTAATGACACAGTAAAACTTTTATCAAGAACTTAAAAGGAAAATACACTAAGTCGAGAAATGACTGGGTTCAAGCAACTCACAAAAGCAGTTGATAAGCTCTGAAATTTAAAATTAAGTTTTTGAAATGGCTAAGTGGATTTAGGATGATTTTTCTGTCCTGATCCTTTTCATCTTTCCTAAAATATGTCCTAGAAAATAGAAGTAAAAATGAGCACAGGCTATTCAAGGAGCTAAACAATTTTTCAGTATCACATGCTGCAAGTGTATGCTCAGTTACATGCTAAGAAAAGCCTCAGTGATTGCTGTTAGAACAAGTTTAATGACATGTGGAATTCAGACAAATCATTCTGCTTTTGTAGCACACCATGAGCCAAATACCAACAGTTAAAATGCTTTCTGAGACATGAGAGCTGGATTGACTGGCAAGAATAGGGGCTTCTCAGAGCTCTGGAAAGACTTCAGAGAAAAGCAGTGATCTTGATACAGGTATCATCCTTGATGCACTGGGCATACCTCTTGTTAGGACAGCACTTTAAATCACCCAGTATTTGTCCTTTGCATAATGGTATCTTTACTAAGCTCATGGCACAGTTATTGACCCTTGTGACACTATAAATTTGTTGTATGCTTGGTTTTACTGTTCTCTTCCATTTTATACCACAGATTTGGCTTTTATTAAAGAAAATTAAAAATTTGCTGACAAAAATTGGTATATCAGCTCCTAATCAAATTCCTTAATTCTTCTATTTGAGTTACTAACACAACACCACAGAGAATGAGAAGGAAGAAACAATAAAGGCCTCAAATTCCTGAGCATGTTAAATCTGCTTCCAGGACTCATAAAGAAGTCTGGTGTGGTTAGCTGGGCACCATGCACTTGGGCATGCAAGCATTCTTTTGGGCATAAACCAAGGGATAACTACAGCAAAAATCAGTGCTCCCATATCCATCATCACCTTCAGCCTTGCTCCTTTAGGATACAAAAATCCAAAGTCCTCTTAGCACCTTGCTGGGGTAGGGTGACCCAGGCAGGTCCCAGAGAAGGACAGGTGTGTCCCATCTCCAGAGTCATTTCCCTTTCACTGGAGATGGAGGGAACTAAGCTAGTATGCCCAATTAATGCCATCCAAGAAAGCCAAGCAAGTGAAGGGACAGCTAAAACTGGGGACTTTGTAGCAGATTCACAGGGGAAGCAGGAGACAGCTATATTAAAAACCACCAAATTATTTTGCATCTGTTAAAAATCATGATGTCACAGTAAGACTCGATAAAGCCCACGATCACACGTAGAATTTCTACAGGCCAGGCTAGAGAAGCACTTCCCATCTAATTCTTATTTGGACTCTGAAATGGGATTACATTCAAATGATGGGGATGTATCTCAAACGAACAAATAAAAGGTAACAAAAATGTTCAGAATGCTACAACACAGAACACAAACTGAAGAGAACTGAAAAACAAAATTGCACCACAATGAACAACCTCCAAGTGCCTTTTTCTCTCCTGAGGCTGGAACAGCTGCAATGGGTGGATAAGGTACAAGTACAGCATCCTTCCAGAGGAAGTGGCTTCAAAAAGCTCTTATGTTTTTAGTGCATGACTTCTGAATATGCTCATTAAGGCTTTTCTAACAACTACTTCAAAATATTTTATGCTTTTTCCCCTCCTTCTGGCCATGAACATGTATAAGCAGTTATTTTTAATGAAGAACTGTCAGAGCTATGAAAAAATCTGGCAGGCTTTCCCAGAGGTAAGGAATCTTTTCCATAGCAGAAAAATAGAACAAACACTGTGATATTCACAGAATCATGGCTTTGGATTGAAGGGATCTCAGGAACTTTACCTGGTCCAACCCTCACTCAAAGCAGAGGGTATTCCGTATTTTATTTAGAGCAGCTTTCTAGGCCTGACTAGTCAGTCCAATTGCAAGTTGAACACATTCCAATATTACTTCTTCAAGCTTTAAACAAATAAGAGCAAATATAATTTTTATTTAGAGGGTTAATACTATATATTTTAACTTTTTTAAACCCCCCAGTATTTAAAAGTTATAATGTCTACCTAATGTATCACTTGGAGTTATATAATGACCCATTAGAGAAACTACAGGATCCAACTTCCACATCATGTATAAGATGCAACAAGAACGTCAAAATTCCCCTCTAAGCTCTCCTATTCATTGTTTACTCCAAATTCATAGGCAAAAAAACAGGTAATAATAAGCAGACTCCAGAGTAAGTGCCAGTTTACCATCTTTGAACTACTAACAGATAGAAATTATCCTAATAAAATTAGAGTGTCTGAGGGTAACAAATTTTTCCTTCTTTTGTAAGTTTTTGTAGTATTTCAGGTTAAATCATTCAAGACATCTTGACTAATGATGAATTTCACTTGACAGTAGCAAAACAAACCTAATCTCCCATGTTTAAATAATTCTGATATTTCAGCATTGTTCCATAGGTCTTAGTCATATTTTCCCAAGAGATACTAATTTTCTAATGCCAATAAGTTTAAGCTTCTCTCACTGTCAATCTTAAGAAGTCATTCAAAAGCTACACAATTAAAATTTAGCTTGCTTGCTTTCACCTGACTTTGAATGATGATTAACACAAACATCACATAGAGCAGATGGACAGCGAAGTTGAAAAATGTCATGTTTCTCTTACAGACTGCACTATTGAATGTACACCCTGTATGTAAGGCAGACATTCCATCATCTGTGTATTATTAGCCAAAAAACCTAGAAAGCTGTTACACAATTGAATTAGTTGTGTTACCTAGAGTTAAGGTTTGAAATGATTTAATTCTTTAGATAAAATTCCTTAACCATTAAACACGTAGTCTATTTGATCTGACATCTTACTAGAGCTATGGAATTGATATTTCTTAACTACGTTATTGCCCTCCAGAGCCAGGCAGCAGAATGCAAACTACATTTTCAATATTTCACTGTTTCATTAGGATATCCCATATTTAAAATTGCTGGAGGCTAATCACTTGCAAAATAAATAAAAATCAGACCTCATTTAGTGTTTCCATTTTCATGCTTTAATGCTAGAAATTATACAGAGCTCTTTAAAATATGAAAATGAAAGCAGACAGAAAACGCCATCCATAAATAAGAGATTATATGAAATCATGCATATATAAATAATTGCTCTTTCTGACTAGCAAGCAACCAGAAAACATGCAGACACAATCACTTGAACATGTGGCATATTACCTGGGAGGAGCTGGCAGCGACAGAAATGCAGTCAATGAAGCCATGTCTGCGAGTGAAAAATGCCACAATCTGCTGCCAGCGGGAAGGCTCAGCCCGTAACTCCTCTGAGGAGCCTTTCTTTGCCCACTGCTTCTGCTTGGGGCCTACCGAGCTGTGGCTGGAGCCAGCGCTGCCTCGACTGGCGCGAGAATAGAGCAGCGTGTTATTTCCGAAAATGTAATTCATCTCTGCAGCTCTGCAGGTGGTTGCCAGGCAGTCTTAATTCCCTACCAGCTGCTGAGTGGTGAATGAGCAAGAAAAAAAAAAATGCAGATAGAATTACAGCAGCATCATTTACAAAGCAGGAAAACAAAATTCTTGCTAGCTGATTGCTTGCTTGCTTTTCCTCCAAGGCTTTGTACCTCTTACATTCCCTCTCTACCTGTGATTACGATGATGAGTATAATCTTGAGCAATAAAAAAAAAAAAAAAAAAGCAGCAAGCAAAGGTTTTCCTTATTTTTCCTTTTCGGAACGCACAGGATGAAAGCCTTGCTTTCTCTTCCTAGCTGCCAACAGATATTTAAGGGAAACTGGGTAGCAGGTACAGTACAACGTTACAAATTCACAGCTATGAGGATGGTGGTGGATGATAACAGCTACTGGGTGGAGAAAGCACAGATCAAAAATAACCAAGTTTCAATCACTGCCTGTAGAAATATCCAATAGCATCTTTTCACTTCCTTGCCTGCATAAATTATGAACCTGAAGCAAACAAAACAGGGAATATAGAGCAGAGCTGCACTTTTTACTGATTCTGTCTTTATGAAAACATTCCACAGAGCAAAATTACTTTAACCTCATGTTCAAAACAAATATTTAAGAAACAACTATTTGCCAATTTCTTCTTGTTTTTCTCTGTTCTTTTGTGCATAAAACTATAGAGGGAGTGAATCATAGTGCCATAAAACAATCATTTTGTGTTGTAGATCAGAGGATTCCTAGTGAAGTTGTTCTACTGTGGTCTCAGGATTGTTTAATCCTCAAGAAAATCAGAGACTAAGAGTCCACACTCTGCTCTTATTCTGTGAATAATGTGCAACATTCATAACACCTATGACCAAATTTCTGTGCCTGCTGTTAGCATATTATGAAAACAATAAATATATATCTATATATTTCTGACTCAACATTTCTTCTCAAAAGCACAAGAATAATTCAAAACCAAAAAATTCTTATTATTTACTAACGACTTTTCAGTAAGATTATTTTGATCTCCCATGTACATGACAAGTATTACTGTTAGAGGTTTTCTCTGCTTTCTTCATAGCAAAAAAGTATTCAGAATAATTAGCTGAAAGATTATATGGAACTCAAGTTATCTCACAGAACTCACCATTCAAATTTTTGTAGCCAACTATTTAAAAAAAATCCTCCAGCTCACATCAGAGGGATTATTTTGGAAATCAGTTAAATGTCAAGCTTTCAGTAGCAGCTCATCTCTGGAAAGTTATCCAAACAATTTGTGGTACATTTCTACAGTCATGATCATAGCACCAGGGCAAACATTTTAAACAAGAAGAGAAGTCTTCATATGACAAACAAAGACAAAAAATTCCTTACAACACAGCCACAACTTACAGCCACATAATTCTAAAAATCCACTGCTCTATGATGTGCATTTTAGTAGAGTTACTAAATTCCTTCACGTACATCTTGAGATGCAACATAATCTGCTGTTTAACAAATTCTTACTGACAGCTATCCTGTTCTGAGTTACAGTTTTTTTCCTGCAGGCTTCCATTACAAGCAGAAATAAGAAGTACATTAATTGAAATGTGTCGTAGTGAGATCAATGCACCATTTACTTCTAGTCACAAGTACAGCTCAATAACACACCACATGCCAATATTCTGAGCACACCTTTCAGACAGACTTTATTAATATTTATAAAATACAATGGCTTATCACTGTAAGTCATATGAAACTGGATCTGACTTGTGCAGTGTCCTTAAAGCTATGAGCACAAGATAGATAATCGAGGTTGAGAAATGCCTGAGACACAGCAGATAGGACTTTTCAAAGCTTCTCATAATAGGAATTTTTTCACAGCAAGACTACAGCACTTCCTGAGCCCTACCTTTTTCCAGACACAAAAAACATACCTAGCCTGAAAAATGCTATGAATTTATTACCAGAGAAATTGATTAATCCCTGGCTATGACTGAAGGTTTTTGGAACAAGGTACAAATTACATGCTTTGAGTACCAAGTCTTTTTATAGAGTCAAGGTGAAAATATTTTCAATCTTTTTCTACACATGGCATTGACTGTCAACACTCTTATACCGTTTATTAGATATCCTAGAGAAAAAGAATTTGTCTACCATTCAAAAGAATTTCTTCAAGAATTCATTTTTCTCTCTGTTTGTCCCCATAGGCTCCAAACAAAGTCACGTAGAAAAATATTGTGCAAAATTCTGGAAGAAAACATCACAATATATGGACAAGAAATGTACCAAGCAGCTATTTTTTTTACTCTTATATCAACCTGTCTGAAGATAAAAGAGGTCTGCTGTGTTTTAACGCAGTTTCTTTCAAGGCTGATTCCCACACAGCCAACAATCCAATATGGCATCAATTACAAAGTGATTTTAGAAATCAGCACTTCAGGAAAGCATCACATGGACAAAAAGCTTCCTGAAAGTGAAGCAATGATGATTTAATTTCAATTGAGAGAGAAATCCAGAAAAGTACTTAAGGAAGAGGTTATGCAATCCTGCTGGTGATGCAAGGCAGCAATCTGTGTCACCTACACTCCATATGGATGCAATGATATCGAGCAAGATCTGCTGACGCCTAAGCAGATACAGTTGCAGTTATTTGCAGAAGGAGCTGGTACTGTGGTGATGAGAAAAACCCTGATTTTTATGTGCTACAAAGCAACCTGAAGATAAAGGCAAAGCACAGCTCTACAGATGGCACAAAACCAGAATAGCACAAAGAGTCCAGATTAGAAGAATGGTCACTTGTAGAGTTGAAAAAACAGTGGGAGGTTGTAAAAACAAGGGTTCATTCCAGTCGAAGAGCATTTCAACAGAGGGTCAAACCTACAAGTAGAAACTGGGAAAAGTTCTATTTGCACAGAATAGGCAATATCCAGAGAAAGGAAAATCATCAACACAGATGTCACAGCTGGAATTGCATCTGTGAATGATTGCCTCCAGAGTCAAAAGGCAGAATAGGGAGGTTCATCAGGAAACTGCAGGAAATTCTAAAAGGACTTCCATCCTAAAGGACTTCCAAAAGGACCCCTTTTTCATATTCTGGATATTGAACTGATGGGACTACAATTAAAGACAAAGCAAACAAAAAACATCACACACTAAAACAAAACAAAAAACACTATTTACTGTTAGGCAAGAATTGAGAATTTGCAGATTTGAAAAGGTTCCTGCCCCAAAACAAAACAGCACATAATTAAAGATTTCTACATCAGTACACATATCTCTACAGTTTAAGAAATTTACTGCAAAATTCATCTGCATTTGCAGAGGCTGCAGAGTAACATTATTTGTGTTGTAGCAAGATACAGTAATCACAGTGGTTACTAAATGTAAAAATCAACCTCAAATACTTGGACTAGAATTCCTCGGACTTTATATACAAGCAAATTGGTATTATCAGTTTTCTGAGACAAGTCAAAACATGACATAATGCTGTATTTTAATCTCTCAGATAAAGGTTTCCTGGGCATAACTTGACAAGCAGAATGCATACCTAAAATTAAAAAGGCACAGCCAGAAAGAGCAGTTATATCTCAATTACCCTTTCTAAACAAAAACCAACAGTCCCCCTGAAGCATTTGAAAAGTGTCATATATTCGTTTTACAGCCATTTGGTTAAACAGAGTATTGGCTAAAATAAGCAAAGACCCTAAAAGAAAAAAACCTGATTGTCTTAACAGAGAAAATTCAAGGATCGCCTAAAACAATGGCAGGGACTTATTTTAATTTCAATATCAGTTAGATTTTGACCAAAAACAGAGGCAAAAGAAATGTTCAGAACTTGGATATTCAAACATAAGGCTACGCAACTTAAGCTCTTCAGGCATGGGAACAAAAATAATACTGAAAACTTAGATACAAACTCATGTTTCTTTCTTACAGTTTTCAGACTTCTAGATTTAACAAACTTTAACTGGCATAAGTCTAAGCCTCATAAACAAGTATATGCAGCATCCTAAACCAAAGCCCTGGAGTTCAGGACACAAATACTGTGGAGGAAAAAAATTGTTAACCCTTTCTGCTAAGAGATTCTATAAAATCTATCTTAACTTTTAGTTCAGATAGGACTGAAGGATAGTTCTTGACCAAATGGCATTTATATAATCAATAAAAAGTACATATCTTACTGCTGAAACCAAACATCCCAGCACAATTATTCTATAATGAGCTATTTTAGTATAAATATTTAATATAAAAGATCATTACCTTATTACTCACAATACACCTCAGACAACCTACCAATCTGGGCAGATTAAACTGCCTGGTCTTCCGCACCCTGCTCATGAACCTCCTGCCCATCTTTTTGGCACGCCAGACTGACAAAAACATCTTGTGTTTAATGCAAGTCTCCTTAGGTTTCTTCAGTCATCAAAATGAACCCAACTGCACCAAGAGCTCAGGAAAATCTCGGGTGAAAACAGTCCAACAACCTCTTTCTAGGACGACTTGATGTTGATTACTGTATTGGAGGCTGTTCTAATGTTTGGATTAATCCACAGTCCATCTGTTACAGTTTTTCTTTCTTGTCTCTGTTGACAAGAATTTATTGAGCAAATCCTTACGGAGAGCCAGGCAGATTTGGTCAACTGATTCTGCCTATGAAACACCAACTGACACCTTTGCATGTATTTCCACATTCTTCAATTACAGGAGTTTAAAATCAGTAACCTATCAAGAACTTGGGTAATGCATTTTAATTAAAGACTGCGTAACAGCTCCTCTCAAGTGTGACCACTGAAGTATGATATTCATCTAAAAATAAGTATGCCTGAGAGTATCTTCAAGTTTTCCTTTATGATTCCCAGCATTCTATGTATGTTCCTAACACCAGAAGTACTGACTTTGTGCTGAAGATGGCAAAGCTTTACAAAGTTCTCAATTTAGAAAAAAGTAACAGATTGCAACCTTTTCACAATCATAACCCAACTTGCAAATTACATGTCAACTGATCTTTGATTTCTAAATGGAAACGGTATCTTCATCATCGGGTTAACCTCCCCTACCTGCTCAAACTGGAATGGGACAAGAAAATCTGCTGGGGTAAAGAGGCAGTTAAAATTACTTTGACTGTTGGCTAACCCTGAACCCACACAGTTCAAATCATAAAGCTTTCCTGAGAGCAGGAAAACTCTCCCAATTAACAGAGAAGGCTGGTTTAACAGCAGCTCCACATGCTCTAAAAGACTTCTGGGGAAGCATTTGAAAAAACAGAAGGGATTGGAGAGAAGACATACTAGGAGATAAAGAGAAGGGAACCTATCAATATTATCAGCACAAGATTTGGGTTCACGTGGAAAGGGGATTGTTAGCATTGAAGGAAGGATGTGTAAATATGCACATTTATATAACAGCTATTTCCATACAGCTTAATGGGAAGGAGTTAAATAAAGGTGCTTGTTTGCAGTTGAAGAAACAAGCAATGTATCCTGTGATACCTTGGTTGGTATAGCTAGAAACCAAAAGACTACCAGCAGTTGAAAGATTATTTCCAAGTCAGAGGCTGACTGTAGATCACTGTGTTTACAGGCTATAAAACAACTATTACCTGGTAATCTATAGTTCTGAATATAAATTCTAATTTCTGAAATAACCATTCCCTAGTCATGTTCATCATTTTAGAGATTCAGCATTACTGACTGTAGTTTCATTGGTATCTCCTGAGTCAACTCTTTACCAAATGGAGGGGTCAAACTAGTTCATTCTTCATTCTACAGCAGCTGCCCTCTATCTCTGACCATTCTTGTTGTTCTTCTTTGAGTATCTAAATTTGCCTTCTTAATCAAGATAATGAATGGTGGAGATTTCTGGAGTGATAAGATAATGCAGTTTTATTCCCATTTGCTTCGCTGATTATTCCTTGTATTCCATTTGCCTTTTTGACTGTAAATTGAGCACTGAGATGATTATTCCATTAATCTGTTATAACCCTGAGCTCTTATTCCTCCTTAGATGATGCAATGAGAACACGGGCTCTTCTGAGATCCTTCTGGTAACCTCTATCCATGATTAGCAATCTTCCTCCTTACCCTTTACTTTCATTCTGTTGTTGGCTTGGTTTTGGTGGAGAATTTTTGTTTGCTTTGTTTTTTTTAACAACTAAATCCCAAAATCAATTTTTTTCTTATTTCATGACAGCTTAAGTTTCTCCATCATCTTTTTTTGAGTGCATCTATTGTGTGCAGCTAAGTAAACCTAGAAATCTACATCAACAAGATGATCTTTAAGCACATGCTTTAAGGGATCTGTGCAGCAGAAATTGTCTTTGCAATGTATCCATTGCTTTCTCATCTCTCATTTCGCCACATGCTCGTTGATTCTGCTCTTCAGAACAGTTTCACCATGTTTTGGCAGTACAGAAATAAGAGCGAGTTCCAATTTCTCCTCTCCCTCCTGGAAGCTATTTTAAGAACAAGCACCACCTTGCCACATCTCATTGCTGGGATACCACAGTCAGGGTAAGTGGGCTATTACACAGCACTGCAGCACTAATAGATAAGCAGTTTCAAATCAGGGTTAATTTAAAACCATTAAGCTTAAATACCATTAGGTCCTGGAAATACTTTTCCAAAGATGACTAAACATGTGAAAAAAGCAGGCATACACCAAGTGGGCACAGATATTTATTTCTCAGACAGTGCATGCAGTCAGCAGAACTGCTGCGCTAGGATTACCAAGCCTGTCTTGGCAAAGGTTTGGGTACTGCTGACACACTGTTAGACTTTTTTTCCAAACTGTGTGTCCACTTCACAAAGCTCAGGATATGGGGCACAAAACCACAAACTGCTGCTTCTAAGCAAGAGGAGAGGAAAGGCTGAAGGACATACTTCTCACCCTACAGGCACTCAGCACTAGGTCAAATAAAATGCCCAACTAACCTACTGCCTCTCTGTCAGCAGTGAACAGTGAAGGGGTAGAGTGATCTTTCCCTGCTCAATACACCCCCACAAGCTCCAACAGAGGTTCACAGAGCCAAAGAAGGTAAACTCTGCCTTACTGGTTTTATTCTAATAAAAGACTACTTGCACTCTAATGCAAACTGAGCCTGAATATTTTCTCCCAGATGTGACACTGCAAGGGGTAAGCAGAGATAAAGCACAGGGGCACTGGCACTGGGCACAGCTACTGCTTTAAGGGTATTCCCTGGGCAAAAAGACTCCTTTGGTTAGAATGTGGGGGTAAAACTTCAATCTCTTATTCAATGGGGAACAGTATTTCACCTCAGTTTGAAGCATTTCATTGTTCAGAGACAGGAAAACAGTAACTCATTTGCATTTAATGTCATAATATTATGAAGTCATAGTTTTATTCACTGACGTAAGTTTATGTAACCACAAAAGAGTCCTGCAATGCTTTAAATGGAAGACTCTCCAATCCTCCAGTGCTTTAAACAGATAAACAACATTAATACACATGTTCCCTTTGGTAAAGGGAAGTGGAATTTTTACTGCATCACCTGTACTGTACAGTACTGCTTACAAGTGCTGTAGCAGAACACAACAGCCCCAGCCAGAAGGACAGGTCTGTGTAGAAGGAGAACAGGCAGCCAGCAATGGGAAGGGCAATCCCTGCACTGCCCATCCCCAGCATCCTCTGTACAGGGATGACCATTCCTGGGAACATGTGAGGACAAGGAAGTGGCCAACTGTGCTACATGAAACACAGACAAGAGTCCATGATTATGGAACTACAAGTTAGAAAGCTCCCCCACTAACCCAAACCTACTTCTCACAATTCCTAGAGTATTCTGTGCCACTCCACTGGGGATTGCACAAAGCTGTTCCAGAGATCCCAAATATTCAACCAGTAGAATGTCTTTAGCTCCTTACAGATGCACAATTCAGTCAGTAATTAAAATTTTCATGTATAGCATGAATAAGCAATTTTAGGCCCCTCACTAGACTAAAGCCAGTACAGTGTTCCAACTAAAACATTTCTATTCAGCTGTCCATGTCTGTGACACATGAAAGGAACAAACCAGGTGCAGGCATTCTCCCCATACCCTTGGAAGATTGGCGCCACGGCAAAAATCTCCAGAGACAGATCATTGAAAAAGATTTGATTAAAGGAACAAGAACAGCAGAAACTTTTCTCAACCAGTAAGTCTAGCTTCCTCTTACCACATGCAGCCAGATGATAACATCATTTATAAACTTATCAACTACTTTGAAAAGTTTTTAAGAACTCGTGCAAATGCAAATGGGAATTATGGATATAAAGGAAATGCATTGAATATTGCAATATTAAGAATTTATTTCAGAGCAAGATAAAAGATTTATCATGCTAGTCATGGTATATTTTTCCAGTACAAGATATATTTAATAGCTTATAAATGGTTACATGTTTTCTTTAGAGCTTCTGTATTAACAGTGAAATATTGGCCCCAAATACCAACACACAATACACAAACATATTCCAGAAATATATGCAAGTCCCAATCAGGTTCTACACTTCAATACTGAATTACTATGCTACATAATATATATGAGATAAATAATCTGTCATGCCCAGGTTGCTCTAAATAAAGATTACTGATTTTTTTTGTCTTATTGCACCATGACCCACTATTTTATAGCCCTGTAATAACATGTTATTCAAAGCTTTTTTCCTTGATAGAAAACTTCAGCTTCCACTGCACAGTTTAAAGGCTTGCTTGGTGCGATACCCTATCTGTGACAGCTCTCAGTGGATGGGAGCTGTTCAATAAGCCCGTATTTTAACTCCAAACCGCTCCCTCCGAGCGGCTGTGCTCTCACCGCGGCACAGCGCTCAATGCAGGGTTCCGGCACAGCAGAGCCGGGGCAGCAGCGCCCCCTCGCGGCCGATCTGCAGAGCGCAGCGTCCGGAACGCGGCACCTCCCATGGGAACCCCGCGCTCCCAGGGGGAATCTGCAAACCCCACACGGAGGAGGAAATGCTGGTACCAGCTGCCGACCTACCCAAACGGATTCTTCAAAAACTCTGGGACAGAATATTTGTGAAGGATTTGAAGTCTGACCGTTTTCACTATTTCTTCATGATTCTCTATCCTTAAATACTTTTAAAAAGCTGTTTCACAGCATTAGCGTTCCATTTCACACAGAACTAGAGAACAGGGGACACACAATCTCCCGGGCCAAGTTCACTTCTTTGTTACTTGACACACAGGAAGTAAACATTTCTTCTTAAACTGACAAAGCTCCACTCTAACAAGACAAAACCAGTAAGCCTCACTTAAACTTTAAATCAGTACAGCTAGTCTCTCTTATGTCTAAGCAAACATGCAATATTTTAACCCAATCTGAATCTAAGGTAGCCTATTCCCCTGTCAAGAAGATAAGCCATCTTCATTTACTACTTCAGTACTTAATATTCGATAAAAAGCAATCACATACTCATAATCTAAAAATTTGGGATACACATTTGTATTGTTGGTCATTCTAAACTACTTTTTGAAATAGTATCCACCTGTTCAAGTAAGTTATAAAAGCTCTTTTAAGTCTTAGAGTATTTGAAAGCTTCTCTCAAGAACAGAATTCTGTTCTTCTTCTTTTATATAATTGTTCCATACTGCAGAAAGCTTGCTATAACAGAAGGTATTCCTCAAAATCCAATTCTACTGGCCTCTGCAGCATTGCTTATAAAGCAACATAATAAATAAATCATAATCATCAAACCACTGATTTCTCCAAACTCTGTATTTGAAATTTTAAGTGCATTTAACATTTATATTTAAAACAAAAAACAAACTCCTCTTATTATTTTATTCATGTCAACATTCTCTATGATGTTTAGTTTCCTTAATCAATGAACTGTTCAAGAAAGCTGATTGAGCCCTTGTACATCAGCCAAGACCTGGTCCCTGCACAGTGCACTGAGCCAACCTACCAAATAAATCACACAAAGCACTCTTAAATCAGAGCTGTTGTTGCTAAATTGATCTTCAGCACAAGCTGTGCTAAAACTATGAACACCTGGCAGATCATCAGACCAAAAGCAGAGCAGTGTATCTATGCTAATAATACAACAGCAACCTTGGGTTTTTTCTTCAGGAGAGAAGCAAGCCGGCAGTCAATTAGCACCAGCATTCAAAATTGCACAAAATGCTGGTAAAACAACTGAAACCTGGAACACCCACCCCATCAGTTTTCAGATGAACAAAGCTCTGAACAATTTCAATTTACCATACATTGCTTTGAAATTAACAGAGAGGAGTTACCTGAAAACAATCAGATATATGCTAAAAATGGTAATACAAACTGAGTGGTAATACCTCCCTTATGAACATTCTTCCCTACTGAGTGATGATTTCCCAGCATTTACCAATGTGAGACACATAATAGCAATTCTCCTCAGAGACCTAAGACACAGAGTATTTTGAAAAGGCCTCACCATATTTTGTAACAATACTTAACTATGCCTAATTCTATTTTAAAAATAGTTTTCTTTCTTCCAGACAGTTTTAGAGCTCCCCTCTTTGCCTTTTTGATCCCCTTATGCTTTCTAAAAGGCAAGACTAACTGCTCGAGGAATTAGGAAAAGCTTGAATAAACAGAGTTGACCTTAAGCCCTCAGAGAAAGAGGACTTTTATTTATTTCTAATGGTTGCACATAAAAGATGTTCCATTGCTTTCTGAACATCAGGGAATTAGACACATGAAAGTGTGTTACTGTGTGTCTAACTTCATAAGCAAGAAAAATTTGAAGTTCTAGCCATTCCCAAAAATGAAAACTTTGTCACATGAGTATTCTCAGAAGGCTCTTCAGAGGGCAATATAGCCCACTTCTAAAAGGTTATTCATTAGGGCTTCAAGAATTTAGCTTGCCTAGCTGAAGACTATGGAAAAATACTGAGAGTTCATTATGGAGATATAAGTAAAAATCACTGGCTCAATACCATCATATACATTTTAAAACTGTTAGAAAAGCTGGAAAACAATTACTAAATGCACTCACACTACAGTTGGTTCTTCTACAGAATCCTTACAAGTCAATGATAAAGAGGTGATACATTCAACAAAATTTTTCTTCATAATTTTTAAAAATGGAAATATAAGGTTCAAAACATTTTTTCTTAAAATATCATAGAATGGTTTGGGTTGGAAGGGGCCCTAAAGATCATCTAGATCAAACTCCCTGCCACAAGCTCAAAGACCCTGCCCTAGACCAGGTTGCTCAAAGCCCCATCCAACCTGGCCTAGAACGCTTCTAGGCATGGGGCAGCCACCCCTTCTCTGCGCAGCCTGTGCCAGGGCCTCATCACCCACAGGAAAGAATTTCTTATAATACCTAATCTAAATCCACCCTCTTTCAGTCTGAAGCCATTTCCCATCTTGTCCTACCACTACATGACCTTGCCAAAATTCCCTCTCCAGCTTTTTTGCAGCTGCTTTATGGGGCTCCAAGGTCTCCTGGAGCCTTCTGTTCTCCAGGATGAGCAGCCCCAACTCTCTCAGCCCGTCTTCACAGGAGAGGTGCTCCAGCATTCTGATCATCTTTGTGCCCTCCTGATCCAACAGGTCCATGTCCTTCTTTTGTGAGGGACCCATCCCAGAGCTGGATGCAGCACTGCAGGTGGGGTCTCAGCAGAGCAGAGCAGAGGGACAGAATCCCCTCTGCCCCTCCCTCCCTCCCCGGCTGCCCACTGTGCTTTGGATGCAGCCCAGAACATGTTTGGCTTTCTAGGCTGTGAGTGCACATTGTTGGGTCATGTCCAGCCTCTCATCCAGCAGCACCCCCAAGTCCTTCTCCCCAGGGCTGCTCTCCATGTAACAGTGTTTGTTCTTTGCAGCTGCAAAGGACACTACAGCACACAAACAATTCCTGCTAAAAGTACCAAGCTGTAAGCCTACTATAATGTAAGCCCAGCTCATCACTCTAAAGCCCAAACATTCCCCAGTATCAAATAATTTCTCCACTTTTCCCTCAAAACCAGCCATAAAGACTCAGAGATGTTATAGAAAACAGTACTTAGTCTGACACACAAAAACACTGTGCTATCCAGAACATGATTGAGCTATGTCTATGTACTAACACAGTAAATAAAACTGCCTGTTATTACCCCCTCCCAAACCTCACACTCAGTTTGTTGTCTAAATCCTTAAATCTGTCTTCAAGTTACTGAAGCAATCTTGCAAATAATGGGGCTGCATGCTGAAAAACTCCAGAGACATATCTGGCACCTGGCTTATGACATATTGCACATAGATCCTCAATTAAAATATATACTAGAAACAAAGTCAGAATTGACTCTACAGGTTTCTGACTGAAAATCCAACATGAAACTGACAGCTCGAACTTCAGTGCCCCTCAAAACTACATCCAAAGCCTTAAGTTACCTTTAGTTGTTTTCTGGTCATTTTACTACCATGCACTTCTAGTTAGATTGTGTGGAACTAAGGCAATGCTGTAATGTATACTAAGTAAATTTCACAATTGAGCAGTTCCATAAAAAAACAGAAAGAGGTGTTTTGTGTGCATTTTTTTTGTCCCACAACATTAAATTCCTGAGGAGTACACCAAAACAGGTCACTAGTTAAAAATGCCTACCTTTACTGGTGAAATATGAGAATGGGAAACAAATCCATGGACATTCTCAATCTGGGACAGATTCTTCTCTGATACATGAACCAGCTCTGGACCTGTCACCTCATTGGCAATGTGTGGAGAGCTGTGCTCCTGTGGGGGTGTATCTTCATCCTGATAGCGGTATTTCTGAAAAAAAATTATAGGAAAAGATCAGGCAACCACAGAAATGAGAAAAGAATCTAGAAAACTTAAGTCAGACAGAAATAGTTGTTTTTCTGACCTTGCTGACTTCAAAGCAATAAGGTCTATAAATAAAAATTTTAATTAGCATTTTTATTTTAAAACTGATCCTATCCAAAAATGTTCCAGCCCTTTTAGTCCCACCTGGGATTATTATAAAGCTACCTAAACCCCAGCAGGGTTTACTGTATCCATAAGAAACATCCCAACATTTTCTAAGCACATTCACTTTCACACATTACTATACTCCCAAGTACATAAATAGTTATTAATAGTTGATAGGGAAAGCATGTCATATTATTAAAGGTACAGAAAAACTTTCTAAACACATACTCATTTTCATCTTGGAAACAGTTATTCCTGTTATTGAAGCATATTTAAGATAGAAGCTATTTTCTTAGGGTTTCTTCTAAACAAAATTCCAAGATCTACATAATACAGCTTAAGTCAAAAATAGACATTATCCTGGTAATTCTTTTATATATCATAACCCAGTAAATAACTGCAAGCAACCCACTTGTCTGTAAGCACAGGAACACTACACCAAGACAGTATCTGACAAACAGTGCATAACTTCTAACCCTCTTAGGAGTTACATGCAATATCTATTTCAGGTTACCACAAAGATCCATTTCCTTCATCAAAAATACCTACAACATTACAAAGTTAAGATATACAGGATAAACTACAAAGAAACTGCTTGAAATTATCAGTTATCAGCTCCTTAACACATTCTTAAGCCAACTGTAAAGCAGAAGCAATTCAAGTGTATTTTCTCTAAAAAAACTAATTAGCAGAGAAGCACAAGACCCACTTCTTCCGGCATAAGAAATTACTCCTAAGAAGAAAGCAAGAGCATTACAACTTATGTTACCACAAGAACCCAACTCCAAAAACTTTCAGACATTCTCCTCAGCTGGATGTACCACAGGAGAGAGTGAAGTCTGACAATTAAGAAAAATTGCAAGGGTTACTCAAAAAGCCCAAATTTTTCCAATTTTTACCCGAGATGATGTGTGAGATTATTAACTTAATAGCTCATTACTACCGGAAGATACAAGTTCTTTTTCTTTCCTTTCCCTGCAGCAGTGAGATGCTGGATTGCTCAGCCTCAGACTGCTGCCATTCATCTTTTTTCTGAGATTGACTTGTTTTTCACTTATCAAAATAAAACCCTGAAAGGAGCTGACATTAGCTCTCTAGAGCAGCCATATTAAACATCGGAAACAGGGAAGAATTATAATTTAAACAAAGTGTTGGCCAAAAATACAAGGGTACGTTACCAGAGTATAAATTAGACCACATGGCAATTACAGAAAATAAACATTAGAGCTCCAAGAAGCAGAGAAAATGTCTTGAAGCATCAGAGAATGTAGGACTTCAGCGAGCTTAAAGCAGCCTGCTCCACTAATGAAGGCTGTACTTGGCTGTACTTGTGATCCAAAATATCCCTAGCAGACCTGGAGCTTTGATTTCTTTATGAAATACAGGAAAATTATTTGAAAGTGGATTTAGCTTCCAGATCATCTCAGACAAGATCCTGTAGAAACTAGATGTGGATCATTCCAGTTCTACTGTGGGGGACTGGGCACACACAACCCTGAACACACTAATTAGTCAAACAGTCACAGGTTAATCAAAACTCATGTCCTTTACAGAATTACCTTGCTTTTTTTCCTGAAACCAGACATATTTATTAGAAATAGGTACTATTAGAAACGATACTTGAAAATGACTGAATGCAAACAGGTTCTAGACTTCACTAATAGATGTTATGTTTACATTATAAAGTGTATCAATGCTTATAATAGTGCGTATAAAGTTTTAATAGATCAGTATTTCATTATTTTGATTAAAAATGAAAAAAATGTTGCGGCAAAAACATTTAACATATACTTCTAACAGAGACATTGCCCCAGAGGATTCTGTTGCATAATACAGGTGTGTCAAAATTAATTTCAAACATTTCTTTTCTGATGCAACATAGTTAACAAGATATCTTCAGGCTAAATTATACCCTCAATAAGTTTTGAAATGTCACCAAACTCTATGATCAGTGGTGTAAACTACAGAAAAATCCATTTACTTTAATAAACCAGTGCTAGTTTTTCACCACAGTGAAATAATTTTTCAGGCCCACAACATCCTTCCTTCAACTCTCAGGCCTAGTAAAGTTAGACAAAAAATAAGTACAAACAAAGTATCTGCAACAATATGCAGGGAAAACAAGGGTTTTCTGTACATTTTTAGCACCATTTATCAAAACAGAGAACACCTGTTCACAGGAAAAGCACAGAAAAGTTTTAGGAAACCCATTCTAAGAGATTTACTTTAGTCATCCTAGTCTCTTCTCTGTATTTTTAAAAGAAGATATTTCAAACTCCCTTCCTTCTCCAGACTTTAGCCCTCCCCACCCACCAGCCATACAACTCCCAAGTCACTGCTCACTTCCAACAACAAATGCAGCAAATCCCAGGAAAGCACAGGCTGACTTACAGTCTGCCCCTGAGTAAAGTTTTCATTTTCACTGTGCAGGTCCAACCATGGTTACGAAGAGGTTAAGAACAAAAGAAGACAGGAATAAGTAAATCTAATAATTTGAATTTGATAAATACAGTAGCTCACAGGGCCAGACCCTTTCTGAAGCAGTATGAATAGGCAGCATGATGAAACCAAGTAGTTTTAGATCATTTGCACACAGGTCCCCAAGTTTAAATACTTGGTTTTTTTAATCATTTCTCCATTGTACCAGTTAAACTAAATCTGAAAGGACCCTTCCAAAGATCATTCCAGCAACTGAAGTTATTGTGAAGCACTGTTTGACATGCAACACTTTCACTCCTACAAAAAATGACCTGGATGCAATGTCAAAAAGAAACAGGTAGAGAAGACTGAATTGCTACAGCTCTCACATCTCCCCAGCTTTCACAACTCTGTCACCATTCAGCAGAAAATAACTTCCAACAACTCTAATAACAAAAGCAACAACACAGGAAATTTTGCATACCTTGCTAAAACAAAATTAATCAAAAATTAATAATATATTAAAGATGTTAATGCATTTTATACAAGTCTTTCCTGTAGTCTAGTGCTAAACCAGAAACTACTGCTTAGAAAAATAATAGTGCCTTCCACCCAAAGGAAAAAAAGTACACAAAACTAAAGGGATGCTCCACTATTGCAGAAGTGAAGTCAACTTGAAAACTTCTTATTTGTAAAAAACAAGAAGACTATGAAAGCCAAATAAAATCTCTTTGCAGGTAAACAACAATTCATACTGATAAGTTAAAAGGCTGTGAAAAACAAAAGAAACTTAAGTAATATAAGAAAATATGATAGTGCTCGTGTTTTTTTAGAACTTCTTCATTGGTCATGGAATAGGACATTCAGTATTATTACCAACTTAGGCATCAACAAATGAAAAACTGAATGATGTGCAATATTGGAAGAAGGTGTTTGATCTTTAGGTTTGCTTTTTCAAACATAAGCTCAGTATTTTGAGTAACTAACTGCTTCATTCTCAAACAAAAGCACTAAGTTTTCTCTAGTAACTAGAGCTATGACAAAGACATAAGGCATTTCACCCTTCTTGAACAGTTTCAGTTTGACATTGTATCTTGAATATAAGTGCTCATAACATGGTTATTTAGGTCACAGTGTTCCATCATATGTCAAAATGCACAGCTACTGTTAAACTTATTTATGTAATGCTTCATGTCATGGACATCCACAAACAATAAAACAGTTGAAGATAAGTATATACATTTACCAAAACTCCGAAATATTTGTAATAAAGTTCACCCGTTCCAGAAGGCCAAGGAAAAGAGAATAAAGAAGGACCGCTCAGATTGTGAATGTTCTTTTCATGTGGCCAAAAAGGAAAACTGAAAACACTATTTTGTGTGATTACTTGTGTGAAATTAATTGTTTCATTACGTGAAGGGCTGGTACAGGTACCCTGCATTACTATTTCACATTGAATACTAAGTGAATATTTAGATGACAAAGGCTGTATCTTCTCAGAGGACAAGAACATTTTATTTTTAGCACTATCCAGCCCTACAACTTTTATTCAAAAATTGACAAGTGCCTGGTGCAAAACCTCTCTGCACTCCTGAGTCGCTGCTCACACAGCAGCCCTTCGCTCTCTGGGATGCGGGCAGCGGAGAGGTACAGCGCAGGCAACACTGGGGACGGGCAGCGAGCCGTGTTTATGCGCACATAGCTCGGGCCTGGGCACCAACAGCCCAGGGCACTCCAGGAGGCGCCTGGGGAGCGCTCCCCGCTCGGGAGGCCGCGGCCGCCCCCTCGCTGGGTATTTTTAGTTTGCTCTTAAAGTCAACAGCATCCCTGCTCTGCAGCTCAACGGGCAAAATCCAGCCCCAGAGTATTTTCATTCCACGGCTTTCTTCCTAAGTTCACTGTTTAAACATGAGCATATTGTATAACTAAGGAGTGTGCAGTTCCACAAAAAAAAAAAAGAAGAAATCTTAGTGCTATATCAAGTAGTTTCCAAATGGCACCAATAAATAGGTACATATTTCCAACTGAAAAATGCTTGGGACACAAGAAGGAAAAGCAAACTCACAACAAGGCAAAGTCTTCCTCCTGGAAATAAAGCATTCAACTTGAAGTTCTCTAATATTTATACTATCAAAAGAGCCATAAAAATGTAGATTCCTCCCTCCTGACATTTATTCACCATCAAGATTTTGTGATACATATATGTATATATACATGTGTATATAAATGCATCACACATGCATACATGTGAGTATATATGTACACACACAACTGATCCCACTTTATAAAATAAAATCTACTTGAAATATTTTTTGTTAAAAATAATAAACATGACCCTGAAATCCTGAATATATAAAGAAAGTTTTAGAGAGAAAGATTTCCTAATTTCTGCCTCAAAAGTAACTTCATACACATATCCCTTTAATTTTCAAGTGACTTTCCAGTACTTAACAGTCTCCTTATATCCTTGATATTGCGTGTTAATTTTACTGAAAAGAAATTTTAAAAAAAGATTTTGGACACAACATCGAATATATGCTGTTTACCATTCTGATGATTACCAAATTATGTATGTTTTATTCCTCTGAAACCTAAACAGTTGATGTCGTCCTAAAATGACTAAATGCCCGAGGGCACTGTTAAACCCAAACCTGCCACTAACAATTGCTTCCATCAAAATGATGTCAGGAGGCATTTCCAGCCCTGTATCTCAGTGCAAGTCTCCTGTGTATTTAATTCTCTACAGCTGAAGAAAATGAAAGCCAAGTGCAATAAACTGATTACATGATGATTAATGCTGATTAATGAAGAATGACGACATTTTACATGCGGCATTCAGTAAATTCAAAATGTTGTTCAATGGGATCTTTAAACAGTAGGCATGATAATTCATTACTTATGTCTCCATCACTAAGAGCTCGGATAATTGAGTAAGGCATGGAACAAAACACACACTTATTTAACCAGAAATTTAAGGTACAGTTACATTAGACACAAAGGCAATCATTCATTAAATGCAGCTTACATTTCCAGGAAAGTCCTTTTATAGACCCACCTTACATCCAAACATTAAAGATATTGTGTTGTTGGTACATGCTACTTTACAGTGGCATAGCATCGGAGAAAAACAATCCAAGTTTTTTATGCTAGGAGACATTTTTTCAGACCCTGTGCACTTCAATCGATCCGTGACTGAGATTCCAGAAAAATGCCTCTGTAAGCGCTGCTTGCTGCCTGTCTTTGACATTTAATCTAGGTCCATAGTGTTCAAAAATAAGCCTTTATATAAATAGGTTGAATCCTTCAGGAAAAATGTTGCTTCACGTTAGAAACCAGACCTTATAAAAAAAGCAAAGCAAAAATCCCGTGTCCATTTTTAAAATTTTTGAGTCAGCTTTAAATTTAATTACGTTAGCGCCAGCTTGAAGTGACAACTGTCTCCCGGCCCAAAGTAACACTCAGATGCTCTCAGCCAGAAGCCCGGGTTCGATCCAAGGCAGCTCCACCTGCTGCAGTGCAAGGATTGCTATCTCCTCCATGAAAACAGAGCAACTCCAGCAGAGCCCCTGCTCGCTGTGTGCTGCTTGCTTAGGGGAGGGGCGAGATGGTGCAGCAAGGGACTCGTTACACGGCCCGATGGAGAGAAAGCCAACGCTTCCTGCAAGGTGCTTTCGCACTGCACCAATGAGCATGTGAAAGCCCATTTTGAAATCAGCTGGGTGCAATTATAAAACCAGGGACGTTGTAAGATTAACAGCAGGGAATTTGCTGATCTGCAATTTACACTAGCTTTTTCAAGGAAGTGTCAGCAGACGGCAAAATGAATGGCTCTGGGATATTTAATCCTCATTTTCGAACATTAAAAATTCAAGGTTATTTGACACATCAAAGAAATGAGCTTTAACGTGCTGAGTAAAATTCCTAATGGTCTACCAAACGTAATAAAGAAACAGTACAGAAATACATGAATACTCTCCAACTTCAACACAATAAAATCACAAACTGCTATTTTTCTCCATTAGCACTGTGAAATCATGAACAATCTGGACTATGCCTCCACTTGATTATGAAGAGCTCTTGGTAAAGCATTTCAAACTGTACATGGGAACACTTAAAAGAGTTCAAGAAATAAGCTTTTTTCCTTAGAACTGAGGTAAATACAGTCATAGTCTCCTTAGAATTTCTTGTTCTTTGTTGTGTGCTAACAAATATAAGATGCAAAAATTTTTAATGGCTTGTTTGGGGTTTGTTTTTTAATCAAGCCCTATAAGATTCAAACTTTATTTCCCTTTTAACACATCCAGGGGTCTCTGCTAGATTTCAATCTATTCATGTATTTTTAATAAATTGCATTAAAGAAATTGATCCAAAACATGCCCTCTGCAATTACGCTCCTGTAGCATAAGCTAACTTGCCTTTGCAAAAAACTTCAATAAAATCACAATAGCCATAATTTCTAATTTTTATTGCATTAAGCAGTATTGTAAAAAACTCTCTTTAGGACATAACTGTTCACTTAAGTTTTCACCTGTAGCAGCCTTTTGTCATCTCCCTTTTACTTCCTTTGGTTTACCTGATAAGCACCCCTGAGGTAGCAAGTTTAGTGTAGTGTAAAATTGCATCCACACTTCCAGCTCAGAAACTAGTAACTTCATGAATTATACTGAGACACTGTTCTTTATATAAATGTGCAGATTGATGAAACCAAAACTAAGGCAAGATGTCTGGAGAAAAAATGTGTAACTCAGCCCACAGTAAACCTCAAAATAAACTTCATTTGCATGAGGACCTCGTTGTTGGTAGACTCTCCAAGGATTACCAATGGCAGTATTTCAATATTAATAAGCACAGTTTCTTTCCATTGTGTGCTGTGACCTACAGTTTTCCACCAAATAGCCTTAGACATGATTTCCCACTGCAGATCATCTTCTGCACGTGAGTGCAGCAATATGGGCAGGACCAAAGGAAAAAATTAACCCTGAACTTAATTGTCACAAAAAAAAGACAAAGAGTGTAAAGAAACCAAAAATGCACCTTCTTTGTTAGAATTTTCTAAGTTAGATTACGTTTTTGTTGCAAGAATATCCAAGGGTAACCCTAAGTAGAAAGGCTGATAGAGGAACCTAAAACCCCTTTTATGTTCCTTCTGCTGGCTGGGGGTCCCAGTAAATGGACTCCTGACTGAACAAACAGGGCAGAGCATAGCTGAGCACATACTCAAACACCACTCGTGGAGCAGTGCACAAGGGGAAGGAACACAGGCACAGAGTGCTGGCTCTTGCCAAACATAACAATGTTCCTATCCCACAAAACAACCTTTTCTATGCACTTTGGATCAACAATCCACCTTACTTCCATACCTCTAATCGCATTGTAATAACATAATTTCTCGCTGAAATAACATACAGCCAAATGCATGGCAATTTCATGACAACAAATAAAGTCAAAGAGCCAAAAGCAGTTCTTGAATGTTGCAGAAATAGCTTTTTGTGATGCAGAAAATATAAGCTCTAATGTGCTGTGGGCATAGAAGAATCAATAAGAGGAAGATACAGGCTACACATCCACAAAGGATTCCATCAGTAAGATACAATAAGGAAGAGAAAGCTTAAGTAACTTCAGGCAATTACATCTACATTGTTGATGAAGACCACATAAAACATCTGAATCTTTCAGCCATATATTTGTAGCTGTAGATAAATAAATTGGTTACACTACAAAATCATCTTGACCTTCATACAAAGATGAAACTCTTTACACATTTGCCTGCCCACAAACTTAAAAATACAATGTTTAAACTTATAAAATTAAAATATATTCTTACATATTTTGCTGACTAAATCCTGAGATTTAACTGTAATGGTTTCACTTGTTCAAAACAATTATTTGTGCCCAAAAGCTTAAAAAAAAAAAGTTGTTAGCATAAATCTTTCTGAAATATGAACATACAGTATTTTCTCATATGGAGAAACATATGAAACAGAAGATTTCCAAGTCTACTTTTGAGCTCTACAGAAACATATCCACACTTAATTATTGCTCTGACTCAAATTGAAGGTTGAATTAACATTTCAAAACACAAAAAATAATGTATTAACACAATGACCAAGCCATTAATTAGAAGAATATGGCCTTAACTACCTGTCACTTCTCATTGCCAATTCATTAGTCTGTATTTTGTATTATCACATAAAAGCTCCTACAGTCAAAGTTCACCATTTCCATGTTTCCTCAAAAGTATTCTGAGTGAAAATAACTAGTTTCATCCTTACAAAAACACTACTTAAATGAATTGTCTTTATTTCAGGTTTTGTTTGAATGTTTACTTGGCAATAACCTGTCTTTATGTATGGCTCCCACATGCATAAAGAAGTACTCACATCATTATAATCTTCAATTAGCGAGCAAGACTAATTTTGTTGTCTTAATATAAGAAAGCTCCCTAAGCACTAAGAATATTGGATAGAGAGAAACAAGAGCTATATAGCATCAAAAAAAACCTACACTATGAGACTTTCATAGAAACTTAATGCTTCAGTTCAGCACTTGCCAACTATTCTTGATGGAACACAAGTAGTACAAATTCCATTGATCCATGTGTTCCACCTGTATACTCAACACAACACAGGTTAGGAAACAGCAATCTCATAAGCAACAAGACCTGGAACTTTCAATGAAATGAGTAGTGAAGATCTAACCTGACAAATGTACCAACTGTTCAGACTGCCAAACCAAAGGGGGAAAGGCTTCATAATTCTTCAGAGAGAGCATGTCCCTCAAGTACCACTGCAGGCACCTGTCAAGCTGGTGGGACTCAAGCTTAGGTGCCCCTTCCCCAGAAGCCTGAGCTGGTACATTTCTGGGATATGTAATACAATCCAATTGTTTTAAAAATGCACTTTTTATCATTGGAATTACTTAAATCTAAGAAACTTATTTTATCCTGTTTTCTGCATAATAGTAGTCTTCAAAGAGTACAGAGAATTCCAAAATGATAAAGAGCTCTGCAGGACAGCTTGGATGCTGGTTTAAGATCACTCCATACTAGCACAGAGCTCTAATGTAATGCCTGCAATTATTTCTTATCCAAGGAGTAGTAATTTTATACGCAATTTCTATAAGGCAAATGAAATTTGAACACTAGTTTGAGAACAACTGATGTCTGGTACAAACTGCAGCCATCAGCACCTAGGAAGAACTTTGGCTCTGCAGTTCTTGCTCCCTGAAGTATCAGATGACCATCCAAGCCATTTTTCAGAGAGTAGCCAAAAAATGTACTGCTTGTTCCTGCATGCTCCTGAACTGCCAAAAAATCATTTGCACCGTTCTTTCAGGCAAAGGGGTTTATAAACTCAAAACACTGTGAGCTGAAATTCTCCATCTAAAGGGCACTTTTAACAGGTCTCCATCGTTTAGAAACATGTTTTTGTGAGCTTAGCAGGTAAACATGTTTGCAAGAGTTAAACCAGCAGCCACTGCACATCCAGTTCAGAATGCTGATGTGTAGATGTCCTTTTCAAGCTTAACACTCTCATATAAAAATTTGCAGAATACACCTGTCTGTGTATTAAGTTTCCAAAACCCTGAAGAATACCACAGCCTCATTAACTTCAGAAGGAATGTGAAATGTTACTTTGGAAAGAGGAAGCTGAATAATAGTTGCCTTTTTTGTTTTTAAACTTGCCCTGCAATGGCATTTAAGCCCAGAATAGGTCCTATGAATAGAAACTTTTCAGTGGGTGTTTGTGATTTTTCTCCCAGTTTATTCCAAGTCTTAAATTGTTACATATAAGACAGATCTGGGACATCACTCCAATGAGATCCTTCATAAGCCTTGATAAGCCAAGCCAAAAAACAGACAAGACTGTCTCCCTTCCCAGCTGAGTGACCATCACTGTGGGCATTTGTATAAGCTTGCTTTAGGAGTTTTTCACTCCAAAACAGAGGAGGAGAATATAATGCCATATTGGAGATAGAACCAAGAGGTGTCTGCATTATCATGTCCTCTATATGCAAAAATAATCAGACTTCAAAATATGTGGTGACAGACTGAGGAGTGTTCAGAAGCAAAACTTCATGTAAAACAGACTTTCCTGACAATTACCACGGAATAAAGGTCCTACATATTCCAAATGTAATTTCAAAGCTATTTAGTCATATCATTCATCTGTCAGTTCCTGCCTCTTAGTAATTCTAACATTACAGTTTAACTTCAGCCAAACTGACTGGAGGAATAGAGGTCTCTGAGAATATCAATCATGTGCAAGTTTCTCAGAAGTAGGTAGCAAGCATAGAATAAACACCAAGAAATCCCCACCACAGGAATAGGAAACTAGTGAGAGGGTAAGGCTATCTAAGCAACAACAAGCAGAATTTATATAATGAGAAAAAGAAAGGATTAAGAATGTCAAAGGGGAGAGAGTCTAGCAAAATGCTATATGTTTATATTAAAACAGAAACATACCTTGACAGAAAGTTATAGGTAGTCCTGTTTTCTAAGGCAGGCATGAAGCCATTGCATGTTTTGGAATTAAAAATGCACTGAGTGAAACATCTTCCTTTTCTTCTGATGTTTTGAAAGTATTTTAGCACTACTGGAGCATGCTTTACATCTTTAGTTTTCACACAAGAAGTTCCTGAGAATGAGAGAGGTCACAGAATTGGCTAGTATGACTTCTATGAAAGCCAAAAGTCAATGTTATTTTTTCCTAGCTGGAAACCACCACAGCCAGGAGAACATCTTCAATACAGACTAGGAAATGACTGAAAAGAAATGGTTCCTTTTGCAATACTTGAAGATTGATCCAATAAATACATTATACATGCAGCAGATAGGTGTCTATCTGACCTTCTGTTAAATTCACTGCAGACTATTTCATTACATTAGCAACATCTCAATGAGGAAAAAAACCCAAAAACATTACTGTATTTTGAATAAACTGTACTGTGATTAGAATAGAACTCAACTAGAAAATTCCTAAAATCAGAACCTACTACATTGCTTCAAACATATTTAACATGTTCAGAAACAGTCTGTGGTAGGTTGACGACAGGTAAGCATCTAACCAGCCACTCACTCACTCCCTCTCAGAGGGATGAGGGAGAGAATCAGAAAGGCAAAAATCAAGAGGAGAAACCTCATAGGTCAAGATAAATAAGTGAAAGGGGAAATAATTTTTTTAAAAAACAAAACCCAACCAACCACACAAGTATAAGTGATTTGGCTTGCCATACAAGTAAAGCAAGCCGAATCACTAACCACCAGCAGATCAATGGTCAACCTCAGCAACAGCCACTTCCTCCTAAATTATTGCTGAGCAAGATATTAAAATATATGGAGCACCTTTTCAGTCAGTTTGGGTCAGAGGCTCCAGCTGTATCTCCTCACAACCTCTTGCCCACCCCCAGCCTACTTGCCAGGGCAGCAGAGTGAGAAAGTGAGAGGCCCTGACACGGTGTGAGTGCTACTCAGCAATAGCTAAAACACCGGCATCTTCATCAACAGTTTGTCACAATCCAAAACACAGCACCATATGGGCTGCTGAGAGGAAAATTAACTCCATCCCAGCCAAGCCTGCTACCAGTCTGACCTGAAAAGTCCTTTAGTATTAAAAACTATGAGATCTTTGCATTCAAAAAACACTACTGAAATAATTTTGAGTAAAAGTATGTGATTAATCTAAAGCTGCCTTTGATGTGTTGGTTCCATCAGTCCATACAGGAGAAAAAGTATTGATATATAGCCCTAAATGGTTCCATGGGACTCTGAAAAAGATTTCTAGTGAGCCACAGACACTGAATCACAAAGACAAAACTACTGAACTATAAAAGCTCTCCTCAAAGACCCAAAAGCTTTGCAGCCTTGCCTCATCCCTTCAATGAAGATTCCACCCAGTCAGTATGTGATGTGGATGGACTCTAATCTTGAGTGGCAATTATCAGCCAAGCAAGGTTATATTCTTAAGGCTATACTCAGGGGGAAAGATTAAATCCAGCAGGGTGTGATTAGCTGGAACTGCTCTCCACAGTGTCAAGACCAGGCTGGAGCAAGGATGTGATTTCACTCTGGATTGTTCCCTGTAGGACCCGGGCAGACTAGGCTAAGCATAGCCTCCAAAACATGGTTTTCCTTCTGCACCTGTTGGGCTTTAACAGAAGGCTAGTTTGATTAAGACTGTGCTGCAGAACTCTTGGAGGGGGAGTGTGATGGGAGGAAAGAGGGACAACACCTTTGAAGTTTATTCCAGTGTGGTTAACATGTAAAGATCCTTCAGTTATTGTAGAATTGCTCAGAATCTGATTTATTCCATCCTATCTGTTTGAACAAGTCCCTTCAGGAGAAGCAGTTTTCAGTAGTGGAATACTTTCTAAATGGTCCGTGCAAAGTAGCCACAAAAAGTAGATCTGCTGCTGAATAATTCACAAAGAATTAATAAAGCATCTGTGCCTCCACTGAAAAAATAAGGGCAGACTGGTAAAAAAACAAGTGAAAATGAGTGAGAGAAAATATATTAATAATACATGTCTTTTATCTGGTGAAGCCTCAAACTACTCCAGATTCATCTCAACTGCTGTTCATGCTTCTTAACACCACATCAAGAAGAGACTGTAATTTGACATATTTGGTGCTACATCAAAGCAGCAGAGCAGAAAAGAGATGAGTCTAACAACCTCTCATAGGCAGGAGATGCAGTGCTTGCACAATACTCGTAACAGTGGGGGTTTTCCCCCCCTGCAGACAGCGAGAAGGTTGTTCCCAGAGACAAATGCAACTCAGTCCTTCAGTCCTGCTGTTTTAAAAACAGTGAAAGCTGATCACATCTCAATTATAAAATAATCTGCTGAGATCAGGACGGAATCTCAAGAGCAGTGCTGGTCTGTGGATGTGTAAATACTTGCCATACATTTCTGAATACACAGAGGACAGTCATTAGGTTCTATAACAATTGTTTTCAAAAAGATTTTTCTAACAACAAAGTTGGTACAATGCTTAAAGCAGAAATGCCAATGGTTTACTTCTTACATCATTCTAATGAATCTAAACATTTCAAAACCAGAGATGACACCTTCCTCTGAATGGGAAACAATTCATAATGCTACTTTTTGACTCCAATGGATAAAAGCATTTGCTAGCCTACAGTTTTAATTCACTGCAACTCCATCACTTTCCCCACCTTAAAATGCAAATTCTCTTATGGGCAAGGACTACAATTGCCATCTCCATCCAATCCAGGTGCTAAGGGTGCTGGTGATTTACACTTTGTTATTAACTGAGAACAGGTAAGGAAGGCTTTTATTGCCTGCAGGTCATTGATTCTACTGCCGCTGCCTGGGAAACTAAAAAGTAAAGGGGAGAGCTGAGGAGAAGCCAAAAGGAGTTTAGGGTAGCACTGACACTGCTAGTAAGTTAATATCACTTCTCTCCAGTTCTTCAAAAGTATTTTTCAAACTATTTCTGCTACTTTTGGCAGATTCATTCTCCTATGAAGTGCTCACTGATATGGTAACCGGTACAGTAACAGTTTCAGAACTTGCAAATAAGGAGGAAGTACCTTAATTGACAAACTGAAAGATAGAGTTGGGTGAAGGATATTACTTGAAAAAATTGAAACCACAAATTACAACTGAATCACCATGACAGAACAGCTTAAGCAAGAAGTGTGGGGACTGTTACTTGATCTGAACTTGAGCTCCACAAAGGAATCGCAAATCACATTTTCTTATAGCAGGTTGAATTATCTAAATGCTCGTTAACAAAATGATCATTTAGATAATTACAGTGAAAATTACTGTCAAATTAGAGCCAAACTTTGCTAAGAATTCAAGCAATGATGCATTAAATACTATATTATTATCAAGTGCCATTTCCCTGACCACAAGCAAACTTGAAAATATTGATCCTGGACTCAATGCTACTTATCGACCCCAGAGCTTCTGCATATTAATACAGGTTTCTAAACCACAGCATTTCAGCAGCAATCTGGGGCAACAGTCCTGGCAGGCACCAGTCCTTAAAAAACACCAGCAGCTGTTGGCAAACTAATTGCACAACTGTTCAAAACAGAATATTTCTTCTTAGTATGTTTTAGCAAGATGCTACAGAAAATAACACCCTACTTCAGCTTTGAAATTACTTCAGTTAGGACCCAAATACCTGAGTGAATGTGACAGCATGTTATAGCTAATGTAGGTCATTCTCCACTTCTTCCCCCCTCTGTTGCCTTTAAAACACCTAGAAAATAGAACCTCAACTAAAATTATAGAGGGGTTTTAAACCACCAAGTAGAACAAAACTATTAGCTTAGAAAAAAAGAAAGAAAAGCAGAAAGTATTAATTCTCTGTATAATTTTGAGAGAATCATAAATCTTGCCTAGTGGAAACATTTCTGATCATCTCATCTGATAAAAGCCACAAAAATAAAAAAATTATAGGGAATAACATCAAGGATAAAGATACTCAGTGGCTTCTATTTGAGAAGCTTAACTGACAAAGCTCTTCATCTTATAAAAAGCAAGCAGCTGAGTTGGGAATATGACATTCAATATTTGAAAAGATGAATGGCATAGAAAAGGCACATAAAAGGCAACTACTAACTATTTAAGACAACACAGGCATTAGCAGACAATTAAATTACCCAGCAGATGTTAAAGCAAAAAAAGAGAAAGTACTGCAGAACTCATTGCCCAAAATATAAAATCAAAAAGGAACAGAGCAAATCAACAAGCCAGGGTCTAATAAAAATGTGTAATCACTATCTCAGGAGTGGGACAGCAACTGAGGTGAGCACTTGTCCTTCATTTACAATCATCAAATAGAATCACTAGGGCTGCAAAAGACCTCAAGGTTCATCAGGTCCAACCATGAGCCAGGCCCTGCCACATTCAGTACTAAACCACATCCCCAAGTGCAACATCCACGTGCCTTTTGAACACTTTGAGGGATGGGGATTTCACCACTTCCCCGGGCTCTCTATTCCAATGCCCAACTGTCCTTTCAGTGAAGAATTATTTCCTAATGTCTAACCTAAGCCTCACCTTAAGATGAATTACCAGTCATAGTTGGAAAGGATCCACAAAGCTTACCCACAAGTCCAACTCCACTTTTAATGAGTACCTATACTCTGAAGAATTCAATTTGCATCACCTACTACCACAGCATCAGAGATTCAGATCAACTCAAGGCTTCCCCTGGGCATGTTAACTACTGGTTAAAGAAAGGCTGATATAACAACAAACAGAAAGGGGAAAGGCAAAGGGAATGAAAACTACAAAGAACTTAATGCACTTGTGCACTGCAGTGCCGGGCAGCATCCAACAAAGCCATACAACACAGAATGCAGGCAAGAAAGTTTTCACATTCCTTGTATGTTTATTTCATGCTGTAAGGGAAGTCATGACAGAGAGTTGAAGTCACTTTCATAGCACTTGCATTGCTGAGGACACACAAGTTTAAATTAAGAAAGGAAGAGCTACAGCCAATACTTGCCAGAGTTCTCAAAAGCCCTTTAAGACGTTTCAGAAAAAAAGCAGAGATCATTAAAATTAAAATGGTTTAGTGTTGCCTATTCTCATATTACAGAAAATCATTAACTAGGCTAATGAAGGCTGGGATAATCCAATTTTAATGAAAATTACCACATGCATATATTTGTATGAGGGATGTGTTTGAATATTAACTATATAAAGGAATTTCCAAAATAATACAGGACTACAGAAAAAATACATAATACCAACAAGATTTTACAGCTTTATGATCAGCAAGTCAACAAATTACCATCAGCTGTGTAACCTGTAGTTAACCCTTCATAAGAACATCCTCAGCTACTTCCCAAGTCAGAGGGGCAGGGCAGCTCTGCAGGCTCCGGGCAGCAGATCCGCCCTGTGCCGGGCTGGTACCTGAGCACAGAGCTCTGAGCACAGCAGAGGGCAGCAGATCTCCACCGCCAGGGCTGCATCTCCCCGCTGCAGCAGCAGCCTTGGGAGGTAAGAATGCCAGCCACTAAAAGGAGAGTATATTGCTGCTTCCGAAGTCCTCCTCCTACAGAAGCACACCTCACTCTCTACAAAGACAAAAGAAAAATCACTCTGATATGCAAGCAGCAGATCTGAACTAAAAACAAAACCAGAGAAGAAACAAGCTGACTCTCTTAGAAAGGTTTAATTTCCTTCATTGCAGTCACAATCTGCTGCCCAAGTTGTTTCAATGTGCTGTTTATAAATTGCAGAACACTGGTGAGCCAATGCATAGAACCTAAATTTTGAGTTCCTGAACGAACAGATGAAGAAACATTTTAATTAGTGGTAGAAAAAGTAAAGGTTTTCAGATTGCCAGTTAGCAGTCACTGAGTTGAAACAAACCTATTTTAAAATTAACTTTCCTATTTAGTTACCAGATATGTACTTTTACAATCCCTGTGACAGCAGAGATACATTAGAATATGCTACAAATGGTGCTTAAAGGATTTGAGATGACTAAAAATCCTTCTTTTTGGATCCAACCCAATCTGATGCTTTTTGTTCAAAATGCAAAGTGAGACATTTTTCTGCTAGGTCTCTCACACAACCTAACACATAATAAACAACTTAATATGATCTTTAAAATCATCTAGCTACATCATAATGAGCTTGTGTTATCTACATTATTGTTATAAAAGTCTTTAATTAACTAATTACTTTAGCAGCAAGGTTCCTTTTGATTTCCAGCTTTAATTTATTTTGGCTTAATTCTTATTTGCCATTTCAGCATCATCATCTCATTTGAAAGGTCACTACCATCTTTTGAGTTTGGAAACATATTCCCTAAGCCATCAAGACAAACTCTTCCAACAATTTTTTTCTGCCCTTCCTTCCCAGACAGCACTTCCCTCACCAGTACTTTCAGCTGTGTATGTGCAATTTGCAGTGACCCTTATATAACACACTGTAAAACAGATCTTTTCCATCTCCTCAGAATACCCAGATGCCCTCCAAAGAGTATTTTTCAATCAATCAAAATAAGATCAGGAACAGAGTTACAGAGACCATGCAGCTTCCAGCCCAACTACAGACTTCTTTCCAGTCACCTGAATTATAGCTCCTGGCCTAAAACCAGCTGTGTACATCAAATCCTGTAAAAAAACTATTAGGAAGTTAGGAAATAAAGTAATGGATTCATTTTTCACCATACAAGTGACATTTCTTTCCAGGAAATTTTCTACAAACAGCTTTCAAGATACATTTATTCATAACAGATCACTAAGTTAAACCCTAAGTTAAGTACTTAGATCACTAAGTTAACTAAGTATTCCCTTGCCATTTCCTTAGCTTGAAGAAAGATGAAACCCAGCAGGTAAGAAAGATTTCATATAATAAGTAGTTCTCCTTTTGCCTTCTTGAGTAACTGTTATTATAGAATTTAATTACAAATAGCAGCAGAAAGGTGGTTTGGTTGGGGATTCTTTTTAAAATGAACTGCAACAACATCACTTCTGCAGAATTATTAAAATTAATAGACTTCAGAATTATTAAAATTATTTCAATTTCTTCTTCATTTTGAGTCTGAAGTTCTTTTGAGGAGAACTGCACCTGAATTAACTGAACTAAAGCTAAAGCAACCAAAACAATAGATTTTTCAGACTCGGGCACGTGATATACTTGCATTTTACCACATATAGAATGGGGTTTGGTTTTGGTTTTTTTCCAAGTAGAAAAATAGCAGACTGAAGAATCAGATAGAGTTCTCTTTCATGGTAAAACATTTCCAAAAACATACAGGAACATACTAGAAGTCAAATGTTTACAGTTTTGAATTACTACATATTTTCAAAGAAATAATGAGCATACAAAAATGAAAGGCCATCTTTTCATTACAGGAGAAAAATGGACCAAACTCATCATTATAACACTCTATCTACAGAGTGTTAGCGAAGTCCAAGAACCTTACAAGAATGCAAGAAGTGACTGTTTCGTTCTGGATTCAGTACTACCACATCTGGCCAACCCACCCCAGCAGCTGGAAAGCCAGAAGAGCCTTTGGAGTTTGCTTAAGAGAAAAGCTCTGGAGATACAAGATGTGCAAGTGGTGTGTCACCTGCACAATGTGCAAAGCACTCCTCAGCAGTGGTGTCTCCACCAGGTAACCAAGGCACCCCAAATGCAGGTGGCTAAATGCAACTATCACATAATTTTTCCAAAAGGCAAGAAAGAACAGCCAGAGAAGAGAGAATTCTCTGCAGTGGTTCTCCATCTCAAAGGAACATTTGAGACAACTGTGAATGAAGGCTGGCACAGGCAGCCCCACCAAGGCAAGAGCAAAAATGTCCTCAACAAATCTTATTTGTGGCACAAGTAAACTCAATGTTAGAGCACAAAGACTGAAAGAAGGAAGTAATTATTGTTCTAATATTTCCACAGCATGGAGGGTAGGGAATCATTCTTCCAGGCAATATGGGTTTGTCACTAAAACCCCCTAAGGCCTGTTCATTCTTTGTGGGGCATTTAGATGAATTCAGAAAATGCTGATGATTCCTGCCCACACTGACCTTTAAGACAGCAGCTCTCAGTTATATTTTAAGTATGCATTAGAATTTCATTAAAGAATGTCCTTCCCTCCTCCAAAACAAGATATGGCAGTGTATGGTCTTCAAAGAAACCTGTCTTACAAACACATTAACCTAACAAGGCTGAATATCCCTTAAAAACTGATGCTCTGCACCTGAATATGTTTTCTAAGTTTTACTTTTTCTGGTCTGGTAAATACCACTCCTAGGAATGAGATTCAAGTAATGTTATTCCCACTTATGAAAGTATGAGTAATACCCCCTGACAAAATATCAGACTATGATTAAGCCTCAAATAAAGTGTAAAAACACCCCTCATGTTAACAAAGCCTTGGTGCAATGCACTGCATTGACAAAAGAAGTGATCAAGCACAGTGCTGGCTGGCTAGTAAAACAAATCTGACTAGCAGCATACCAGATAATCAGCCAGTGAGCTCAGCCATCCTGAAATCTCACTTCAAATAAGAGAGGAAGCCTTTTGGGGTTTTTGCCATCAAGAAATCCAAATAGCTCTGTCTCCTGAAGGAATCGTGTTGGAGACCATATGCCCAACTATGAACAACCCTACATTTATTCACCCACTGTTTTCTCCCACTGTTTTCATTACAACAGGAAACTATGCCAAAGTTGTTCACTCAGAGGGTCCAGTTCCATGAGCAGCAGCCAAACTGAGCAAACAGTTTGATTCTGCTGCAGAGAGAATCACTGCTCTTCTCACCTTCTCCTTCCTCAAGTGTTGAGCTGTTAAGTTCTACCATTTTACCTGCCTTTCCACAGTCATCTGAATCACTTCAACTGCACAACAGTTAACAGCTCTCTGTCCCAGCAGCTGTCTTCCAATTGGTTTAGTGCTTGTTTGACTTTTCCATCAACTGTTTTCACTCAGCAGCCAGCAGAAAAGCATACAGAGTTCTAGCAGGTTCCTAGTAGGTGGGCAGTGAACAAAAAGGGGTAGAAGCATTTTCAGCAGCACCAGCAACTGGGTTTCACAGTCATCATGCAGCCAGAGATTGAATTCTTTTCCCAAAGTAAACAAGGTCAGCAAAGCAAAAGGGATCAGGAATGAATGCTTCACCGCTCTGATGCCATTAATACCTGGAAAACTACTCAGGCTATAATGATCAGCTCCTCTGAAATAAATCCACACAGTTCCAGGCAGGCAAAGGGCGTTACAAAGATGCTTTGAAGGGGTCTTATTTGTAGGATTGATTTCAAAAAGTTATTCTCCTTTTTTACTACTGTTTTCAGCATCTCCGTTCTCAACATGTTCCACACCATGTTCTCAGAGTCAGTCCAACTCCCTGGTGCAATAAGCAAATATAACCCATTTGTCATTTATTTCTAGTATTAATTAGCAGCTTTTTCATTTAAAGCAGAAGGAGAAATAAGTACAAACACACACAATAACACAAGAGCTTCATGTTAAATTCATCAGCTTCATATAAATATCTCAAGAGCCTGATATTCAGTTTCTTGGAGCACAGAAATTCCAATAAATAAAAACATCACTGATGCCAGTATGAATAACAACATAATCCTATTAACTTCTGGGTGAAACAACCCTGTATGCTTGCAGCCATTTAAAGAGAGCAAGCAAACATAAGTAAACATGGATTAACTTAGAAGATGCTCTGTATAAAAAGCAAACATCAAAGATTTATACCTTTGGTCTGTATTCAATGTACATTTTGATGAGACTAGGTAATCCACCTAAGGGAAAGCCAAAGAATACTACAGAGCAAGTGCATCTGGCTCAGGAAGTTCTTGAGTCTTAAACTGCTGTCAGTTGGGAGAATACCAAATACCATGTTAACAGAAAGAGAACTCTGAAATCCAGAGAACTTCCTTAGAAGGTAAATGTAGAAAGCATATTATATCCTTGTAATCCATACACAATAAGATAGTAAACTTCTACTAATGATTTGCTTTTAGTTAGTCAAAGTTTTCTCCTACTTCCTCATACAGCTTTTCAGATTTTGCACATCAGATCCCTTCATCATTTCCTCCATCATCACTCTCTGCCACCTGCATCACTCTTGGTGCCATCAGTAATCACCTTGAAACATATTCATCTTCAAAACTCTGAGAAACCACTTTCAGTTCCATCCATGGAATCCAAAACATAGTATTTCTTAATTTCTTTAGCTACAACCCCTAGAATTAACCACCAGCTGTCTGAAGTTGCACTGGGTTTCTTTATTTGCCCTGCAGAGAGTAGAGGCATAACCCTCTGCCTAAGTTCATTCTGTATATTAAAACTTCAAACTTTTTAAAGGGCTGTTCTCAAATACAGGCAGTTGGGACATTGTTTCTCCTGGCATAACCACCAGGTCAGTGTTCTCAGCATGTATTCCTCACTGATTTTGTCAAATATCCTTTAAACCCAGTAAGGCAAACATTCCTCACACACTTGGTCTCCTATTTCACATGAAAGCTGGCCAGTCCTTTGGATTGCAGACAACCATCCTTGATTTTGACACTTCCCAACTATCTAGTAGGCAGCTGCTTCTTTAGCATTGCATTATACATCAAGCTTACATGAAAGAGCAGTATCATACCATCTGCAGATGCTGCCAAGATTAGAGTTGCACCATTTTTACACTTCCCAAAGCTTTTATGACTGATTCTGCACCCTTTTCTTCAACATTGTAACCAGATGACATAGCAAAAACAAATGATTTATTATTAGTATTATTCAACTGGCTCACCAGGTAACTATGATTTATCCAATCAAATATGTTTGGAAAGCAATTTGCTTTGGAGTGAGGACATGGAATGTTGGCAAAATGAAGTCCTTGGCCAAAACCCATTCTGACACACCATTCACATGTGCCAACTTGGCAGAGCTGTTGTGTACTATTAAGTACTGAAAGTATTTCTTAAGCTTTCAGTGTAAAAATTGCCCATATAACTCATTTACATCTCATCAACAATTTTAAATTTAAAATTCTGTATTTTGCTCCTCCACTTAAGAAAACAAATTCCTTTGGGTCCACCAAGCAATTTCTCCATCAAGTTTATACATAAAAGCTTAGCTTTTCACTATTTCTGTTTTCACACAATTGCCTCTCACATTTTATTTCCCACCAACACTGAGGTTTTCAGGTTTTATGCACAGAAGGCTAAAACTTGCATCGCAACCTATGTTTCTTCAAACACTTGTTAGACCTGGAATATAGAATCAAGTACAGTGAAAAATCACCAAGATGGTCACTTGGCTGAAGCACAATGAAGAAAGGTTCAGATAACTGGGCTTGTTCATCCAGAGAAAGGCCCTGGACAAGAGCTGGTAACAGCCTTCTCATGTCTAAGAGGAGACACTAAGAAAACAAAACTGGGCCCTTGTTGTGCACAGCAAGAAAACAAAACCAAATCAAAGCCCTGAGTGACCTGGTCTAAGTTGATGCTGCCCCTTCTTTATGCAGATGGTTGGACAAGATCACTTTCAGTGCAAATTCCATTATGCACAAAATCATTTAAGCTGAGGCAAATTCCAAAAACTGACTTTAACAACAAGGTGACTGAACTGCAGTGAAAGGCACAGCCTAGTGAGGAAAGCTGCAGGAATGACACAAACTCAGTGTCACCTTTCCCACTTGAGCCAGGCCAGCTGTAACGTGCCCCTGTGGTCAGGCTCCTTGCAGCCACATCATGAGCTCAGACCCCCAATTTATGAGGTATCACAGCTTAAGTTTTACAACTTAGGAAAAAACCCTTCACCTTTCTCCCCCAGTAACAGGTCGATGCATTATACATTTCTCCTCTCCTTAAACACTGGAGGAGTTTGGTTACTGTCAGAAACAAGGACTGCACCACACTGATACTGCTCTGATACGTCCTCTGAAGCAGGATGTTTCTTAGGATTTTGAAATAAAAATGGTACAAAACAATTGTTTTTTCACACTTGTCAGGCTAGATATATTATTTAAAGCTATTCTAGATCATTGTCATTTCAAATTCAACTCCTTTGCTGGAAGTATACTATGGAACAAAGTTAAGAATGACTGCTAAAAATTGTTTTTTCTGGAAGAATCAACGAATTTTCATATTCTGTATTTTAAGTGCCATGAACTCATTTAAAACTGTGACTTAAATAAAAATCATTACTGTAAGCTCAGCCCACGTGCCTGCTCTTAATAGTATCCATGGTTGCAATGATGCAAATTTGCCTACCTACATCAAGCCAATGTGCCCACATAAGGAGGAAAAATACTGTATTAATCAGTATTCTTTGCACTAGATTTGGGCAAAGTAAACCAGTTAGAACCTTTGAAGACAAGACAGAAATTAGTTTAAGGATCTGTTCATCTATTGTGACTAGATCTGAATTTTGAACTAAGCAGAACAGAAATATCAAAGATCAATTACAAAAGACTTCTGAAATCCACTAGAAAATTCATCTCACTGGCCAAATTCTTCTCTTACCTAGTCAGAAAAGAGTAACAATGAATTGTTTCAAATATGCCTCCACTCAAGGTAGAGAAAGGGGAAGCATTTAACATTTTTACTAACCCTATCATACATTACATTAATGCTGATTTCAAAATTTTCTTACTTACATGCATTGATTTCCCTGAGATCTGAAATATAGGTTTATGTACAAAACCTACTTGAATGTACTTTTCATTAGATTACAACTTCTGAGTAATTAGATATGCACAGGTACGCAGGGAAGCTCACAGTTCTGTCCTAAGCCCCACTTCAAATAAACTGCTTTAGTTGAAGCTACAAGGTAGTACAGCAGCATTTAGTTAAATGAGGCCAAAACTTCACAAGAAGCAGGCAGGAAGGATGAAGTGCTGATAACTCCAGGTGGAAATGCACCATCAGTCTAACCTCTGCAAGTCTGGGATGTGCAGAGCTGATCTCTCCCTCTCCTGTGCAACATTTCTGTGAGCAGTCTTACTTTCTTAGCAGTACAGAGCTAAGCTAATCATACTAAAAAACAACTCTCTTTTTTCACAGAATGATTTCTGTTGGCTTAACTTTCCATATAAATTGTTTTTCTGCTCTTAGACAAGTATACATGTGAAGGTGAGCAAACGCACAAAATAAAACTAAAGGTAAGCACTTTAGTTATAAAAAATGACAGCTCTGCCTTTTTTAAAATAAGTATAGTAAAATTAAGGTACATATCAATGTAACTGAAATGAAGCAATCAATATCCAATTCCAATCTCACTGTACAGAAGAGAATATTCTAAAATAAATAAAGCCAAAATGCCACAAATTAATATCACTCAAACATGATTTTAAAGGGTATATTTAACTTCCAAAAGAACTGTGACAGTTCAGACACCAGAAAGACTCCTTTGCTAGTGAGAGACAAGATAATTTCATTCATTCCAGTCAGCCTTTGCTTCCTTGTGTCAAAAAACCCGGAAAGCATCTTTTCTTTTCTAAAAGCTATCATTAAATTCACCTAATATTCTTAAAGATGTTCAATTTTATTCTACTTCTTGAGAAGGAGAAGTTTGTATAAGCAAGTTTTATGGTTTCAAATTATCCAGAAGAATGCTAGAAGTTAAATCAGTTTGTCCAAAAAAAAATTAAACTAGCAACTATCTCAACATCCAGGGAAAGGGGAGCAATACAGAACAATTTTACTACTTGAAGGAAAATAAAAGCCTCCAAAAAACCAAACTCACCAAGTCCATATTTCACAAGCACAGTGCTAATATATTACGTTTATGCATCAGATTTTATCTTCAGCAGTTACAAGTGGACTGCATTAAAAACAAACTTATATAAAACTTTATCCTAGCACAGAAGTAATGACTTTAAGTTTTCTGGGTGTCTTCATCTCAAAGCAGCAAGATGTCAAAATAATTAAGCATCTTGAAATATATCCATCCCTATCATGACTTGCCAGATTCATCTTCTTCTCTTTGATGATTATTTTAAACATGTCCTGATAAAGGTTATGTAAAACATCATTTGGAATTTCTTATTCTGGAATAAAAAGCAAACTACTATTTTAGCATGTTTAAAGAGAGTGAATTTTTACAAAAGAGTGCCTTACTGCAGAATGAGGGGAGAAAAATCATTCTGCTACACTTTTCAATATGTGCATAATTAGCTTTTCAAAGCATTAACATCTATGATTGTTCTTAGCAACAACTACAGAATTTATTCTGATGATCTGTGCAGTTTAAAGTTTAAAAAAGATCAACACTAGAAATCCATCAAGGCATTTTCATTACAGGTAGTAAAAACTGGAAGAAAGATGCAATAAGAACTTCCGAGATTGTAAGCATTAATCAAAAGCTTTATCGTCTTACCTTTGTTGTTACAATGCATAAGCAATCCATCGTTTCAGCATAGCAGGTATATTTCCAAACATTTAAAAGGTTTATTTTCAGTCACAGCCAAACACCATCTCAACAGAATGAGAAAAAGCCCACTTATTTTATAGTCAAAACAGCTGAGTGAGTGCCAGGTTTTCCTTTGGATTCATTCAGAGGTTGAAACACCATGGAGAAAAAGCAGCAGGCTAAAATACAAATGCTTTAACTTTCATGAAAAACTCTTAACCTATTTTGGTTATCTATGTCTGAAAAAGTTAAACGTATCCTTGCAAATATTCCACAAAAGATGTCAAATCCTGTTCCATACCAGTTAAGTACCTCTTCGTATTCTATTTCATATACTCCTCTGTCAGGATTACCTAACACATGAGCATCACAGGGAATCATTTGATGAAATGCAATACAAAATTATTTTACAGCAAAAAATCTCAATTCAGCTTTTCTTAGCTGGCTAGAATTTCTAAAATGAAGCGTTTGTTCAAAAATAGTTTTAGTTGCAAACAAGTATTTCTCCCCTAACGTCATTTCAGCATTTGCAGACTGCAAAATAACTGATTTCCTAAGCAGTAATGAATGGAATATTCCATGTAGATCAGGGAGAGGAGAAAGTGGCAAGGAAAGAGTAATGCATATTGCAAGAGAAATGCTATTTTGAGCCTTGAATTAACCTAGAATTTCATTTCCTTTTGTAAGGCTGTAATGCTGTGACAAGGCAAAGTTTGAATGCGCAGGCATTGTCTTCTGTGCCTAATTAGCACAGCTGGGAAAAGTCTAACTCTTGGGCACAAAACAACCTCCTGTGCACTCTGAAACACTAACCTGACAGTTCCATCCATTGGTAAGAACCTTATTACATTCATTTCCCACAAGAGGCATTGAAAGCAGCTTGTAAACTCAGTTCCCATTGTCTTGTCCTATTAGGTCCCCCACTAACACCTTTGCTGCAAACACAATGAAATATATTGAAAAAACTCAATGACTAATTTCAAGCTATTAAATGTCATCTGTATCATTCTGCTTTTACCCCAAGATGTAAAACTGACTGTATTTTGCACCAAAACAACTCTAGAATATACTGTGTATCTAGAGCACTCCCTTTAAACTTTCAGCAACTTTGCTCCCAGCTCTTTTATAGATACTGGGAGAAGTGGTAGGGTGGGGGGGCTATTAGAGGGGGGGAAGGGGGTATATAAGGAAACTAATCTTTCCAAAATCACACATTTTGTTTTAGGGGTGGATGTTATCTTTATAGGACAAACTTGAATGGAATTTTAAGGTAAATCTTACACCATTCAACCACTAAGATGATGATTTTTACCTTGTATGTCCAAGTCAAGCCAGAGATATTTTTCATTTTTACACTGTCTATAAAATCTGTGAAGAATTTCTGCTGTAGCCACCTAGGTGAAATTCTCACTGCTACAAAGCATCAGTGGGAAAAATATGCATCTTTCAGACTGCTGAAAGTGGCTGAACCCAGACAGAAGGCTAAAAGTTCTAACTTCAAAAAACAAAAAAAGAACAAATTAGGCTGATGAAACATTCCTGTGTCAGAAAAGAGAGGGAGGGATTACCCTCATAGCTGAATGCACATGAGGTATCTCACAAAGAAATTCTTGCATTTCCCAAGTACTCTTTTGGAAAGACTATAGGGTTCAGAGAAATTAACAAAGTGCAACTATCCAAAAAGTTAAGGAAATGCATTTTTAGGTAACTTGGCTCATGTCCAGCATCTAGGCCAGAAACGTCTCCTATGACTAATACAAGACATGCAGTCAGCCCAAATGTACATTTCTTGCACTAACAGCTCTAGGAACACCAATAGCACATGGAAACTTGGCTTGTCCCTCATGCTCTGTCCATGAAGGGCAAAGATTAACAATCCTGCTCACCACTGAAATTTCTCTCAGCCACCTTGGCACAAGATTAAGCTTTTGCAGATTAATCCTGGCTACAATTAGCTTATGTCGAGAATCAATCACTTTTAGTCTCAACTTTTTGTTCTCTTGCCTTCTTTAGGACACTTTTAGAACAAAGGGTCATTATCATATCATTTTTCTCCTCTCCCACTTGCCACCACCCTTCCAACAAGACCCAGGACCCATTAGTCCTGTCATAGCAAGCATGTAACTTCCTTCAAGCTCTGATGCAGACTATGAGATGTAGAAGAGACCTCACCAGAGAGGTGAGGAAAAGGCATTTCTTTGCTCAGGATCTGTGATCAAGCTGCTCATCAAGAACAGGCACCCAAAACACTCCAGAGCAGACAGAAAGTCATCTCAAAACAAGTGTGTTTGAAATGTAGTAATGCATGCACTGCACAAATCAGAGCAGGACGCACAACCAAGGTACATTAGTCCTTTATCAAGCACTGCACCACTATGATGGATTAAAAGTCCTCCTGGTAACCGTACATGCTTCTCTCAAGACCCATCTTCAGCTGACAGTGTCCACACACAGGGGAAAAAGTCCATACCAGCAGACCAAAAGATTTTATGGCAAAGATCAAGACACATTTTCATAAATATAGTGTATAGAGAGATAAGCACACAAAGATAAGAGCACTATGCATAAAAAAAAGTATTTCCTAGCCCAAAAGCAGTTCCTGCAGCCCTTTCACTGGAAATACTGTATATAGAAGAAATAAATGTTCAAAAAATATTGACCAATACTCAAGCATTTAGGACGTTTAGCATTTTCATAAGAAAAAAATAATACAGCTTTTTGAAAACAAATCATAAAACTCCTTGAATGAGCAAGTATGTGTAAATTTTGGAGACAAGAAGAAAGTTTTTCAAAATGAGATATAGGTAAAAAATCCAGAAGTAAAACTACTGTAATTAAACAATTTCATAAAATAACTTAGAACCCTCTTTCCTTTAAATAGTATTCTGAGAAGGAACAGAAAGATATTAAAGAACACACCAAAACATGAATCATAATCATGAAATGGATGAAGAGTCATCCTTTCATGCACTGAAGAGTAAGACATTTTCACATAGTGCTGTTAGTCATTAGAATAACTATTATTCTACTGAATTTGTGACAAACACTGTGATTTCTTCAATGTCATTCATTCTTATTACAAATAAATCTTTCTGTCCTGTCAGCTCCAAGTGATCTCAGTAACAACCAGTAACAACTGTTCTATACAACTTGGCCAGAAGGCAAAAATGCATTTCCATTCACCACTATTCATGACATTAATATTAAAAACAACAAAGGATGATTCTCTTTCTCACACAAAGGTAAGAGATGGGTTTTTCTTTCCTTGAATTACTTATGAATTCTTTCAGGTTATGTTTGGCAGTCACTTTTTGTGCCTTCACAGGCTTACTCTTTTTCCAGTATGGCAGATTCTATCTACAAAGCCACCAGATAACTAAATAAAGGAAAATTCATGCACTGATAAACTATGCATAGAAATAAATCATGCAAATGAGAACAATGCTTTGGAAAATACTGATTTTGCAGATAAATAATTTCTTCATCTAGCCACAAATCTAGAAGTGCATGTGGTTATTTAAATGCTAATTTGCTCTTGGATTCGATGAGAAAAGCCACACAAAGCAGAGCTGTCACAGGTGTAACCAGAGAAGCAGGCTCAGCTCAGCTTCACAAGGGAATGTCAAATGCTCAACCTCAGCATATTTGAGGAGACATATCAAAGACTCAGTAAAGATCAAGCACTATCATATCTGCAAGCATTTTCTCAGCTACTTTAGTAAAGAAAGTACTAGAAGTGTAAGATGTCATAATTTATATAGCTGCCTTTGAATCTGGCTGCAAGATGTAATTATTACACGTTTATTTAAAAACAAAATAGATTTTTTTCAAAAGTGAATTTGTAAGTTGTCTATTTACTTCTAAACTGAGAAATTTAGAAACAGCAGGGTTTTATTGCTTGTGTATACATCCTGAACTGAGCATCTGGATTTCGTTTATTTGCTTTTGAATTCACTTTGACCAGGAGCCTGCCCCTGGAAGACTTCTTCAGCTTTGGTTCAAGACTTACATTCTTTTACTTGTACAAACAGCCTGGATTTCAAGAATTGAAGGCAAAATACATAGCAAGCCAAATACCATTTCCTCACTGTAAAGTTAACACAGAGAAAGCCATGAAGCTCCTGAGTAACCCAGGACTATTCTAGCTGCTGAAATAAAACAAGCACATCATGTGTGCAGAGAAGGAGTTGGTATAAATAAGGGGCAATACACACATACAGATACAGGCATAAAGGACCAGTGCAATTACAAGGAGCACAACAATCACACATAGCACATCATCAAGCTAACCAGCACTGAATCTTTATAAATATTAAGGCAAAGAAGGCATTTGAACATAGTCCAATAGGTCAGGGATTTTCATCAGAACAGCTTGTTAATACAACAGGTAAGAATGACTTTGTAAAGCGAAGGTGAAGATATTGGAGTTGAAACAGAAAAACAGAACCAGAGCATCTTGCACTTTAATAATGCACTCTATATATGCAGAGAGCTCCTTACAAGACTTCCACTAAGATCCTGATAAACTGAGGATATGATTGCATTCTGAATACAAACTGCTACTGATTCAACACAGATTTTTTCACTGCACTAGGAACCAGACATCCAGAATTCTTTCCTCCAGACTACATCGGCTTACCTTATTAAGAAGTTATACTAAACTATCACAATTTTAAGAAGGTTATGAAGACATTACTGGTTGCTTTGTAAACTAAGACAATTCCCATATTGTAGGTGAAAATGAGATTAATTTAACTTTACCCCTTTTCAAAATATTCACATTGACAGATACTGAGCAAAGTGAACACAAGTCTGCAACAGGCCTTAACAGCAAAGGAGGTGAACAGGACCTGCATTAACAGAAACACAGGCAGCAGTAACATATGATTTCCCTTTGCTTGACACTTTAATTAGGGCATCTGGAACACTGCATTCCATTCTGGGGCCTCAATAGAAGGATTTTGATAACCTGGAGCAAGTTTTGCAGAAGGCCATTAAGATGGTGAGAGGGTTTTTGGAAGCCTTGACCCTTAAAGAGAGGATGAGGGTACAGAGCTTGTTTAAGCTTGGATAAAGAGTTCAGAACCTAAAAGCAGCCCTCCAGTACCTACACTGGGGTTAGCCAGAAGACAAAGCCAGGTACATGTTGCATGATGGAAAACCCCTAGAAACTACAAATGAATTGAAACAGAAATTTCAAAGACAGGGTGAAGTTTTTTTACCATGAAGATAGTCAAGCATTGGAACAGACTTGACCAGAAAAGTTTGCATTTCCAGTTCTTGAGATTTTCAAGACTTAGCTGGTCAAAATCCTTCATACCTCATAGGTGATACTGAGCTATTTTGTAATTGCAAGATGTTGAGTGAATTTCCTTTCCACTCTGCCTTGGCATCAAATTTTAGCTGAAATTGCAGACATATCAGCTGTTTCCTTCCTTCCTCTTTTGCTTTCTTTGTATGAAGAAAGAATTTGGCAAAAGGCCCTAGAAGAGAGTGAGCTAGCCAGTTTCTACATGCCAGACAGTAAACACACAGGCATGTGCAGATAGATGGGAAAACCACAGGTCAGACCAAAGTCCTTCAGAAACCATTACTCACTAAATACAAAGGTCCTCATCCAACTGTAAGAGACTCCAGATTGAGTTCCATGTCCTAAAGCAAAAAATTTTCTTGGAGACATTGTTCAGTGGGTTTTTTTTCCAACACCTAAAATCAAATTATTGTGGCTGCTGTTAAATTCTAGCTAAACAGCAAACAACTTCTCTAGTTTAAAACAATTAAAATACTAAAACAAATCCTGCAGATTTAAAGATAAAAAAGAATGCCACAAGGCTATTTCCTTAGCAATACACTGCTCAATTAGGTGAGAGATTTCTTGCAGTGATTCGAGTTTCACCGTGTATTTGTGGAACACAAGTGTCCCACCTACAGATGGCACCACAGATCACAGCAAGCGGCTCCCGGGGCCGCTCCCGGCACGGCTCTGCTCGCACACAGCGCCCAGATCCTGTTTCACATCTGCTCGCTTTGCCAGGCACACTTGAGCTCACTCTTTAATGTACACAAGGAAAGGGATGAACCATTCGTCCTTTTCAGATTGCATACATTTGGTTTTTTAAACTAGTTCCCAGTACTGAAAGGATTAACATTCCTTTCCTGCTTTATCACTGTCTTGAATCACTCTCTCTTTTTTTTTAGTGGTTTTTTTTCCCCCCATCATTTTGTACTGGAGACTGAAACAATTAAAAATGTTAAATAATGTTCCAAGAAATATAGAGCATGGAAAAAAAACCAGATTGCTGTGAGCAGGGAAACTTGTAATCTGTAGTTCCAACTTTCTCTAACACACAGCCTATGGGGATTTCAAACTCCAGTCCTTGGATTCAGGAGCAGGAAGGAAAAAACAGAAGTAGGCTACGTGCTATGAGAAGTCCTCAGGCAACCTAAGCTTGTATACCACTATTCTATGTATATACACAAGCACACATTGCTAAAAAGTCATTCTCAAAGTCAGCTGTGTAGAAAGTTCTTGTAATTCAATCCTTAATCTCTTTAGGGGGGCATTATATTCCCACTCTCAAGCAACTCTCACATAAACCAACGAAGTGTCAGCTGGAAGAATATTCATCCGGCCACGGTAACTACAGCAAAACAGTATCAGCAAGGTAAAAGAAATGGGATTGAAATACATTACTTCAAAGGCTAACAATGTCTGAGCAAGAAAAAAGCCATTCCATTTGTATCACTTGTGGACTCACCAGCCTGGCAAGACACAGAATAGAGTTAAAATAATCTCAAAGCACATACAATCTGCTTGTGCCTGGTTAATGAACTAACACTGAACTGGGCTGCAGCCTTGAAACTCTGAAAAGTGAGAATTTATTTTAAAAAAAGCTAGCTGTGAACAAAATCCAATATACTAAACCGAAGTCCCCCCAGCCTCTAGTAAATTTCAGCAAGCAAAACAAATCACTCGATTAAACACATGCTGTACTGGAATTATTATGCCCTTGGGTTTATTAAAACCAAATATAAAATCAATTTTTTTTAATATCCTGAGTAGTGAAAAAAGCATTACTGAAACCAAAATGCATTAAACATTAAAACATAAATTTTCACATCATATACAGAGCAAGTATGTGGAATATAAACTGTAAATACATGAGAATTTGTCCTTGTAATTTTAAATAAATTTTGAAATATTGAGGGAAAAGTATTGCTTAGCAGGTATATAAAGAAAAAAAAAACAGTTGCTGAAGAAGGAAGAATTAAGGTTGATAAAAACGTATGTATGCTTATGTAACAATTTTCATATTTATTTGAAAGCTAAACTAAGACATTCAGATATACTAGAAAAATGAAAATGAAACCAACACCAAACTAACATTTTTCAAATTTGTTCACCTTCCAACTTAACATGGAAACAGTATTCACTAATGAAATACAAGCTAACATTTACTGTAAGTGACAGAGATTGGGAGAAAAGCTTGCTTTCAGTTTCATGTGAACCGGGATCAACACCAATACATGCAGCTATGTTTCTAAATACTGGAAGTAAATCTAAAACCTGACCTTCATATACTGAAGGTCAACCAACCATGATTTTCACATTATACTCAAGAAAAAATTACGAAGGAAGACAGGCAACTTTGTCATAAATGTTCAAGTCCAGGCCACTTGGAAAAATAAAATAATCCACACCATATCAGGTTCTGTTCGGTAACACCAGCATGGCCACCAGACTGGACTGGAGAAGCACACAGAGCAGCTGAGAACAGACACTCACATCCCTGGGGAGCTTTCCCAAATCGGGCAATTCCTCCTTTCAATCAGTGACTGTGCCATGATAATGTGCCTGTTGTCATTGGTGCAGTGTCAAGGACAGGGCCTTGTGTTCCTGGCAGTTCAACTGCACATGAGGAAAAAAACTAAAGATGCAACTTTGTAATTAAGTTACACCTTCATCTACAAGACAGAAGGATCCAAGGACAACACTACATTTGTATAGGGCTTGAAACAGTTTCTGCAGGGGGTTGGGAATAATCACAAAGCCTGGATTTAACATCACACACTACTCCCCACTTCAGACATCCATTTCTCCTATAGGGGAGGACAAAACATCCTACAGTGGCAACATCATAAGACAAATCTAATAGCAGCAAATATGTGCTTCAAGCCCAGTCTGCTAGAATTTGGAGTATATTTACTAACAACAAAATGTTTTGGTAGGGACATGAATCCTCAATCCCATTACACTGTTCCTAGGTGCGTTACCGGGATGGAAAAAAAAAACCCAAAACATTTAAGCCCTTTAAAACCACTATGCTGCCTCAAAAAACCCTCAATAAGGGAGACTGGCCATGTACTATGCTATTCTGGTGCTCAGGAAAATATTTTAAATGCTTTTGTATGTCTATTTCCATAGTGTAAGTCTAGCACATCTTGTATAAAAGCAAAATATTATCTTTTTCATATTCTATAAATACAGGAAAGACTTTTCTTTCCCAATTAAGTGTTCAATCCTTTCAAGCAGGACCAAACCTTCCCCTATCTTCACTTCTTTCCAGGCTTTAGATCCTTCATGTCAATCTCTTCTAAGCACTGAAATTAAACATCTTTTTCACACCATGGTACCTCAAATTTGACAATATCTCCAGCAAAGCCTTATGCAGACCAAGTAGAAGAGAAGAGTTTTATACCATACTTATGTCAATAATGTGGTTTTTTCATCTATTAACATGCCATGGCTGACTCACCTTAAGATTCTAAAATTACCCAGACTTTTTCTGAGAAACCAGTTGTTAACTATTCAAGCTCCATTAGTTTAGCCAAAATGTAGGACATTAATTACTTCATTAATTATTTCAACTTCCCAAGGCTTCGTTCTACTCTTAGCTGGTGAAGTAGCAACATACTGTTCTCTTCCCATGGTTCAATTCCTAATTTAACACAATGTTTTCACTAATAACCCAAACTAGGATGCATTTTTTGAAAATGTTAACAGATACATTATCTCAAAAGATAAATAAGAGTTTTTGACCTCTTAAACCATGCCAAAAGCTCTACCCAAGTCAGAAGCATCACATTTATAGTTTTTCCTACCACAAGAATTATTACCACAGTAGAAAGAAAAAGTTTGACAAAACCATCATCAATAACTATGACAGCTATTATTTGGCTCATTTATGACTTTCAAGGAGCTACCAAAAAACTCTAGAATCATTCCCTGTACCAGTTAAACCTAAATCCACCTCTCATGGCTTACTCTTACATATTCTGTTTTTAAAATATAGTATTTGTCCATTTGCCATTTTCAGGAACTTCATCTATCCACCATGACTAAGGGCAACTGCAATGGCTCTCAATTTCCCTAAGTTCTCTGCACATGCAGACATGAAATACATCAGGACCAGCTTATTTCCAAACAGCTCAGTAGACAAAATAAGCCTTGCCCCTCCTTGCCTACCTCCTGTCTACAGCTCCTTTTTCCTCCTGCTTCTAAGAGATGCCACTCCCACCATACCTGCAGGAAGCGACATTCCAGAGCTCTAAGCCTTAGATTTATATGATGGCATACAGGCAAATATCACAATGGTCTTTTTTTCCCTGCTATTTCTCATATATCCTAGCATTACCCCATTTCCTCCAAAAATAACAATTCATTAAGGTGATTATGGTGGCAGTGACCTTCTCTATGCAATTTCAGGTAATATATTCCAAAGAGACATGCAATTTAAATTTTAATAATAATCTGGTGTTATCAAGATTCACAAAAAATCAAAGAAAATAATCTATTCCCATATTGCAAGTTCAACTAGAATTTTAATTCCTCAGTGTTCAATTACTTACAAACCTGAAAAATACAGTATGCCTAGGCTACTCAGTTTTTTCATGTAAAGATATTTCAATGGCTTTCTTTGCAATATATAACTCATGCTCCTGGCTTGGCTGACCTTTTATCCACTGACCATTATTTTTGACTTTCCAAAAGAATACAAGTGTTGGATTTCATCTACAGTTTCCTTTAAAGTATTTCTGATGCATTTCATACCAGCTTCAATATAACAGATTTGAAAAAAGCTAGAATGAGCACAAGCATTTTCTTTTAGCTGTACAAACTCATTAGCACATCACACACTCATGATCTGAAGCTAAGTGAACTTTCTTCCACAGTCCCAACAGCCCCTGATGAAGGTTCACTCATTAAGGCATCCCAGCCCCTTTATCTTGCTGAGCAGTGCAAGTTCCTGAGCTTCCCTACGGGCTCCAGTCCTTCAGCTGATCTCTCCCAGTGCTCCTCCTGAGCTCTACAATCATTTCATGAAAATGGATCAGCAAAGCACACTGCCTTCAGTTACTGAGAAATCTGCACTTTTTCCAGGGTGCACTTCAAACTAGGTTCACCTCTCTGGGGACAAATAATAACTCTAATGCAAAAATATTCAAGGAACATCTTAAGTTTAAACTGAGCAGGGAGATTTTGTTTTAGACAAAAATGTACATCAATGTGCATTTTCCTGATCAGTTTTCTCACCACTCACTAGTGACAACTGGCTGCATATAGTTTTCAAAAACAAGTCCTTCCAGAACACAGAGAAAGAAGTAACAGAGAACTTCTTGTGACCAGACTGAAAAGGTTACTAATCAGAAAGACACAGCCTCAGATTTCCCAAATAATTAATGAAGTAGTGACTCAAGAGTCACAAGTATGGATAAGCAGAAGCATACTAAACCTGTCAGTGAGGTTCCAAAATCAAAGCATAAATCCGATTTAATGGTCACTTAATGGTACATTTGACAAACGAGCTTATAAATTTTTGACTAAGCAAAATGCATACATGTTATTAAACATTTCAATAATTAAATCCCCTATGACTATTGATCTTAATAATGTACATTTTCTTTGAAAATTAATATTTTATTAAATAAAGGAAACTTAGAGAACAATGTTGAGCTAACAGTCTCAACAAGAAAAGAAGATTTCTATCTCATACCTCTACACTGGGGCTAAGGCTGCTCGGCAATGTTTCTGATGTCACTGTTGTGCTTGGAAGGCTGGAGAAGTCCCAGGTATTCACAGGCTGTATTGGTTCAGATGGCTGAGAGTGATCAATGCATTTTGGATTGTCCAATAAGGTCACTTCATAAAATTCTTGAATATCTAAACATGTAAAAAAATTGTTGTTAGGCATGATAGTTACTCTAACATTCTGATTTTAACTACATCTTCCTCTTGCAAAACAAATGAGATATGGCTTCATCTGTCATGAGTAAATTCATAGGGATCATCACATGAACCTCCCCACTGCACACACAACTCACTCTGTCCCCACTCACTCTGGGCTTCTGCCACTGACCCCAGAAACACAGGCTGCAGCAGGAACAGCAGAAGCACATGAAATAACTGCAGTGGAATAGTGGAAGGGATGGGTGTCTATGTTTCAAGTTTTGGTATACATAATTTCAACCAATGTAGCCTTTGGTTACTGAAATCTACTGTTCAAGGGCACTATTAGAAGGTCTATTTTGTACATGTTTCAATTAAATGGCCACAGAAATAGAAGTATACTGATGAAATCAGCAAGAGAGAGAGGCTGCAAGAAGGTAGGAAAGGGAAAATTGATTAGGATAGGTCATCATCTGCTTTTTCAGTCTAAGTACCAGAAATAGCATGAAACTTAACAGTATGAATTACCAGTCATAGTTATGAACTAATTAACAGCTTTCTCTATCACCCTGAAGACTCAGCTGGAAACTTCTGGGAAACAAAAATTTGGCTGTAGTATATTGTTTATTGACATTCCACTCACTCCATGAAGCATCAATAAAAATATCACACTATAGGGAAGCACCAAAGGTGTTCCTATGAAGTATAGGTATATCAAAGTTGCTACCACAACTGCAATTACATCCATAAACACACACATTAAAAAAAAAAAATCAGAAAAGGTACAGGCTAAGGGAAGGGCAAGAAGTTGTCCTGTAAAGCTTTTAGTCTCTTATTCAAAGTAAAAATCTGCTAAACAGGTTTGCAAATTCCTGACTTTTAATCGCACCAACTTCATAGAAGATAAACATACAAGTACAGTAAGCCAAAGGAAATAAGACCCAGCCATGAGTAAAGAGTCTAAGCTGCAGTTTTGTAGCTTTCCAGCAACAGCCCAGAGTCAGTAACAGAGGCACCATAACCAATTCCCTTATAGAGCCACCCCACAAAAGAACGACTACACAACTAAGAGTTGCAACTACTAATGCTGGCATTCCAGTCTTATGTGTTCTTATAGACACTGCACTTCTGCTCTCTACCAGTTCAGAAAACTGAAATTCTCAAATTCCATTTGAATCTTTCCTCTGAGCAAGAGTCAAATTCCTACCAACAGCTTACATTAATTTTTAAAGTTATACTTGCTCTTAGCGCTGCTGATTGGAAGAGCGAGCAGCAAGGGCTGCAGAAGACGTTAAGTGACCTAGATATACAGGAGCAAAAGAGCCTAAGAGATACAAATTGCCTTTAAATCTATCTTTCACATTAGCTCCCTCAGTTGCAAATTTGTCTTGTAGTTGCATTAACATCAATACATCAATCAAGCACACCCAGTAAAGATTTCCCCCCCCCGACAGAGAGTACTTTGTGTATTAAAATAGGCAGTGGTTTAAGTTGATTCTATAGCTGCAATCCACAGCAACCAAGCCAGGAAGATCACTACATTATTTATGGGAAGGGGTTATTTGTGCAACTGTTTTGCAACAGAAATCTAGGACACTGATTTTCAATTCTGCTACTATTCTTTTAAGTCCCTGCCAGCGGAGGTAGCCATTTATTCCTCCTGCACAACTCTCATTTCAAAAAGCACAGCATTTCCCATACCTCACCTCCACTTCTCCACGGAGGACACCACAATAGATTTCCTATTGAAAGATGGCAAGACATAATATGCACCACTTAATGAGGGGATTAGTTTATGTTTATCCTGGAGTTGCTCCAAATCCACAAAGTTTCTAGAAACTTGGTGTCTATATGATAATATCTACCTTCTAAAAAAAGTTTCCATTTTTACTACTCTGAATGCAAACATTAAGTATGTACAAGTATAGGCAAGCCACCTATGAACCCTGAACAGATTAGGTCCACAAGAATAAAACCTGACAGTTACACTCTATAAAGCCTAGACTACACTAAATTAAACCTAAAAATTCCTTCCTATTGTCTACAGCTATATACCAGCTCACAAAAATATTTCAACACACTTACATATGTACTGAGCACATGTTAATGATGTGAGAATACATTAGCAAATGACAAGTTCTAACATTTTTCTGATTATGACAAATAGCAGGTAGTAAAATACTAAGTTTTAATTGTATTCATGGTCAGATTCCCTCTTCAAGCTAGGATGTGCTATTTTTATATTACAGAATTTTTCTCCCATATTAATTCCAAGAGAGATTATATCTCTAAGTTACAGAAAACTGATTCAAACCAGGTATCACACAACACTAAAAGGAAACACAGATGGGGAACATTTAGAAACTAGAGGGGAACATTAAAAGGAGCATTGAAAAATAGGAACATGGGGGTTTAGGAACGCAAAGTGACAAAAAGTGATGAATGGTAGGCAACAGAGAAAACCATCCTGGAATTTGGTCTGCCTAGAAGTAAAACCACATTAAATAGCCAAATCAGAAATATGTCTGACAGCACAAAGAATAAAAGCCTATACAAAGCAAGTGACAGACCACCAGTTCTGCAATGGAGAACTCCTACACAAAAGAAAATTATATTTCTTAGCCTATTAGTAGTGTGTAGAGCTAAGGAATGGTGACAAACTGGGGTTTTTCATTCTAAAAGAAATGTGCTGGTGTATTGTTCACCCCTTCTCATATTCTCCACTCATCTTAGTTTTGTTCTTTGAGCAGGCTTGTTCACCAGTAACATGATATGCCAGAAGCTAAAACTGCTCACTTTTAAAGCAAACAAGAATTATCTGCCAAATACAAACTGAAACCCAAACCCACTTTACAAGGGAGATCCAGCTTCACTGAAAACCACAACACAGTAATTAAAAGAAGAGCATAACTGCAAAACCAAATTCTTTTCTTTTCTAAAGTATATTTGAGGGCACTTCAAGAGACTACATCAATTCTGTCTAAAGAATCTGCCTCCAAGGACAAGGATTCCAACCAGCAACATGACACCACTCTAAGATCAATTTCTTCCCTGTTCCTTAGAAATCAAACCTAAGGCCTCTGCTTATCATTTCTACAGGTATGTGCAGTGTTTGATACTTTTTGCTATAGATTCAGTGGGGAGTACTTCTAATCAGGATAACTTAAGATCAGTAAAATCTCATTGTGTTCGCTTATGCATGAACCTTTTGATAACTGTGACTTTGCAAGTGAAAGATGGGATATCTATAATAACATTTTCTTAAGGGAATGGTGTAACCCTACATACAAGGCATTGCTGCTAACAGGCCATGGGCCTTGTGTTCACTGAATAACCAGGTCTCTGCACTTGTCCTGGCCTGCCCAGAGCTTTGTTTTAGCTTGTCCAACTCTACCACCAACTATCTAAAGACCAGATGATTGGTGACTCATCTAACTTGCATGGCTTTTACTTAGCTTCAGACAATTGTGTGAGCTAACATCTATTTCTATAAATATTTTTATATATAACACACAAATAAATACCTGCTACATATGATCCATAAATAGTATACATAAATAGATGTGAAATCATTCAGTGTTACATCACACAATTGTCCAAAGCTAACTAAAAGCTGTACATGAATACAAATACACCCACACACACAGACTGAATGTACAAATTCACATTTGTGTGTGTAACAGCTAATACATACCAATAAAAATGGGTTATTCTGTAGGGAATGGATTACCTATGACCTCAGAACAAAAAGCTGCATAAAAGAGCAAAGGCATAGCATGACAAGAGAGGCCTTGGAAACAAAGACACAGAATGGTATCAGAGGCCTTAAGTCTACAAACAACTCAGCAGCTGCTAATTACTGGTTAAAGGAAGGCAACCTGAGAACTGGGCAAAAAAAAGCTCAGTGTAACAGAGAAAAGAGCATCCAGCATATACAAAATACACAGTATATATAAGAAATTCAAATGCAACTGCGAAGTAGAGAAGAACGAGTGAAGCATAGAATGTAAGTAAACAATAACCTCAACAAAACATAACAGTGAGGAGAAAGAAACAGTCAACACTGCACACCTCCATGGGAAAGATTCCCTTTACTCAGTCTCCTATTCCCTGTACTTTTCTGACCAACTTTTAATATGTTCTGGTTTTCAAACAAGCATCAAGCATTTTTTTATATATTAGTTTTTTATATATTAGTGATTTTTTATATATTAGTTTCAGACTTCTGATACTGAACCTTTGTATTATGGTATAGAGGGAACCAATTAAATTTCATTGGCATTTGCTATTTACCTGAAACAAGGTTCTAGTTGAGATGACTGTCAGTCTCAAAGTAACAAGCTCTGAGACAAGAGGAAATGACCAAGTGGTGCCGGGGGAGGTTTGGAAATGATGAAAAATTTCTTCTCTGAAAGGGTTGTCAAGCATTGGAAGAGGAAATATCCAGGAGAATGTTACAGTCCCAAGAGGTGTTTAAAAGACTTGTAGGTGCAGTGCTTAGGGATATGGTTTAATGGTGGTGCTGTGTTAAAGGTTGGACTCAATGATCATAAAGGTCCTTTGCACCTTAAATGATTCTGTGGTTTATTCTTTTTGAAATTGAAAGCATTCCTCTAATGATCACAGTAACCAACTGGTTTTGGGCTTTGCATTTTTACAGTTTAAGCATTTTGACCATTTGTGGGTTATAGATGGTTTTTCTTAAATAAATGCCAGAAAATAACACACAAGCTTAGCATTTCATGAACTTAAACAGTAACACATTTACTATAACAGACTGCTTTGGACACTGTCCATGTAAACCAGTGAACTGTTGTCCTTATATTGTGCACTACACAAAGGTATAAACTGCCACCAAAATATATGTGAATTTAACAATCCCATTTGTGTATGCTGTATTAATTGTATCCCCATCTGAAGGTTCTCAGCTTTGCATATGAGCAAGAATTAATTTAGGAAGTTATGTTTCTCTTCTGTTTGTTCATTTTTCTTATAAAATCTAAATTCATGTTTTGCATTCTAAGATGCAAAGTGGGAGGGTTTACCTGCTGACAATTCTAATGCTGGCTGTCTAATGCAGCCCAGGAGACTATCCACCACCTTTGCCCCAAGGCACACTTATAGTTCATGGTCAACTTTTTGCCACCAGGCCTGCCACATCCCTTCCTGCAGCACTGCTTTCCACCTGGGTGACACACAGTATACATTGGAAAGTAGTATTGTTCCTACTCAGGAGCTGAACTCCGCATTTCTACTTGTTGAACTCCAAGAGGTTCCCATTTCTTCAGCTTGCCAAGGTCCTTCTGCATGGCAGCATGGCCAGGATTTACATGCTTCAGCTACTTAGTAAATCCTGCACTCAGCAGGTGCTCCTTTTCTGATAGATCTTCAGCAGCAGAACAAACCAATCTCAGCCAAAGCCAGCAAGGCAGCAAAACACTAGATAACTTTACCTCACCAAACAGCCTTTACCATACAAAGTTTTTCAATACCAGCTTTGTTCAGGAGAACCTCTCAAAGCCACTGCCCTCCCTCAGACCTGCAAGCAATGAAGGAGCTTATGAATTCCATTAGGAATTGACCTATTTCTGTTTACTCCATGTAAGCAATTCCTTTGTCATCTCTCATTGGTCTGCCTCTTCTCAGACATTTGTTCATCTAAATGGAGCACATGCAAATGCCTGGTTTTGTTTATGATGTTACCCATATTTGAAAAAACAGGTTTGTTAAGAACTTGACTACCTGTGTGTTGTCCAGGAAAAGGTGTCATCCCATTATAAATGAAGTACTTCTCTAAATGAAGGAGGGGAGGGAAAGACAGCTTTATTTCTTAGGGCTTCTTGCCAAAGCACCCAACCAAAGCACTTCAAAACTTAAGTCCTAAAACTACTAGAACGAAAACAAAGGTCAACATGCTATTTCAGTTCAGAGCAATTTGAGATAAATGGTATCTGCCAAATTCTTAACAGCCCAACATAACGAATATATAGACAAAACAGAGTCATGATCACTGTCAGAACAGGCAAAGGAGTCTGCCAACACTACAGACTTTCTTTCTTCAGTCATAAAGCAACTCCTACTAACTCCAAGGAAGGCTCAATCATGCATGCTTACTTCATCTGCTACGTCAAGCTAAGAATATCCATTTAATACAAGTAAAGCACAGCCTGAAAACTGCATAATTAGTGATCAACAAAAAAAAATACAAAGACCAAGAAAAGCTTCGTGTCCATTTACCAAGCCAATGACCACAGTTAAGTAAGCATTCTCTTTGTTTATTTAATGGTTGTGTTGTCATGGTGTGTGTCTGATCAAAAATAAATGTTTGCATTTGTACTGTGAGAAGTGAAAAACAGCCTCATCACAACCCCTGTAAAGCCCCTTTCAGGGTTGGCTGTTTGGAGATCTGTTTCTTCTTTAAAACTGCTGCACACAATCAAGACTTCTTAAAAATTTAAGGAGCAACTCATGGTGCAGCTTTCTCACTATACATTCTGTTCCACAAAACCCTTTGCCACAAGCTGCAGCATCCAGCTACTGATCCCCAGCTCTTTTACCAGCTTCAGTGTGTCCTGCCCTTTGAACATCCTTTCTGCACACACTTCTTTGCTTACCTCAAATTCCAGATGTTATTTTCCACTTCTCACTTCCAGTTCTCATTAATTGGTGCTTAATCTAATTGTTTGCTTTTATTCCTCTAGCTGGTTTTTACACTCAGACAAATTCAACTCCTTACCAGCCTGACCACTTACACTTCCCAAACTACTCATTCATATTTTCCTCTTCGGTTACTAACACCTCTTTCACCATATCTTCACAGAATCACAGAATCAATTGGTAAAAAAACTCTGAGATTGAGTCCAATCTGTGACCTAACACCATCGTGTCAACTATACCATGTTTCACATCCAGTCTTTCCTTAGAAAGTGCTTCACATTGTCTCTATCCAATTCTCCTTCAGAAACCCACAGCATCTTCTCCCTCCAGAATTAAGGTAGGAAAAACTTACACACAGGTGAAAACTGACAGAATATTTTTCTGTCTAAACTTTCTGATTTAATATTGCCTCATGCACACTTAGTCACCAGCTTAAGCCTAAAAAAAAACCCTAAGAACCTCTCAACTCCCCCAAACAAACAAGTATCCAAACTAAACATGAACTCCCAACTGTCCACCTTCCCCAAATATCTCAACACCAGTTGCAAATCAGCAGCCACTAGAACAATGTACTTTTTCCTTAAAGGGATGCATTTACTACTGTTTTCAGTGGCTACAAAAACCTCACTCTTAAGCCTTATTTGTAGTATGTCCCCTAGATAATGGCAGTGTATAGGACTGATGAAGTTTCTCACCAGACAAATGTATTCAAAAAACCAAACTAGTTTTGGGATGAGTTCACTTAACCCTCCAAGCTGAGCTTCCATACAGGTGCATAGCTTTGCTCACATGAGACAGCACAAGCACTGGTTTCTTCTACCTGCAGCAAGCTCAGGCTCCAAGGTAATTATGTGGCAGAGGTGGCAACACAAGGCTGGGTGCGCCACAGAGTAGCATCTCCTCCAGCACTGACACTTGTGCATCTCCTGCAGCCAAATTTTAACCCAAGTTTCTGAAAACCACCTAAAGCTGCAGTGCTTTTACAATTTGCTCACACACTCTCCTTGCAGCTCCTCTGTCTTAGGTTCACTTTTTCATTTCAAGCCAAAATAAGTCAGCTGTTTTGAGGGCATGGCTGGGAAGATACATGACAAGATTCCTATAAAAGCTGTACCAGAGAACTCTAGAGCCTCCCCTAACTTGGGGAAAGAACACGAAGCTAAGGAGGTTATTCTAGTGTCAGCCCTACACCTTCTGCAGTCTCTCAACAATCTTGCAAATTTGGCCTAGTTATAATTCAGGAAACCATCTGTGCCAGGAGACTCCAAGTCAGCTGCTACAGTTCAGTTTCTTTGAAGATTCCTTCCCCCTGCACCAAAACAAGCTCCATCTCTCAAAAGACAGGCAAAGCAGATGCACAGGGGGCACATGGCATTCCAGCTGCAGAGCTGAACAAGATGCTCTGCCCTTGCTGCTAGGACCACCATGGAAGCAGGACTAAGATCAGGACAAATATCCTCTCTCATGCTTTCCCCCTTCACCTACACTGTACCCAGCACTGAAGGAAATGATGAGGGAAATTAGGAGTAAATCCAGGAACACAGAAGCAGGGGAGGAGATAGGCAGCATACCTAGGGAAAAGAGGTGAAAGAACACGGGAAATAAAGCAAGGACAGGCCAGAGGGCAAACTTTCCCAGAACCTGGAAACTACACCAATTATTCAAAATTTCTACTGTCTTTTCAGCCCCTAGATGAGCAGCAGATTTATTGACAAGTGGGTTTTTTTGTCAACAGACCCTTTCAATGGTAACCCTGGGAAGAGAAAACTGCAATTGATATATTCTACAGTGCAGCGATTCACCACTGAATACACAGTCAGTGAAATACCACAAGGATAAACTTTTGCCACAATACTATTTATCTGCATACCAGTAGCTACTCAACTTACTACTTACTTGCTATTTTAGGCTACCAAAAGCAGCACCTAATCCCAAAAATTCAATACATTGCCCTGTCACACACACATGCAATACAGGGTGGAAAAAACTTTAAAAAGCCAGCTAGCTATCAAACTGCACTACATACAAAATAGTAAGTAATTCTTAAAATAAAAAAAAGAGGAGCAATGAGACTATTTCACTTATTATTATGTTCCTTGAAGAGTAACACATGAAGTTCTTCCAAAGACTGGGACATTCAGACAAACTGCACTGAAAAATACCAAAGCAGACACATACTAACAATGACTGAACTAACATTCCAGTCATCTGGACACCAACTAAAATATTTATCCTCCCTCCAGCTGGATAAAAGTAATCAAGAACTTAACAACCTTTGTAAACACAAGCCTAAGTCAAATTTCTGTCAAACTGACCAACTTCTGTGTATTCAAAGAAGACCAAAGCAAGCATAACCACAGTATAAGCCTTAGGAAACTTGTCCAGAAACTTGATGAACATCTCAAAGTTGCAAGGATTATACTGCATGGATGCTTCAGCCTCAAACATGAGTAAAGATATTGTATCACAGAAGCTGCAGTCTGGGGAAAAAGTCACAAAAATGAAGCAAGGATAAGATTTTGATGTGAAAATAACCTATTTAGCACCTGCAGCAATTTCAGTACTATGCAATGTTACAAAAGATCCAATTGTCCCTAAACCTTCCTCTAATAAAAACATAATAATAATAAACCCCAGCAATGTTCACTGACTATAACAAGATCCTCAACTTGCTGTCAAGAATTTCTGCATTCTTGAGATAAATCTTACTCAGCAGAGTCTGAAAGGCTCTAAGGCTTCAGTAACCTCTGAAAATGGAAGGCCTGAGCTGACTGGGAGAGTTAACTGTGCCATCATGGCACATACTCTATTAACATATTGCTGAAATAGAAGTTCTAACTGAGGCTTCCCCAAAAGCAAGTACTTTTGGTTTCAGTTCAGAAGAGGAGCTTGTGTTTAACTGTGTTTGATTTCCAATTAACCAGCAAGTAGAGGAAATATTGCCAAGGTGGCTTAGAGAAGAGTGAGAAGGAGTGAGAAGAGCTCCAGAGCTGCCACACACAGCTGAGCTGAGATCC
>NW_005054465.1:1292920-1297701 GCF_000277835.1 Geospiza fortis
AGGAATGTGGTCAGTCCACTCCAAAGCGGACCAACTTTGAGGAGTGCTGATCCAATCCAATCTACTGCAATCTAAAATCTAGGGTTGTTTTCCTAATTTAGTTCAGAAAGCCAATGTGGACAGAGATGAGAAATCGGCAGACTGAGTTTTACATTCCTAGAATTTTCAGTCTGAATCACACTGCTGAGAAACCTGAACAAAGAGCTTTCATGGAATCATGAACTTTTTTCAAAATTTTCAGAGACAGGACTTACTTTTCTGGGGTGTAAAAATGTATTAACAGCATTTGTAATATGTTTTGTTCAATTAATAAGGCTCATCCAAACTATGGTTAAAAGTACCCTCATGTTTACTGGGAGAAGCTGCTCTTTGGTTTAGTAAGGATTACTGAAACAACTACATTTTTTTATTTAAACTTGGTGTTTAGTGCTCAGAAGAGCCAGCACATAAGCACAATTTTCAAGGCAGGTCTTCATGCTAAAGGACTCTAAGTGAAACAAATGAGACTGCTTACACAATAAAATTCAACACATTGAACCTTCCCTAGTCAGATTTGCCCTTTTATACCAAAAAGCCTGTATATGCACAGTTACAAAATTAGATAGATAGATAGACAGATAGATAGATAAAAAACCCACCCTACTTTAGGCAAGAAGGGTAGCACAGCCAACTGCATTACCAGCAAATGTAGAGACTCTCCTAGAATTCCCTTTTTCTGGCACCAGTGCACATGGAGTTAGTTCTTGTCAAGGAAATGAATGCTTCTGAAGTAGCAAACTACCTTATGTCTCTAGCTATAGCTGTAACATTTTTAATTTTAGAAGTCTATTTTAATATGGTAAACCTCAACATGACACCCCATTAAAAGCAGATCTTAATTAAGCAAAAATATTATGTGTATAAACAGAAGTCTGCTTCATATGTTTTTCTGTTAAAAGTGTTACTTTTGCATGCAAGGGTTTTTCTTCCTCTGTTTTCAAAAAGATAAATATAACTACCTTTTCAAGAACCTGTAGCTTCTGAAAAGGTAAAAGAGTACCTAAGCTGAGAAAAGAACTCACCTGCAGAATAATTATCTCCCTATTTGAAGATAAATATCAAATGCCTTACCAAAGTGAAATAAGTCTACCCCATGGTTCTATAAATGGATATTTTCCTTTGGTGTCTTCATAATTTGGCTCATCAATGATCAGAATATTGGGAACAAGCTGTTTTAACTGAAAACAAGAAATCAACAACTAGAAAAGATAACACACAGTTTTGAGCCTGTACTAAAGGAAATTGACTTGAAACTGACACAATTCTCAAATTGATTTCAATTACAGGCCCTTGGTATTCATTTAATTAAAGTTGTAGACATTATTACACATAGCTGGTTGAAGCAATGGAAAATACCACATTATGGAAGATCGAAAATATAAAAATGAGCTTTTTCAGAGACTGTTTTAAGGAGGTCACATGTGGTTACAGCTTTTGTTACAAAGTTCTTACAGTTACATCACTTAAAATGTAACACTTGCAATGTGGATCCAGTGACACTGGCTGTTCACACTGCCTGGTTACTGGTCTAATTCAAACCATTTAAAGCCATAATTCAAGAACAAGGTCAAACTGCTAGATTGCTAAACTAAAACTTTATTGAGAGGACTAAAAGGAGAGGATAACAAAGCTTCAAATGAAAAATTAATATTAAAAAATTAATATTACTTATTCTTCAGTATCCAAATAGACACCATAAAAAACACACTTTCAATTTCTAAAACTTATTTAATTTCTAAAACCTTTTACTATCTAAAAACATGAAACACTATTAAATGCTGTAGTTTTCAGGAATATTTAATTTCCTCCATTATAAACTCAAAGAGGTATTTCTGAGCATAATGCTATTTATTGCTTGAAAGAAGAGCATTTGATTGCCAAGTCAAAAATTATACTAAAAAAGATACATGCAGTTGACAGCAGATCCTGACTACAACTTTCACAAACCTACCTACTATGGGCAAACAAATCTTGGATATAGTGCAGTAACTTGGCAGAAAAAGCAGAAAATAAGTGGATGAAGTTTGGTGGGGATTTTTTGTGTTGTTCTACAAAAAAAAAAGGACCCAAACCAGAAACTAAAAGTAGCACACTTTCTGGAAGAAGCATCTCTAAGAGCAATAACTTGGTATAGTTGAGCCTGAAACTTGCTGCCAGAGCAGCACTGGCTATTTCAGTTGGGAGCACATCACAACTTCTATAAAATGCACACTTCAAATTCAGCCATAAAGCAATGGCCAAGAGAGAATTCCAGGTAAGTCTAACCCCCAGCACAACTGAACGCTTCATCCAGCCTGCTCCCAGATCTTCATGGAAACAAAAGAAGCAGGAGCCAGCTCAAGGCCTTCCCAGTAACTGCAGCCATACTCCAGATCCTTTGCAGGGAGTCTCCTCACTCCTTACCCCTCCCATCATGCAGCAATCACACCATAAAAGAAGGTGCTTCCAGGAAAACAAGAGCCAGGAGCAGCCTGCCAGGAACAAGAACTCCCCTGACATTTGCACAGAAAGTAGCAGGTTAAAGGAGAAAGACCCAAGCTGACAGCATAAATGGCTTGGCAAGTACCAGCCTTCTGCCAGATGGTTTGGGAACATATGTATGCAACCTAATAAACCATCACACAGGGACCCAGGATATGCAAAGTTAATGCAACATGCCCAAGAAGCACCTGCTCTGCATGCACAGATGAACTGAAATCAACAAGAACAAGGGTCCTGTGGTTGCAATGTGCAGCTTCTCATAAGCCCAGAAAACATGTCACACAGGCCAGCCAGGCAACAACCCACCCCTCCTTTCTGCTCCTGCAGAACAAAGCCAGCAGACAGGAGGCTGCCTGCTCCTTCAAGTCCACTACTACTACCAGGTGTAGAGTTATCAACAATGAAGGTTCATACGTGGATATGAGAAGAAAACTACATCTTGCAGTTTGAATATCAAAGGCTAACAGACTGGTATCTTTTCAATGAAGGAGAGAAAACAGAGTACTGCATGGATCTTGTAGAGTTTTAAAATAAAAAACTCACACATACACACACCCAGAACAAGAAAAATGGCAGTCAACACAAGTTTTCTGGGTGAAAATAAAAAGTGCTGCTGCTGCTGTACATTAAATATTCGACACAAGATTTCAACATTCTGATCTGCCAAAGAGTGAATCTGTTTACACGTGTCCCACAAGGATTATGTTTTAGCTTTTCATCATGGAGTTGATGACCATCAGCTGTGTAGTGAAGGGAAATGCAGAGTTCCCATAAGGAAAAGTCTTTTAAGTGACCTATTTTCACAACAACCCTTCATGAAGCTACATGTTAAGAAAAGAAACCAGCACAACTAATGTCTTCTGAAAATCTAACAGGATGAAATAAATACTCCAGAAGAAAGCATTCAGCAGCAATGCATGTTTATGTTTTGCCAGTCCCCGTGCTTTCACCACAACAGAGGTTCAAAGAAGCTGCAGCCCTGAGAAGGAAGACGCGCGCCCTAGCCCAGTAACCATGTAGTAAGTGCAGTAACAAATATAGCTACAATGTTTGCCATTAGTGCATTTCAGACACTGGTTACTATTAAAAGACAAGGATGCAGAACAAATTTTATTCTTGAGTGTAAACTAACAGTAGCTGTCATAAAGATAGTGACAATCAATCAAGAAGAAACCACTTCTCACTGTTGCTCTGCAGAAGTTTCCAAATAAAGACAGGATTCTGCAAGTTCTATTTATGCTCAGGGTTTTTTTTCCAAACAGACCGGCAGGAAATTCAAAATTACATGCAAGTGCTTCTAAGAACTTATGGGAACATATCAAGTCAAGCACTATAAGGACTGTAAACTGAGATTTAATAGTGCTTTCACTATACTTTAATATGCAACAAAGGAGAAGAGATGACTGTAGTACTTCCCTGAAGCATTAGAGGCTTCTTCTCATTTACTTTAGGTTAAATCTGCACTTCAGTTATACACTTTGTGATGTTTTTAGAGACTCTCCAACAGGAATTGCCTGATTCCTTATACTAAACACATTTCAAGTTATTCACTAACCTGTTACATACAGACAGAAAAAACCCCACCCTCCTTAGAAATTTATCAGGTGAACAAAGATGCATGGAGAAACAATCTAAAGAAATCTAGGACAACGTGTCACAATTAAAAACTACTCCACAGTTTTAGGCAGTTTGGACCAGTTAAAAGCCGCAAATAAAGAAAGTACGTGTAACAAGTGAACTGTTGATCTGTAACAACACGTGTGTTACTATGCAAAACAAAAACACAACGACAAGAAGCACATGGCTTCTAACTTAGGGGGAAAACATCTTTTGCTCTCAACACCACAAGTGACAGCATCCGCAAGAACCGACCGGCCTGCGCATAAACTAAAAGAAGCCGAGCTTTACCTATCAAAGCCTGGAAAAGGTTACTTTGGAAGATGCTGATGACACGCTCGATGGAGTTCCGCAGCTGCCGATCCTCCGCCTGGCTCAGCTTGGAGCGGTATTCCTCCAGGAGGCGCAGGGCTCGCTGGGTATCTGCAAGCGGAGAGCAGACACACGGCTGACCGGGGCGCACCGGGCACAGCACCGGGGATGCAACAAGCCCCCGGGGCCGGGACCGCCCCGGCGCGGCGCGGCAGCTCCTTTGTTCGCAGCCGGGAGAGCGCGGGCGGGACGGTGCCCTCGGCGCGCCCGCAGCCCCCGCCGGCCACCCCCCCGCCCGTCCCACCGCGGCGAAGGCCGCCAGCCGCCCGCGC
>NW_005054465.1:1298338-1302076 GCF_000277835.1 Geospiza fortis
GGGTGGGCTGCGGGAGGGCGGGGCGGCTCCAGGTGTGCCGGGTACCTGCGGTATCGCTTGTCCCTGTTCCACCGCGGGAGTTTCTGGGCAACTCGCACCAAACGAGTGATGGTGCCGTGGCAGTGCCGGGCACGGAGCGGTCCTGCCCTGGAGAAGCGCGGGTAGAGCCGTGCCCGGCTGCGGGGAGCCCGGGGCCGCGTTACGGCAGGTCCAGGGACAGACAGGAGGACAGAGATACCTCGCCGACCTTGCCGGCCTCCGCCATAAGTAACACACAGAGCTCTGGCATCCACCTGTTGCTGGGGTTTTTTTCCTCTCAGTCATCCTGGTGAAGACTAGGATGAGCAGGAAGGACTCGAAGAAAGATAAAGAAATAGCTTTGCCTCAGTTAACAGAGAGCATAAGGTCAGCATGAGGACATCATGGGAGAAAGCATGAAAAGCCTTGGAAAGTTTCAGAAATGGGCTGTATAGGCTGACATCGGGGACTGGTCAGAATCATGATATTACTTTCTCAAAACTGACATGGAAATGGCAAGGAGTTACCTTCAAATGCAAAACAGCTTGTTTCTTTGTAAGAAGGCAAAGAGGTAACAGAGCATAGAAATAGATAGAAACGTGTCAGCTAAATGGTCTTTGCAGCATATTCTATATACCCATTAAAAGGAAATGTATGTTAAAGCTGGTGGATGTAGAGGTAACTCTTATTCTAAGAAAGAATCAGATGGATTCTCTGTCCATCTGATTGAGAGATATCTCTAAGAGGTATCAGATGGATATCAATGGATATCTCTCAATCAGATGGACAGAGCCTTTGATCTGATCCACTTCAAACCCTGTATGTATACACATATGAGAGGCAGAAAGAGACTTGAAAGTTCAAGGCAAATACTGCTGATATGATTTTTTTTATCCAAGCTCACATTTCCATTTACACTTTTTAGATTTAAGCATAACTGAAAAAGTTCCAGAACTTATCCAAAGAACCTAAAAAGAGTCTCTGGGCAACTCTCGCAAATTTGAAGTCTAAAAATCAGAACCAGGTTTCTCTTTGGCAAAGACCTAATCTTAAGGAAACTTACACCATGACAGATCTAACCCAGATCTAGAAAAGGCCTCTCTCTTTTCCCTTCCCAATAGTCCTGTGTTTTGTTCTTTGATTTGTGCCAGGAGTTTCTCCTGCCCCCAGAGCTATGTACTGTGAAAGTGTTCACACATCTCATTGAAGCAAGCAGAACATACATTTAGTGCTGACACACATTGCCCATTTTCCTCCTTTCTTGTTGTATTTTCATATCTCAGAATTTTGGCACCAGCTGGTACCAGTTCAGATATTTTGAAATGAAAGCAGGCTAAGAAGGGACATTGGCAGAAGCCTCCATCATCTGGCCTCATCAGTTTTCAGTGTTTACAACAGCAATAAATGTGCTGTAAAGGGGCAATAGCCCTCTTGATGTCAGAGGAATATATATACAGAAGGAGGAAGAACACTCTAAATTTAGCTAGCAGAAAAGAAACATCTGCAGCATTTTGTTTGGTTTTGCTGACTGACAAAAATGTATTATTACAAAACAAAAAATAAAAGGTTTTTTTTTTTTTACTATTAAAGGAACCACCACAAAGAAACTACCTTTTCATACACAGTATACACAGTGTTTGATGTTTCCAAGTCTTTTTTATTTTAAATAAGAGATAATCCCATTACATACGGTCACTGTGCTGGGGATAGAGAAATAATCCCATATATAACACCCTGAGACAGCATTTCTCACTTGTTACTAATGCTCTAGGAAAAAAAAAAAAGTAAACATCAAAGAAGGGGTCAGGATGATGGATCAGCAAGTCAGGAAGCAATTAGGTGAGCTTTATTGTACCTCAGAGAACGATGTTGGTTCCTGGCACTTCTGTTTCTGTTCTAGGAGTGTACTTGCTGATTGAAAGCAGTTGAACCAGAAAGCACAGAATTAAACTTCAGTATGAGAAGTGGGCTTGCAATTCCAGCACATATAGAAAATATCCCATGAATGGCAAATGACTTTTTTACTAGCAACATTGCAGCTCGAGCCAGTGTTGCAAAACTGTCCTGTGTTCCACATCATCCTTTTCAGGCTCCAGCTTTCAGGAAATTGTGTAGCTCCCTTGGAGGAAGGGAAAACTGAGTGTGAAGCAGAGCATCATTTGTGCCACAACTTGAACAATATCATTTAAATCAAACCACTACAGGCAGCATACAGAAAAGCTTGTACTTAAATTGTGACTGATGTGGTCAGTGTAGAAGTCAGCATTATGCTGTGCTTAACACGCCCTGGCTGTGCTCCAAAATGACCCTTGGCAGAGGAACTCCAGGACAATTACACAAGGCAGCAGCCCATTGCCACTTCAGTCCTCAGATGCATCTGAGGATGTGACCAATGGCCTTTTCTCACTGCCCTCAGATTTCCCTTTAAAATCCCTTTTGCAGCTGCTGCCAGGAGCGTGTCTGGGATGTTCTGCCTGGGATGGTCTCTGGCAGGGACAGGCAGCTGTTACAGCACACGTACTGCTCAGGGGGATGTGTGATACAGGAGCAGGCAGCTCTTGGCAGCAGGGAGGCCAGCACAGCACAAGCTTTTTCCCTGGAAAACCTTCTGTAACAGCCACCTGATCCTAGCCCATGCCATTTGTACATGGGGAAAAAGCAGCTTTGTGTCAGAGCCTCAGAACCCCAGTTTCATAAACTGTAGTGAAACAGAAACGATGCTTTCCCACTTTGGGAAACTATGCCAGAACTTGTTGGCAGCTGCCTGCTCTGGCAAGTGATCACAGTAGTGAGCCCTGCCACAGATTTGTACCTGATCCTACACCAGCTCCTACTCCTCAAAGCACTCCAGCTGCCATTTTGGAAATGGCTCTTTCTGCTTTAGAAACATCACCTGGCCAGCTGGCACCAGGGAACAAGAATGCTGTCAGGCTTTTTATGTTTTGGGGCAGCCACACTTTGGCCACAGGCAGGGCAGTAGGACATGGAGGGGTTTGACTTCATGCCAGCTACCTGGTGAGCCCCTAAATCCCACTGGAGCCAGGTGACAATGTGGACTTCTCAAACTGGCAATGGATGTGGATGTGTGGCAGATGATGTCCCACACAGTAACTGCAGAGGGATAATGAACTCAGAACAGGAGACTTCAAAAAACATTCCCTAGAGCCACACACAGGGTCAATCAACACAAGAACACCAAGGAAAAAAGGACTGCAGACATCATCACATGGCAAGAATTTACAGTTAGCATGGCCAAAAAAATGCAGTAGTTACAAGCTGAGACAAATTCCATTACAACAGAAGGTGGAATAGATTATTAAATAAATACAGGTTCATAATTAAAGATGGACACTGGTGTATAAGGTGGAATATTTCTAGAATACTATAATTATAGTATTCATTTTAGTAAAAAGAAACGCTGGCTGTTGAAGAATAATGAGTAAAACTAATGACATTTTTTTATGTTGGGCTTACTAATGAAAGAAAACACAAGAACGATAAAATTGGTGCTCTCTTAATTGTCAGATTTAGTGTCCAAAGCCACCATATACTACTAGCAGTCACCATACAAAGTAGATGATTTCCCTTATTCATTCAGAACTGGGAGCTGATGCTCATGAAAGGATCTCTGACAGCTGGAGAAAAGCTTTCACTTCCCTGCACACTCAGTGCTATGCTTCACAACTAACTGGGGAAGCAATGAAACTAATGAAGCCTCAT
>NW_005054465.1:1302090-1355176 GCF_000277835.1 Geospiza fortis
TGCTGAACAAGGAATGAAGCCTGAGTGAAGTTAGCTTGCTCATTATGCCTCCACTCATCTGGATTCTCTGATGTCTGATAAGTTTGGATCGTGTGCCACAGCCTTACCTTCCAGGAGCTGTCTTTTCAAAAGAACACCTTTTCCTTATCATCTGTAATTTTGTGGGTTATAAGAGATGAAAACAACTTCTTGTAGAAGCCTGCTACTTGAATGAAGGCATGGAATGGTAAAGTGTCCTTTTTTCCCTGCAAAAGCTATTATATATGGAAAATTTTCCTGAGGCCACTAAAGACTGAAGCTACTCTTTCCAATACAGTCTGCAGTTACTCTGTCACACAACCCAATGAGCCACGGGCCTGCCATAGGTACTGCTAACAGCTGAAATACCAGCTCACTTTTGTCTATCAGCTTCACTCTCATAAGTTAAAATAAGGTAAAACAAGTTGCTGCCTATTACATGGGGAAGGATCTGATCTTCAGTTGTTAAAATCAAAGTTTTATTTTTAAAAAATCACTGTTCAGCAAATTTAATTAAGCCTACTCAATGGAATTCTTATGGGATCCTCTTACACATCTCTGCTTATTTAATTTTTTTTTTAACACAGAGAAGTCAGTTTCCCCAGTAATACAATCTTCATAATTTTCATTTGTGAACTGTGTATTCAGTTTGTCCTCATAACTGAAACTTGTATTAGGTTAATTTGATCTCTATCAGAACACAAGAATATCTTTATTCTCAGCATTAGAGAGTCCAGCTGGGCATGGCTAGTAGATGAACGTGTTCCTGTTTACAGGGAGAGTAACAGAAAACTGGACTTCTTTTTGTCTAAAAGTCTTTTTTTTTTTTCCCTATCATTGTGCAGTTTGTGGGTGCTGATGTTGTTTGAGCTCTTGTTCAATTAGGGATTGTATGCCATGTGCATACAGCAAACTCTTCTTTCTTTTGCTCTCGTAATAACATTTATCTATTGGGTTTGGGACAGTTCACAATCCTATAAAAGAGTGAGGTTTACTACTCCAGCAACCTCAGGAACTAGAGCATTATAAGAAAGATGAGCCCTCTATTTCCTTATTTAGAATGTTTTATTTAAATATATGTTCCTAATGTATAGAAGAGTGCAATTACAATTTTTATAAACAATTAAAATTCATTGCCTGGCTGCTAATGCTCCAACACCTTCTGGAAGGCTGGAAAACATCAAAAACAAAAGCATACAAAACAATATTAATTACAATTGTTAACAATTACTGCCAATATAACATGCATAAACCTAGACCGTCTTCCTCCACACTTTCTATAATCAGGGCTGTGTTATATAATATCAGCTTAACAGCTTCTTAGTTGACTTCCTGATGTAAAGATAAACATCATTATATAACCTGCCTATTTTAACTTTCCCAGTCAAATTAAGCAGAGAGGTTGGTGTGTTGTATGAAGTGACTTTGTCTGTGTGAAAACCTGATGCAAGAAATAAACCTTCAAAGAGCACGTTAGAGGCCCTTGAGAAGTGTTTTCCTGGGAGGAAGGCAGCAGTTGCTGTGGGGTTTACCTTACCAAATGCTAAGGAGAGTGTTAAGAAAGTAAATTTGTGGATTTTTGTATGATCACATTATCCAATTAAAACAACAGCCACTAAAAATAAATTAAACTCCTCACATCCTATGAAAGTGTAACAGATGTCCCCAAAATAGCAAGGCACTCCAGACAAAGCACAAGAAAGGGCTATTAAACCTCTCAGTGGGATTCAGACACAGACTATGTAAAGCGGCACCTTCTCCCAGAAAGGGCAGAAGCCCTTTCTATGAAAATAGAGTAAATAACATGCTTTTTCTTTATTTCTGTGGCACAGTCCCCAGCATGCCTTGAAACAGAGCTGTTATCCATGGCTTGGTTTACTCTGTTGATTTTCACCACCCCTGGAGTACAAACTGTGTGCCTGAACCACGGGATCCAGCAGCCCAGCAAAATGACATCACAGCATATCACATCAAGACACTTTTGTTTTCCCACCCCAAACAATGTGGTGTTTGTGGCAGGGAGCATGGGACTGTGCCCAGCCTTGTACCTCTTGCACAAGGGTGAGAGATACGTGCTTTGCTCCCACCACATTGTCCATCACTTGTGCACCTGAAAAGACAAAAGTTCTTTGTGTTTTGGGATTACAGACACGTGTACCTAGATTAGGTGAGCGGGAAAAATAGAAAGGGAGGCAGTGATTTTTATAGGAATCAAAATCATACTTGTCAGAAAGTGCCTTGTTTCAAAGCTAAAAGTCACCCTCCAAATGAACTGTTTTGTTGCAGTGTATTAAGATGTTCTACTTCACACCAAACACTGAGTATTTCTGAACACTGCAGAAACACTTTGAGTGTGTGGATCTCTTATAGTAACCCCTCTCTCTCCTGGAATGACAGACAGCTAAACTTGTTCAAAATTCCTTCTTCCTGTGCTAACACCTACAATTTGAGCTCACCCAATAACTGGAGAAATACATATCTGAGGATGATTAGCAGGAGCACAACCAGCAGCCTGCTGGCTTGTCCTTCATAGATTGTGCCTCCATCTGTGGCATTGCCCCTGTTACTGGCTACAGTATGGGTACACAGGGCCCAAGCTTCCCATCTCCTGCCCTGCCACATTCCCTCCTCCTTGAGAGTGTGGAAGTGTTCTGCAGAGATCAGTTGAGAGGAGGAGTTACTGGAATCAGCATAAATTGGCCCTCCTGGCTCACTGGTGGTGAGCAGGTAATTGAATTATCAGGCACACCTTCCCTTTAATGGGTTTTTTTTCCTCCTTGTTTGTGTAGAAGCTTTGGGAGGATAAAAGCAAATATGTACCACAGATATGTGAAGGAAAAGAGTGGTGTTAAAATGGAATGCAGCTGGAAAATTTATGAAAAAAATTTAGTCTTGTTTAGAATTTTATGAATAATTAAAGGGAGAGGCTGCCAGTGACTGAAGCTGAGGGGTGAGTCCTCCAGTGTCCCACTGAACAACTGCAGAGCTGGAACAGTGGAGAAACCTGGGAAACTGTCCAGCTTGCAGGGATCTGCTGATAAAGAGGACCTAGGGGCTGCAGGAATTGCCCACAGTTAATGGATCCTGCCCTTCACTCCAGGAGTGAGCATTCAGTGGTGCTGAGATCCTGCAGTGTCCACACAGCTTTTCTGATATATTTTGATATGTATTAAGGTGAAGAATATATTTGTAAACCTGCCCTTTTATCACAAAAGGCCTCTGTGCCTGCTCTTACTGACTCTAAAAGAAGTTATCAGAGTTCAAAGTCCTGTTACTGGCTCACAAGCAGATTCTTGTTTGTCCTTTCAGTAAATTCTCTGCAATAGATAACTCATTCAAGCTTTGTTGCTTCTATATCACTTATCTTGCCCCAATTTCTTGATCAAACACTGTTGCAAATTGAGGCCAATGAAAATTTTTACATTTGCTGGTTGTAAGTTCCCAAAGAGCTTACGCTAGATTCCCAGAATCAGAATTACTTCTGAATACCCTGACTGTTCTGCTGCTGCTGGCAAAGCTGCATGGACATCTGAGTTCTCCAGATAGGTCTAAGGGTTCAGCTAGATGCTCCAGAAAGCTACAGGGAACCTGGTTGCAACAATCAAACATGCACGCTCAGAGACAACATGTACTGTAAGGCTATTTACTACTGACGTTCCAGTGCTTCTATTCCTTTTGTTTGCTTTTTGTCCTCAAGATACAGCATTTCTGGAAGCAATCCATCAACCTTCCTTATTTTCAGATTTTTATTACTGGGGGAAAAAAATCTTCCCCTTATCACAGCTGAGATGTTTGCAAGGTAAGAAGTGACACCACCAGAGGCTGTACCCTATTCTGCTCAGAACTGCCCCACTGCAACAGCAGAGAGGGCTGGGTAATGAGTCTGCCTGATACCAAAACTGACTCATGAGGAACAAGAAAAGCTAGAAGGCAGGTGTATGCTTGCAATTCTTGTCCCATTTTCCTGATAATTTGGCAATGTGGCCAAATAAAACATTAACTTGGTGGTGTGCAGGCCTCTGTCCTGGAATGGTTTGTGTTTATGTATTTTCTTAATGCTGGAATCAGCAAAGTTTCTTTAAATGGATGCAGAGACTATGTGGACTAAGACTTAGAGGTAAAATATTTTCCTTTTTCTTTCCCCAGTAAATATTTTATACTTCACAGAGACGAGCTTATAGAAGAAGCATGGGGTGACACGAAAAGCTACAGCAAAAAGAAACACTGTGAAGTTGGAAGAGTGTAGAGATCAAAGTCATACCAGGCAGGAGAGAGAGGCATGAAACAAAAACAGTCAACAGAGGAAAACTGTGAGCCCTTCCTAAGGCCAGGAAAGGGGAAGATAATTGACATGGGCCTCAGCAGTGAGATTTACAACACACAGGGCTGTACTAATAGCCCTGCACAAAACCATAGTGAGACCTCACCTAGAGCTTCACATAACCATGGCCATCCGTGTGCAGCTACGGTGAATTTGCACTGGAAGGTAGCAGAGCAGGAAATCTGGGATTTCCAGAGTGGACAACCTCACAGGTACCTTCAGGTCAGTAAGGCTATTGGGCAAAAAAGAACAAAGGTCTTGCAGAAAACTTCCTGGGACAAGAGCAGTGAGGTGTGGGGCTGCTTCCAACTAGAAAAGTGAAGACAAGTCACTGAGCTGGTTTCAAGGCGGGACTTGATGCAGTCACACATCACTGTAGAGTGAACGCAGTAAAATGTTCCTCTCTGAGCACTTGGTGTCCTTTCATTTCCATCGCCTGGAGGCTTGGTGCCTTTCACCTCAGGTACTCACAGACTGGATCATGTATTTAAATAGAAAAGTCAATTTCACAGCCAGATTTGGGCTGCATTTACGTTGAAATTGCTCTATATTGGAGGAAAACTGTGCACAATGACTTAGATTTTGGGTTTGCTTCATTCCAGCACATTCTTTTTCATAAAGAGTTTCTCTTGGGCCTTTATTCTTGACATTTCTGGAGTTCTCTGGTAGGTGGTTTGGACAGTGTTGTAGCAGCTTCAAGACAACTTGTTGAAAGTCAGGGGTCCTGAGGACATCTCTAACATAGTAAAACATTAGATAAGCTCCTCCAAGGTGAGTGGGAGGGGACAGGATAAAGCTTCTGATAGGTTTGGGCTTGGCTTTTTACTGTTTTATATTTAGTCTTATCAAGAATGGAACAGAAATCAGCTACTGACAAAGAACAGTATTCTGCTCACCAAAGCTGCTGAATTCACATTTCTGCTTTAGGACAGCTGGGAAATTCCAGGCCTCTGCACTAAGGGGAGGCTTAAGAGAAGAACTCAGTCCACCATCACTGGTCTGGATTAAAGGCAACTTCTCAGCTTCCTAATCAGAAACAGCTCAGTATCCTCCCAGATCTCCTGGCATCATGCAGATGTAGAGCATGCCTCCTATTTCAAAAACTCACTAAGGATTTATTCAATTATTAATTAAAATCTCATTTGGTTATGATTATTACATGCTGGAGGAAGCATCCAGTTTCATTGCAAACAGTTCATTTAAACTCTCTGAAGACATTCCATCGTGGAAAACAAAACTAGCAGTCCAAAGAAAGAAAACCTTATCATTATGTATGGCATTAGATTACAATTCAGAAGGGATTATCTCTGTTTCTACTCTCTTTAACAATACTATGAAACATGCTGGCTGTGTTAATTATTGTTTGCTAAGGCTATTTATGCAGGGTACAACTTCATTGTAGTTCCAGTGAATTTCTGATGCATCTTTGCCTCTGCAGATTTTATTTTTGTCTGCTTTGGCTAAATGTAACTAAAAATGAAAATTTTGTGGCTAGTCTCTGCAGAGCAAGCCACATGCTCACATTTACATCAGAAGCAGCCCATACCTTCAAGGAATTAGCAATTGAGGTGTGCTAGTTTTTGTATCTGTGGCTAGAATTAGCTGCTAGATACCCAGATTGTGTTTGTTTTATTGTACAGGCCCAGAGAACTGAAAGCATCAAAGCAATGTTGCATGAGTATAAAGCAACCTCAGCTCTCACTTGGTTCCTTAGGTGAACTCCTTGGAGTTTCTGTATTTAGTCAGGGAGAATTCAGTTCTGCTGCTCCCCTGCTCCTCCCTGCCCCAGCCCTGTGCTGTCCATGCAGGGCCACAGCCACCCCAGGGAGGGACAGGAGGGCATCCAGCCCTCAGCCCTTACTGTGCTGCACAAATGTCACTACCCAAGCAGTATGGTGAGCAAACTATGTAGTCTAGCTCCCAGTGAGTTTAACTTTTCCACACAATACAAACATTTGCTGCTTTTTTAAATTTTGCAGCAGGTTATTTCTGTGAACTCTTTGGATGGGTGGAAAGTAATTTCGAAAATGCGGAAAACATAACACTGCCCTGCAGATTTTACCATCCCACACATGGACCAACTCCATTTCATTGCCGGTGGCTGCAGGGGAAAGCAGACTTCAGCCCCAGGCAGCCACAGTCCAATGCTTCACAAAGCATCTCTGCTAAAGAGAATCACTCCAGGGAAATCACTCCACAGTCACCACAGTCAGAGTGAAACCATCAGCCTTGGCCCATGACAGTTTCAGCAGTGATATATATTGAAACCAGGACCGTGGTTTTCATTTTATAGACCCCTAAAATCTTTTCAATATCTGTGCAGACCTGGGGAGTCATCTCTAAGCTCATTAAACAATAGGTTTGGCCTCTTAGTGCACTTTTAGCACACAAAAATTTATAAAAGCTGTCCATCCTACAGAGATCCACAGACTGTTTGAGGAACACCACTCGGCTAGAAGGAAAGATGAGGTGGCATTTGGGAAGTGCAAATGAGTCCCTGCTGGTCTGTGGATGGAGTAGCACAAGCCAGCAGGGACCCACAGTGCCCAGCCTTATCATTTCTATCTCAAGCTCGCTGCTCCTGGTGGCCTCTTCACCCTGGAAAACTGTAAGGAGACACCACCATTCCCCAGGAGTTACTGAGAGGCTCAGCTGGAGACCAAGCTCCCCTAAATAGCCAAGATCCGTTAAGCTCTGGGCTGAACAAGAGGCAGCTTCAGGAGTGCCCCTGAGGCACAGGAACAGCTGGGCAGGGTGCAGGTACTGAGATGTGCTGGCTGACACACAGCTGGGAACAGCTGGGCAGGGTGCAGGTACTGAGATGTGCTGGCTGACACAGCTGGGAACAGCTGGGCAGGGTGCAGGTACTGAGATGACACAGACACAGCTGGCACAGAGTGGCCCCAGGCCTGACAGGGCAGCAGGGGCCCTTGGGTACTGCCAGAGGCTTCCTGGGACACAGGCAGCCCCCAGAGCATTCCTTTTGCTGTAAGCAGGAACAGACTCTGTCAGAAACAGCCTCTAAACTTTCTTCTTCTCACTAAGGGACATTCCATGGGCTTAGATCTGTTATACTGATCCCTCCAGCAGCCCTTGCAGAACAAACCTTCCTAAAAACAACCACTCACCTCACTTCTGCTGCTTGTGCAAAAGCATGAATTCAGATAGGAAATTTTGTCTCTACTTATTCAACTTCTCATTCCTCCTCTTATCAGCTAGCACACTGCTGTCAGTATTTCCAGCAGCTGCCTATGCAGTGGTGTTTCCATCTGCAGGCAGAGCAGCAGTGCTGTGTCAGGGGTTCACCACCCCAGAACCCTGAAGTAGCTTCCAGTGAAGCCTTCTCGTGAAGCTGTCTTGTCCTCTCATGTTCCTTTAGCTCTGCTCTTCACATTCCTGACCTATTTCTATGGAACACACCTTCTACATTTTGCATCCATACACATGTGTATATGTGTACACACTGCATGCACTACATACCAGTGTAGATACCTTGTAGCTCACTGAAATTGTATTAAAACTCGTGTTTTACCAATACTGTTTGACTAAGCACTATACAGCAAGTTATCCAGGTTTACTATTTTGAAAATATCACAGGGTTCTTTTGTTATTCTACAGAGTGAATTTTTTTAAACAGTACCAGTCAGAATGAAGGGTGGGAGGGGTATAAATTAGCAGTGCTTTTGTTTGCAGCTTTCCAGGTCACACATGCTTCTCAACAGTACAGAAATTGAAACATCCCTCCTGTACTGAGCAGCATTTTGGGGTGGGTGAATAAAGCAGCACACTCTCTCACAGAGGGGGAAGTGTCCTGATTGTTTACTCTAATGAGCATTATTGGCAATTTTACTCAGCTAAATTACAACAAGAAGTTCTCTGCAAACTCACACTGCTGCTCCCAGCTGTACAAAACACTCATATGTACCTCTGGCAATTTTTCTGGCTCTATAAGGCCACAGAATCACCACTTGGTTGCAGAATGCTTATGAGGAGACATAGATGTTTTTAGTGCAAACAGTCAGCTTATACAGGCCACAGCAGAACAGTCAGTGTACACATTCCTTCCCCTTCAACTGCTTGTGAGATTATTCTGTTAAACACCCAACACTGCCTGCATTTGGGCTACAGCTGCAAAAGCAGCTGTTTCTGGCAGGCTGGTTGCATCATTCCACGCTGCTGCAGCAACCCTTGGGGCTGCTGTTTTTAATTTGGGCTATGATGCATCTTCAGGGCTTGCCCATCACAGAGGAAAGCGAAAGAACTGTCTTTGCTCTACTTTTGTCAGCAAAAGCAGCAGGCAAAGTTTACACATCACCTGTGCTGTCCTGAGGCAGCAAAATTATCTTGCCATGAGATTGATAAAGGGCAGATAGACTTGTCTGAGGCTGGAGTCCCCGCAGCTGAGGAGCTGAAGGACGAAGGCAGACATCTACCCCGAGCCCTGCTGCCCTGGGTCAGTCGCCAGAACCCCCTGAGAGACCCAAGTGTGCTCCATCTGTGCCATTCCTCAGTGCTGCAAAGTCTTGTCAGGGGCCCCAAAGTCCTCCCATCCCACTGGAGGCAGCACTGCAGCTGCCCTTGGACACAGAAACACCCCAAGGTCAGCAGTGATCAGGTCTGGCCCTGTCAGAGCAGAAAAAAGGGCGGAAGCCCAAGTGTGTTGGATTTCCTGCTCCTAAAGCCCTTCTTTCAAAAGGGTCTCACTTTTTCAGTTTAATCCCATCCCCAGACAGCTGCAGCCAGTGCTCTGCTCTCATCAAGATTCCATTTCCTTCAAAATAAGAAGTGTCAGTGTATTACCACCCATGAAACTAAAAACAGACTAGAAAAAAAAAAGATACATATGTAAATCCTCATACATAACTGTCTAAAGTTCTTAAGAGATTGCATGGGAAAGAGAGGTGGAAATTTCACAGATTTTCAGATGACTCAAGGGGCATCCAAACAGTGAATGTGACTCATGGAGTGCGTGGGCACATCCAGGTATGTGGGAAGGACTCTGGGAGCCATATGGTTTCCTGCAGGAGCTGAATATCAGCGCAGGCAGTGCTGGGGAGAAAAAAAAAGTGATGTTTTATCACATAACAAGCTACTTAGGCACTGTCTGTGCAAGAATTGCTAATGCAGGGGAGCCTGGGGAGGGCTGGCTCCCACCAGCACTGCAGAATGGCATGGCTCCTTTAAAGAGTGGGATCTACTTACAGGAAACTCTTCGGAACACACTGAAATTTAAGGGGGTGAGAGGTAATTATATTCCAAAATAATTTGATTTTGTTGAAACTGGTCTTTGAAGACCTCTCTATAGAAGGCCACAATCTGGCAGGAAAGGAGCATTATATGGGACCCTGGCAATATTTGGTCTTTGTGAAAGCAGCTGGAAGCAATTTCATCTGAACTCTAATAATGTTTAAAAAAGCACAGCCGAGCTTGGAACCAGAGCAAGACACCCACCCCACAGAGCCAAAGGAGCTGTACCTGCTTAGCTGTGTCTAAATGTGCTGTGAAATTCCACAACTAAGTGTTCAGGTGAACTCCTCCAGCCCAAGAAGGGACATGGTGCTGTTGCCCCTTCCTGGCACTGCACAGTCCAGACCCACTCTCTGCTGAGGGTGAGGGAAGTATGAAAAGCAGCTACACCACCAGGGGGGTCAGAACCCACCTCCCACCTCTCCCAAGAGCCACAAGAATTTACAAGGTTGTTTCCCTTCAGGGAAGAGGAACAAAGAGGTAAAACAGACTTTGTGGATTTTGTGACTTTACACAAGGTGTATGAGCAGGGCAGACCCTTGACAACCAAAAGTGTGAATGTGTGTGTGTAAGAGTGAGTGTGTCTGAGTGTGTGATTGTGTAAAAGTGTTTCAGAGTGCGTGTGAGTGTCATATCGACAGCTTTAGCCTATCATTCATTTCCAGCCAGGCAAAAGAAAATTTAAGAGTGAATATTTTTCCCTATATTCTTCCTAGAGCAAATTCTTCCCTCATTGTGGAGCCCAAAAAGAAACTGAAAAGGAGGGGTTAAATAGCAGCTACAGTTATGACACTCAAAAGGAGACTATTTTTAGTTAACAGTCAGTATCAATGCAACACAGAATCTGGTGGACACGGTGCATTTGCTCATACAGCTTCAGTCTCACCTCTGATATGAGCAGGAGAGAGGTGAGAAAACCAGAATGAATTCATGTTTATTTTGTCAGCCAAAGGTACCTGGGGACAAGGGGCTTGCATCCTGCTTTGGATCTAATGGCACTGAGTGCCAGGAGATGGGACATCCGTACTGATGCTCACAGCAAACCTGATCTGCTGCAGAGCTGGGGTTGCACAGCACAGGTCCTTGGAGTCCCTCTCCAAAGAAAACTCCCACAAAACATGGGGCCTGTTCTACCTGGGAGCATGAAAGGCTTGGGGAAAGCCTCTGGAGGGATGCAAATTGCCTTTTGAGATCAGTGCTAAAGAGAAAATCAGCCTGTGGTTTTGACCCAGGGCATGTCCATCTCTGTGGCTTTCAAAGTGGAAAACCTCTTCTCACCAAAGTGGAGGAAACACAGAGAGCATAAAGTTGTACTGTGTTCTGGGGTGAGAATTTTCCTGATAAACAAGTGTAGGGGAGGTGAGTACTGCTTTTACATTATAGCAGCCTCAGTGAAGTAAAAGACAGAGACAACCATCTTGATCTAATAATACATGGGGAAAACTGGAATGACAGAAATAAAACACCAGTCTCTGGGCTGTCAGAATATCTATGCTGATATGGGAACAGGCAGGAAGACAGCAGAGAGGGAGAACAGACTACAGAAACTGTGATCAACCATGAAAATCTACTTCCAGAAGCTGTTCAGAAAGTACAGACACTGAGTAGTGAGCCCCATGTTCAGGGGCTGATTTGGATTCCTATCCACTATGTCCTGTTGGCCTCTGCAGGAGCAGCATTCTCTCCTTTGAGATACATTGCTGGTACTGCACTGGCAGGACTCCTTCAGAGCATTGCTGCTCCATCTTTTAGCTAGGGGATGTAGAGAACAGGGATTAGGGGGCCTCTCTTCCAGCTACCTGGACAACTAACTTAAGACCTTGACATTTCAGGACAATTAAGGTAAAAATGGAGACATTTTCTCATAGATTTGCTTGGACATGACCTCTCTCGGCAGTGGGTAGGGAGGGAGGAGGGAAATACTCATTGGCAGAAGCATTTTGGTGTGGGAAAGAGATATTATGCCATGTATTACCCCTTGTCCTGTCCCAAAAGGAGCTGCCTCCTGGCTGCCCTGCTCTGGCACACCACAGATGTCCTTGTCATCCACCATCTGGGCCAGTTTATATCCAGGACACTTCAGGCACACCAGCAAAAACAAAGCAGGCAATTACCAGCAGTATGTGAAGTGAGTACAAGCTCAGGTACTTCACCCAGTTCACTTGTAGCGAATGCACTTTATGCTTCATTCTTGACTTGGCAAGATCAAGCCTTGTAGCAGCAAGTCAAGCACTACTAAATAGACAAGCCCTGAAAGTCTTGTGTAGCTTTTAGATGTTAATCTTTTCCCAGAATAAGCAATTAATTAATTTGAATTTAACATAGTAAAGATGTCTGTGTAAGAGCTTGAACATAACTGATCATGAAATAAATGTAATCTAATTCTATCTCACTGATACTGCCATTATCTGCACAAGCAGCTGCCTGGTCAGCTGGATCCCTGCCTCCACAGGAACCTCCACACCAGGACCTCTGGGCTGTCTTCTTCTGCACCCCCAGTGGTGACTTGGCTTGGTGACTGAGCCCTGCAGACACCCCAAGCCCTGCTGCTGCCCAGAAAGGAGCTCTGTGTGTCTGTGCAAGACATTGCTACCGTGGCTTTGGGTGCTGTGCACAAGATCAGAGGAGCCTGTGATGTGGGCAAAAGATTTCTCTTGCAACCTCTGTGGCAAGTTAATTGCTGTTGATTACAAACCCAGTGCAATCTTGTTAATTTGCAGCAAGGACAAGAGCCATTTAAGAGAGCAGTGCTGCATCCAGCTCCTCAAGCACAAAATTCTCACATTATTGAACAGCATGGGATGGAGCTGTTTAAGAAACAAATAGGATGCACACCTGGTAAGGGCCAGGAGGACTGGAGAGACAGATAACAGCTACTTGATTAGGAAGAGGAGGTGTTACACTCCATCAGATCTGCAGTGGCGCCTTGCTCTCACAAAGGCCAGGCCTCTGCTGCTCTGGGCAGTGCAGGCAGAAGAGCTGCTGTACTGTGCCCTGCTCAGGAGCCTGTGGTGCAGCTCAACCTCTGGGCTGTCCCTCATCTTACTGTAGGAGCAGTCCTGTCCCTGTGTGTTGGCAGGGCATGGAGCAGGAAGGAGGTGACCTGAGTGAAGAAGTGACCTGAGCCAGGCCAGCAGCAGAGCCACTTGCCAGGCTCCATTGGATGCATGACCAAGACCCAGGCACAGCGCCCCAGGTTTTCCCCAGGGCAGGGACAGTTCATTTGTAGCTGGACAAATGTTTCCAGCCTCTATGCAAAACAGCCTTTCAGATGACACCCTTCAAAATTCTGTCAGAGCAAGAGAAAGAGCTGCAACTCCTGACTTAGAGCCTCCAATAGCTCTGCCAGAAAGACAAAAAAGGGGAATGGGATAAATCCAGGCTGCACCAAAGCAGGGCAGGAGACATACATTGTCTGTGGGTTTTGATACCCTGGACATATGCTCAGGCAAGCTCAACAAGTTCTCTTTCACCTCATCTTGTGAACAAAGACATTTCCTATTGCTGAGAGAAGAACCATCATATCTGTACAGGATGGCTGGCAGTTCTTTATTCTAACATCACAATAAATGATTGCTTTATATAACACTCATATACTCAAAGGTGGGGTTTGTAGCAAATGAGTTTTACATTATTTTCTATGCTTCAGATGTCATTACATCACACATGCAGCATGCCTGCCTTCTCCCTAAATTTACATTGTCCTTTTCCAGAGGAATGTGGGCAAGAGCAGCTCTACTGATCTGCAGATTTCTTTGTGGCTGTCCCTGATGGATGGTGGTGACATAAGCTGCCTGTCTTGGGGATTTCACAAAGCTGAAGCTTGGAAGGCTGAGCCACACAGAGGAAGCGTCAAAGCACCCAGGAGCCCAAAATAGGAAGGAGAAGGAGGCGCGTGGACTGAAGTGGCTCAGAAGCACCAGATCTGGACAGCAGATTAAATATAAATTGCTGTGAATGTAAGGTTAGTCTAAACCAGCTCCAGCAAGACAGGAATGAGGTGTCCTGCAGAATATTGCAGGCACAGAGAGAAGAGGGCTCATAAGTAAAAATACCTCCCCTCTTTTCCATGCAACCAAAGCAAGAAATCCAAATCAAAGCCTTGTTCAGTGAAAGCTATTGCACTGAAAATATTTTGGAGCAATTGGAAAAGGTAAGTTTTGAAGCAGTAAAACACAGGGAACAGTAACCAGACAGGAAAGAAGCCAAGTGAGTAGGAAGGGTCCTGATGTATTCTGAAAGCACTGATTGCTACCTTCTACACAATCAGAGGGATCTGGAGTGACACCCAGATACAAACAAGGCTTGCACAGCACCGGTGGGAATTAAAGTACAGTTTCATCCTCAGTTACAGTCATTGCTAACATTACTGCAGCTGGCAGTGAGGGTGTGCAGCTGCAGAACCCCTGTAGGGATGGATCATCAACCTGTTCAGGCTGACATTCAGAAAATATAACCCAGAAATATAAAGAACCAGAACATCTAGATATCAAAATTCAATATTGCTACTATATTCTCACATGAAGCTGGGGTGACAGCATGCAGGTGTGTTTTATGGATGTGTGTGAAAAGGGCAGGGATGAAATCACTGAGCTGCTGTTGTCACGTTCAGGGATGAGTGGCAGAGCTCAGGAAGAGGAAGTGCTCATCATCCCTGCCGAGCTCTATGTGAACAGCAGTGAGAAATGCTGTCATTCCAATGCTAAATCCAAAACAACACATTCACCTTTAATCTACTACATTTTAAAAAGCATTAGTCAGATTGGCACATGACGCTGGTTACCCCACAAGGAGCGGTAAGTAAAGCTTAGAGGCTTCTAAGCAGTTTATGGGCTGCACGTTATGCTCCAGTGCCTCCTCCAAGTAAAAACCCACAGAACCCTTCATCCCCAGCACCTGCAGGAGCAGAACTGATAAGAAGCCTCTAAATAAAAACCCACAAAACCCTTTATCTCCAGCACCTGCAGGAGCAGAACTGACAAGAAGCCACGCAAGGAGCTGACGCAAGTCTCAGGGTCAGCACCCAGCCCAGAGGCAGTGCCTGGCGGCAGAGCAGATGCCCCTGCCAGGCTGTCCCACCACCAGCACAGGCACTCTAACACCTTGCTTGCTGACTCTGCTCCTGCATCAGCATGTGACACCTCCCAGACCTCCAGGACTGTTCATCTATCCATGCTCCACACACCACAGTCACTCTGGACTCTGTGGTTCACTGCCCCTGAGATCAAGGGAGTTCATATCTGTGTGAGATCCTGGCTGAGCAGGTAGAAGTGCACAGTCACAAAAGTATGGTGGAGAAAATATCCTAGTAGGAACTGGGGGAGACTCCCAGCATGGAACCAGCTCCTGCCTGGCGCCTCTGTTGGGGATGACTGGACACAATTCCCTTTGCAGATCAATGTTATTCATATGTAAATCAAAAGCTGTTCAAAGGCTTCTGTTGAATTCTTGATTCCCCCTGACTCTGGCTTTCACTTTTTCCTCTTTATGCCAAGAGCTTAGTCAGAAGTCTTTTAAATCACTGGAAACATCTCAATTATGTTATTAACCAGAATGTGAATGTCTGCAAACTGCAACAAGGGAAGGCTTTGGCTGTCCAGGTTCGAAGTAGCTGGTGTGCTATTAATTTTTGGCTAAAGCTGACAGATGGGAGGCTAAAACCAGCTGTGATCCTCTCTGCCAGCTCCTCCAAGGACACAGAAGCCCCTAAGGTTGCACTGTGCCCACATAATCACAGACACCACATGGCTGTGTGGGGAGGCTTGAATTCCCTCTGTTAAGGGAAGGAATTACACAGGAGGTGGTTTTTACATCCTTAGAGGCAACTTGGCAAGCCCCAAAAACGCTTTGTTCTGCAGGCAAGGCTTTGTAGGAGTGCCCCATCACCTGATCCGCATGAATGGGCCTTTTCCTCCTTAAGCTTCACTCCCAGCTGCTGGACCATGAACTGCTGAGCCCTGGCTGAAGGGGCAGGGCTGATGGAGGCAGGAGAGCCAAGGACTTAAGCAGTCACCAGCCAGTGAGCAGGAGAGCAGAGATTTATCTGCCTCTGAAGCAGAGACAAAGGGAGGATGATTACAGAGGGAAGGGAGAGTGGACAGACACAGAGACAGGAGACTGCAGGGCCATGGGATACATGGAACCCTTCAGAGATACACGTGGTGATGTGAGACCAGCATACACTGGCAGAGCTTGTGAAAAGACTGTGGATAACAATAAATTATCATCAATTGAGCACATACTAATTTACAACAAACCTCTAAGAAATATGGCCCCAAATTCCCAATTCCAAAGGAATTCCAAATTCCAATTGGAATTCCCAATTTCAAAAGGCAAATTGATCATCTCTAGGAGATGAGAGATCAGCTAAGCTGAGGAATTCAAGACCAAAAGTGGAAGAAAAGCTATTAAGCTGCTGTGGTACTCGTATCTCATGCAAAAGAGGTAAAGGGTCTGAAGCAGCACAGCAGGCAAAGGCACACTTAACCCCCTCAGAAGAGCTGTTGGAGCATGCAGAAATTCCAAAGGAATAGGGAATAAGAGCAAAGGCACCAATACACAGGGCAGGTCAAAAGCATCTGGCTATCACCTCCGGCAATCCTCAGACCAAATGACACCTCACAGGAGGTAATACACAAACAGACAAGTTTAGTCAGCTACATGAGCAAAAGGAGATCAAAGGAAGGAGGAGGGAGGGTCTTTTTACAGAGAAAATGGGGTAAATGCTAATCTCAGGATGGCCCCAAGCCAAGTTAACTCTTTGCCTTACTTTTCAATATAGAACCAATAATGTTGGATATAATGTCAGAAGCAAAATTGATAATGTGATAAACACTAATTCACCATTTTTCAGCCCATTTTCAGGGGGAAAGAATCATAGTTTTGCTTACTGGAGTGGACTGACATAAGAGGCTACAGAAAGAGCAGGGTTTGAGCACATCTGGGACATTGGGATGCAATTAGGGAAATGCAAACAATATCTGATCTTAAGAAAGGAGAAGTGATAAGGAAAGGTTGAGGCTTGGTAGGTTTAACTGTAGTAGAAAGCCAGAGCTTAAAACAGATTTTGAAATAGTACAAGATAATAAAGAACACAGTAGCAATAAATGTGGACTTTGCAAAGAGGAATTTTGTCAGACTTTGTTCTTTCTTCCTTTGAAAGTCAAATGAAGACTTGGAGCTCATCCCTTTGGACTTCAGAGAAGCAGCTGACATGCCATCAAAGCAGGATTAACAAACTGAAGATGCTTCTGCTAGAAGACAAAGAACAGAAATGAACCAGCTACAAGGGAGGAAACAGAAAAAAGTGTTGAGAGAGGCAGGATGAGCCTGAAGAGGAATCACTGTCACAGGTCCATAAGGGTCTGCTGTCAAGTCTGATATGTGGTTTGTCTCTCTGGCACAAGAGAAGTTTGCTCTTGCTGCCCACATTCAGGAGAGCTGGGTTACTTTCGGCAGACATGAAAGAGCACACCGGCAGGAAACCAGCCTGCTCTAGCAAGGACTAAATGCCTGGATAGTTCTGCAAAACACAACAGGAGGGACCTCATTCCTCTGTAGAGCACACCAGAGAGGAAACAGTTAGTTCAGCAGCCAGGCTGGCTGGGGTGCAGCAGCCCTCCCAGCGCTGGGACAGCAGGGCAAGAAGCCAAACTCGTTTCCAGATCAAAAGGGATTCACTTGTGAGGAGCAGCAGACAGGGCAGGATAATGGGTGCAGTCAAAGACATCCACAGGAGCAAAGTCCTCCCTCTCCTTAGAAACAGCACTCCTCTCCTGCTGCCTGCTTCTCTCTCCTGTGGAGCTCCTCCACTTCAGGCTGTGCCGAGGTGCTTGTATGGCCACAGTACCTGCAGCACTTCCAGGGAGAGCTGGGAGCTGGCAGAGGTGCTCTGGTGCTGCCAGGACAGACCCTGGTGACAGCAGGTGCTCCAGGAGCAGCAGCTCAGAGCAATTCAGGAGCATTTCTAGCAGCATTAGTCACCACCCTGGTCCTGACATATTCTGGCTGTCTGGCCAAGTTAATGACACAGACATTGCTTCATGGTGGTCAAATCTCTTGGCTCATAAAACAGTAGTTGGAGAGTTGGAGTTTCCTGCCTTTCATAAAAGCCAGGAGCCCTTCTCCCTCCAGCTCATTCATGGAAGATAAAAATCTCTTGGCACAAACTCTTGCCTCACTTGGAGGGTAATTACATTGTTCAGGCTCTGCAGAGCACTTAATATATCTCTGCCCTGTTAATCTCCAGCAAAGGCTGTGGCTGATGTGGCTGAGTACCAGCCAGGCACTGCCAGTTCAGGTGGAGAGGAGGCTCTTTACCCACGTATTCTCTTTGCCTGCCATCTCCACAGCCAGCAGCATGCAGTGAAATTTAACAAACCCAGCCTGTCATTCTGCCCCTTGCATCTCTACCCTGTCTCCTCACCCCTGGAGGCATGCCCAGAGTTCTGCAGCACCAAGGAAGGCCATGACTTCTTCAGCAAGAGTGGGAAAAGCAATGGGACCCAAAGGTGCCTTGGCTGGGTGCAGAAGATGAAATGAGCATGTATCAGGGAGCTGTTCCCAGAAACACTAGTGCCTGAAAGCACTAAAAGTGCCTGGACCTCCTGGTTTTCCTTGAGGAGTGCACAAAGCCATGGTGAGAGCCAGCCAGCATCAGGTGTGTCCCTCTGTTCTGTGAGATAGTGGCACCACGCCACTGAAGTCAGTACAGTTCAAAGAAATTAAGCAGCACAATTTTAATTAAAATTGTAAACTAATTAACTAATGAACTAATGTTCCCAAGGGACATGGTAAAATATCTATTGCTGAGGCTTCACAGCAAGGCTAATTGCATAGCCAGAAAATTAAAAGTCCTTGATTTGAAACAACTGTGGGAACTGTGCAGAGCTCTCTATGTCTCCTTCAGAGACCAGACTTCCCAACATGTTTACCCACCCAGTCCTTTTCCCTCACAGCTTGCTGCAGAAATTCACCAGCCATTTGCCCATCACTATTTAACTAATGAGGTCACAGAGACTGTCCAGCCCTCATCCCAAAGCTATATCCCCTTTGGAGCCATCACCTTGTCCCTGAGAGTCTGCAGAGCTCATTTTAAGCTGCTGCTGCCTGCTAGTGGTGCAGTGCTTTGTGTCAGGCCAGCAGCAGAAAAGACTTTTACTATCATAATATTTAGAAGTGTAGTCAGTCATGACTGTGCCTTTGCAATTCAGAATTACAGAAACGAGCAGAAAAGTACAGTTCTACAAAAAAACCCAAACAATATTCAGAAAAAGACTTGATCTAAGCAGGGCCATTCTGGGCGTCCCCACATGGTCCTCCAGCCACCCCAGCAGTGCCACAGTGAGAGCAGGAGCACAACCCATTGGGTTCTTCTCCAACAACACTGGTCCTTTCAGAGGCTGAACACTATAATTCACTGCTAGTAAGAACAATGAAAAAATCAGCACCTCTGCTGTATTAGACAGCCACAAGGACACCAAGTACTGCTCAGCCAGTGTGGCTTTTGTCAAGGTAGCAAAGCACTCCTGCACAGCTCCTACAGCGGTGAGCTATCAGAGTCTGCAGCTCAGCAAGCCTGGGTAGCAATACTGGCACCACCACTATGCCCAGGGAGGAGAGCTGAGCTTTCCCCAGCCTTCCCTGGTGCTGCCCACACCAGGTTTCTTCAGCTCTCGATGGCACAGGACATAAATGGAGAGGCTGCATTCAGCTCATGAAGCTGGTGAGAGGTTACCCACAGGGTCTGAGCACAGGGACATTTGCCCTTGCAGTGGCAGCTCAGCAGAGGAGGCTCTGGTCACCACCTGTAGGTGCCTGTGGCACTTGACCCTCAGTTATTCCAGGTCTTCAAGCCCTTCAGTTCAAGCAGCAGCCCCAAGCTGTGTCCCCCAAAGCTCTCAACATCTGCCAGAGCTCTCCACACCTCTGATACCACTCAACTTCAGCTCTCCCAGGTAAAAGAATGAAGCCACAGTGAAATCCATAAATGAATGCTGCTCACAGTCTATAAACCCAGCAATGTGGAACAACTTTTCTACCTCCCGAATCCTGTCTCTTGGTAAAGCCCTGGTTCCTGCAGGCTAGGAGTCTCCATCCTTCACAGTCACAATGAAGCTGCCAAACAACAATTTTGGAAAGGTTGCAGCAGGGATCAGAAGATCCCAATAGGGACACTACAACCAGTGTTGATAGAGTGGCAGCTGGACACCCAGGGACATCTCAGAAGAGAAACACCCCTGTCCCGGCCATTACTGCAGAGCAGCACCCACCCTGCAGAGCAGTCCTTGGAAAGGCAGAGGGGAGCTCAGGCATGCCAAAGGCTTCTACAGGGAAAAATACATCCTCTCTGCATTTCTGTAGTGTACTTGTTGTTGCCTGTCATGGATCAAGGGTTGGAGAGTCTCACCTGCTCCATCTGGACTCCCTGGGGACAGGATTGGAGGAGGGGAAGATGAGCATTATTGCAGCAACAGGCAAAAACCAAAGCAGTCTGGTCCCCTGCTCCCCAAACCAGCCTGAACTTTTCTCACAGAAGGCTAGGGCAGGGGGGAACTGGAAATTACAATTTTGGTTCTAAATCCATGATGAGATTTCTTTCACTTAGAGTAGCAATTACATAAACACTTCTCAGAAGAGAATAATTTGCTGTTCTTTTCAGGAGCCAGCAGGGAGATGCACGTGCAGCATTTGGGGCAGAGCAAGGGTTTGCCCTGGGTCGTCATCCTCCCCTGCAAGCACCCCAGCATTTCTCTGTTCTGCTGCCCATTAATTCCCTGCAGCACCTGCCTTGCACTCAGCAGGACTGACCTCAACAGAGACCTCTGGAAACATCTGGGTAGCAAAATGATAGATAGTTGTTCTTTTTGGTAAAAGAACAGTCTTAAGAAATAATAAACACTCACTTTAATAGAGAAGTTTAGCTTTATATTCATGTCTCCTCTAATAATTGTATTCACAGAATTGCATATCTCAAAGCATCTTTGTTCTTCTATTTCCCTTCTTGTGCATGTACTTCAGCAATGGTTATAACTCACTGCAGTGCCAGCTGAATTAACATTGAAATATTTGCACAGTGTCAAACCTTCCTGAAGAACCAGAAAAATATTCAAATGCGTGATTTTTTCAAGTGACCTATTTCTCCAGTGAAAAATTTTTGTGATGTGGAAAGTTATTAAAAACAAGTTTTCATATGTAAATTCACATTAATAACTTCAAGTTTTACCCCCAATTCTCTTTTTAATTTTTGTCTGAAGCAGCAATTCCTTGGCATAATCAGTACAATCTGATTCTGGTCTGTCATCTACATGAGAAGGGAACAGGCAGAGAAACAGCTTTGAGTTCAATCACCCAAAGCTTCCTGATTTACCTCCTACCAGAAACACAAAGAAAAACCAAGGACATCATGAGCACATGCAAAAACTTTTGTACCAGTTGACTCTAAAAAACACAACAGGATCATACTGGTTCAGTGGGACAGATCTTAAAAGTAGAACCTAGAAAACATCCTTTAAGTACATGCTAATAATACTTGAAATATGAGTCAGTGTACCAAGCAGTAAAAAAAAACCCCAAATAACCATGTTTAAAGCCAGCAGGAGCTGAAGGTTTATCATCTCTGAAGGTGGATGCTTTTTGAGACTACCAAGTGGGTATACAAAGCTAGCTGGGGACCTGGGTTAGGAGATGGTGCCAACTGGCAGAGTTTCCAACCAGATAAATCTGAGTCAAGACTTTGCTTCACCCCATAGTCAGCATAACCTCATCTTTTTTCACATGAAACATCTCCCCCATCCAGCCTTGGCTCTCCAGGGCCAAGAGCAGCAGCAGATATTTCACCTGCACTCCTACAGCAGCATCACTTGGGTGCTTACTGCCCACCTCAGCCCCCTTCCCATCTGACTTCCAGATTAGAAGGGTTTCTTCTAAAGAGTCAGAGCATCTGAACAAGGTTTTCCTTTATTGTAAATCCATAAGCACCACATCTCTTTTCAGGAAGCAAAGAGGTGGGGGCATATCTTCCAACAAAATGTCCTGCTCCAGGACCATCAGCATTCCTACTCCTGGAATTTGGCCTCATGATCCCACATCTTAAAACTGTTTTCCAGATGACATGCATTTGCTGAACTGCTTTATATTGTGGGTAAAACAGGTTTACTCAGCTGTTCTGAGTACGGAAAGTAGTTGCAGAATTATCTCTTAGAAATCTCTGATATGGCTTCTTCACGAAAAATGAGTTTTTGCAATCCACAGCAAGGGCTTTTTTCTGGGTTACCCAAGCCATAGCCAATATTATAACCCCTGGCTGAAAAAGAACATCAGCAAAAACCCACATATACAATATTATCTTATTCTTACTCATGTTGAAATTTGTGTGCTGCTGTACCTTTGCACATTTATGCAGAAACCATCATATTCCTCCAGGTACGAACACAGAGAGGAGCAACTGAGGTGTTGTAAAGAATTTTCACAAAAGTCTCCATTGGAGTCAGACAGGTTTTCCAGGGTTAGGTTTGAGCAGAACCTTCTGGACTGCAAGTCAGTCACCTTTATTTTTTGTCTGTCCATGGCCATACAGCTGTGCTGCCTGCAGAACTCTCAGCATTGCTGTGCTGATGGAAGGACAGGTCCTGCTGCCCATCAGTGCCTGTGGCCATGCAGCAGTCAGGACAGCCCCTGATTTTGGGATGCTCTCCCCAGGGCTGCCCCCACCAGCTGGGGCTGCTGCCAGTGCTGTGAGCCTGGCACCATGAATGGGGGCAATAACGAGTGCAATCACGCAGGAACTAGAAGGAGGTAGAAAGAGAAGCTTTGTGTGGGTGGTGAGAGAGAAAAGAGGCTGATTAAGGAGACAAGGATCAGAATCTGCAAATCACGCAAAACCAGTTCTGTGTCAAGCAAGGAATAATTAACTTGCTCTTTTTTCACTCCAGACAAGCAGCACTGATGTTGATTTAAAAATCTCCCTTTCCAGCACCAGGTGAAAACGGACATCCTTCAGGATGTTTTGCCTTGAATTTTCAGTGCTATAAATGCACAGGTTTGCCAGTCACTGTATATTAATACAGCACTGGAGAGGGATGGTAGGGGCTGCCTCCAACCAAATCCAAACCTGCTGGGAAAGACACAAGGCCTTGGAGAGGGTCAGTGCCTGGGAAATGGCTCAAACCATCTCTAGAGACAGACACCAGCCCCAGTGGCACCCAGGGTTGTTCTGTGAGTTTAAGAATGCATTAGAATTACTCCCAAGAAAAGTTTTAGCATAAAGATTTAATGGAATTCCTGCTACCTTATTAATTCCTTGGATTTTTCTTTCACACAAGTCTTTTGAACCATTACATCTGTGTAACTTTGAGGTGGGATCCAGGAACCAGACACGAGGGAGGGAAATATCAGGAGCAATACCTGCCATGGCAAAGCACAAGCTAAACCCAGCCTGTTGGCAGGTGAGCTCCCTTTTTATGGATCAATACAGGCCTGTTATTTCTACATTACTGCCTAGGGCTCTTTCCTGATAGGATGAGGCATTTTCTGAGGCTGCAGTTACACCCCACAAGAACACTGTCAGTGCAGGCTGGTGTTGTACAAATCATACCTGCCCTGCCCATACCTACCTGGCCATGGCCAGGCTGCATCCATCTGTGTTCTGCTGGCTGTAGCACTGAGAAGGAGAGTTAGCTCTGTTCATCAAGATGTAAAATACAATCTCAGTGGTAGGAAGCAGAAGTCCCAGGCCTGCACCTCACAGTGCACACTGCCAGCATCAGCTCTAACACAGCACCTGGGCTCTGCTGGAGCAGAACCTGCCCAGGCACTGCTCCTGCTCCCACACCACCACCAGGACAAGAAAGCAGCAGCTGTTTGCTCTTTATGCCTGCAGCACAGGAGCCCCAGCTTCTGCAGGGCTGCTTTCAGGACATGAGCAAAGTAGGTAAGTGTCCCAGGCATAAATAGGCACAAAAAAGGACTAGAGGACTTAGTTATGTAATCTCTGCAGAAGTCAAAATCCAGGAGCCTTTCCACCCTGCCCTGCATGCTAGGAGTGGAGGTGGAACGACTCTTTGCATGTTTTCACACACCAGAGAGGACAGAATAATCCTGCATTTAGAGAAGGGAAAGACATTCAGAGCTGTTCTGAGAAATAAATTGTTCCAACTCAGGGAAGGGAAGAGGAAAAAAAAATCCAAACCAGAAAAACCCCACAGGCAGCCATTATTCTGTCTGCACAGGACTTATTTAATAATCCAGTGTCTGCAAACCATAAGTTGAAAATTTTCCCTGTCATACAGCATGCCAGACCACAGCTGCATAAAACAGAGAAAACCTGTTATAAGTGACCAGAGACATTGGAAAACTGTGGAAATATTGCCTCAGGCTGCAAGGCCCTTTCCTGTGGAAAGAATATTTTGCAATTGTCAGTTCCTTGCTGACAACTAGCACTCATACATTCTGGGTTTCATCAAAAAGGCTGTTCAAAACTCTGAACTGCAAGTAGAGAGAAATTTCTTGCTCATTATTCTGATTTATTCATCTCTCCCCCTTCTCTCCTACATCACACATCAGACACTGAAGAGAATGAAAACTCAAAAGCATGGAAAAAAATGAATGTGCAGGAACAAGATGCCACATGTGACAGAGGCACCAGCCCTGGATTCTCCACGTCATTGATTTTTAACAAGCACATGTCAGCTGATGCTAGAACAATTTTGTCACTATTACATCAATACTTCTTCAAGCAAAGCAGCACTCCATATAATATTTCTTTTCCTCAGTAGCTTCTAAGATATCAAGTGAATGAACGCTTATCTCTGACTGAATATCAGAGCTGCAAAATCCTGAAACCCTGGGAAGTTTAAGCCTCTATTCAGTGCTCCACTCAGCCCTCCCTCCTTCCCAGGCTGCTCCCTTGAGGGCTCCAACCCAGCACTCCTGCAGTGAAGCTGCCCTCTCCTCCTGCCCCCCAGCCCCACCTGGGATGCTCTGCCAGTCTCCGCTCTGGCCATGAGCTGGTGTTTGTCAGCAGCCAAGGTCTGAGCTGCCAGAAGGGTGCTGAGGAGCTCCTGGCACACATGGCAGGGGTTTGCCTTGCACTAAACAATTCCCCTGCACCGTGACTGCAATCAAAACAATGTGGATTTCCCCCGGGTTCCCAGGACAGGTCGTGGAGGGTGTCAGCACCAATGGTTTCCATGGGAAGGTTTCTGGGGGCAGGTTACAGTGGGCAGGATGGAAGGAGTTCAGGACCAAAGAGAAAAAGATGACCAAGGGCTTTAAAGGGCAGAACTATTTCCAGAGCACATCCTAGCCACTGTTTCCATGTGCCTTGCTTCTCAGATCAGAGCAGGATTAAAGCAGCAGAGTGGGAAAAAGCAGCAGGGGACCAAAGCTAATGAGAGTCTGATTGACGGCTGGGAGGTGACGGCTAACCTGAAAGTAACAGAGCATTCTGAAGGGTGAGAGGTGTAACAAAGCCAAAAGAGTATCAGGACACATGGGGGTCTTCACCAGGGCAGGAAAATGAACAAAACAAAACATTGTGCAGAAGGTAACACCTGTCACAGCTCAAGGTGGTTGCACAGCAAGCCACCCACTACGATATACCCTCAAGAGAGTTCTTGTGCTGCCATCAGGGACAGGTTCTCTGCTTGCAGGACAGCACCTATGGCAATATAGGACTGCAGAGAGAAAGAGGAAAAGTCATTTGACAGCACCTTATGTCAGCAAAATCTGAATAAAGTTGATGTTTTCACAAGTCCATTGCTACACAGTGTAGATTTGCAGAATTCTTCAATTTGTCATTTTTTGAACCCCAGTTCTGTCCTCCCATCCTTCTTGCTGTCAGCCTGGCTGCTCCTGGGAGCCAGACTTCTGATGGAGCCACACTGGAGCCCCAGAGCTGGGGCAGTGCTCCCCTCACCAACACAGAGCAGCACTTCACACCTGGGCAGCAGCAGCAGCATTTGCAACATCTGAAAGCTTTCAAACACTTCAGCAAAAACCAGCCTCCTGCACCTCATCAGAAATTGAAACACAAGTCCACAAAGTGCAGAGAAACCACAATGACTAGAGCTTTTGAGTAAAAGGCTTAAAAAAGGGAACACTCACTAGTGTGGGCTGCCAAAGGGGTGGCCAGCAATAAAATATATCCTAGCCCAGAGCCCTTCCCACAGCTCCTCACTCGTGTGCTCCCAGCAAACCACCCTGGAGCTGCCTTACCCAGCTCATTCACAGGTCACAGCCAGTCCCAGCACAGGGCTGGGCCACCACTGTCCTGCTTCCTGGGACAAGAGAGAAGCCTCTTGCTTTCCCAGGCAAGGGAGGCTCCTGGCACAGCAGCAGGAGCAGGGAAAACTCAGAGTAATTCAGGGGAAATTCAGGATGTGAGGAAACCTCTTAGCAGAATGGCAGGCAGCTCCAGACCACAGGGACAGCTTGCAGCACCAGCAGCAGCCAAGCAGCTCTGTGCTGCACAGCCCAGGGAAAGCTGAACCACACACAGAGAAAAACAGACTTGCTGGTAGCACAAGAAAATCCACACAGCTTCTTCCAGCTCCTGGGGGAGGGAGCCCTGAGAAGCTGCTCAGCCCAGGGCCAGATGGAGAGGTGGAGCAGTGGGAAGTGACAGCTAATCAGTAATTAACACCAGGAGTTTTGGCCGTGCAAGTGAATGAGAGCAAGGAAAAAAGTGAGGCTGTGCCACACTGATGCTGGGGCAGAAGTAGAAATCTTGCAAGTCCCTGAGAAGGAAGCATTTTAAATTACTTTTTCTCTAAAACAACAGTGGTATGTGTAGGAAACAGCACAGGCTGTTGAGCAAGGAGATGATCTCACAGGAGGCAGAAGGAAAGCTCTGTAGTTCAGCTTGCTAGAGCAGGGAAGGCCAAACAGCAGCTGTTCTGGACAGCTAGAAGCCAGAACATTGAATCACAAGTCAAACAGCAATTTTCAAAGTTTTCCAGCAGAAGCATGAACATGCATCCCCTCAGAGGGCTGGGAAAACATCATTGCAGGCTAAACACAGGTAGGTTCAGCTTGAAAGTCAGGATAGTGGAAGATGAGTGTCTTCCAGCAAAAAGCTTACATTATCCTGAAGTTCCCAAGATCTGTGGCTGTGTGGCTGGGGATTGGTACCTCCCATGGCTGGGTTATTTTGCACCTCCCTAACCCCTCTGCTTCCCCAGCAGGGCTGGGGCAGAGCTGTCACAGAGGCAGCCCCCAGTACAGGGACTGGAGGAGGCCAGGGAGGCACCACGGGGTTGGGCAGGGTGGGATGAGCCCCTGCTGGCCCAGGGAGGTGCAGAAGAGGCTCAGGCAAGGGGGACAGCCATGGCACTAGAGCACAGCTCTGCCCACAGCCTGCAGCTGCACATTCTACAAAAGCACAAAAACGGTATGGGGGGCTGCAGCCCCTGTGCTGAGCTCCCTGGGACTCAGGGGCTTCACCAGCACTGCTTGGAGAGGCAGCCCTGTCCTGGAAAGGAGCTGAGCCCTTCAGCCTCACAAAGCTTTTGGGATGATCACAGAGCAGGCAGAGAGTCAGATGTACAAACTCCCAACTCATGGCTTGGTTTAGGAGACCCTGAGGAAGCAGGTAACACTCACAGCATAAAACAGCCAAACCCCTCCCTAAATATGGAGCAGGAAAGATATTTTCTAGAGAGCCAGGGGGCTTATTTCAGAATTCTTGCAACATCAGAGGACAACCCAAAATCTGCTGAAGCTGAAAGCAAGACTGGGGGTTAATTGCCTTCTACCATCGCCCAGGACACAACAAGAGGTGATAAATCAGATAACAAGGTCTAAAACGAATTTGCTCATGCAGGAGATCTGTCTTGGTACTATTTGAAGGACAGCCTTATGTTGGTTGCCACAAAGCACTGGTTCTGGAGGCAGAAAGTTTTTGCCACATGCCCATTACACACAGCCACCCCCAGCTGCTGCAGAGCCCTCTCCCATGGTACTTACAGCATGGCATGATGCTGCTGTCAGCCCACCACACTGGCACACAGACAGCAAACCAGGAGTCCAGAGAAAACCCCACTAACCTCATACCCTCACTTACAAAAAAAGCAGAGGAGAGCAGAAGTGATTATATATTAACAGGAACCTGATGAGCTGGGAGTGAGAGCAGCTGCCTAGTCTGGGGCTGCCACAGGAACAAATTGATATCAGCCGGCCACAATTAAAGCTTGGGCTGTACTTTTGGGTGCTTTTTTTCTAAAATAAGGTTTCTATCCATCAGAACAGTGAGTATCTGCAGCAGCTTCCACATAAGAGGAGTGCAGTCCCACTGTTTTTGAAGGTGATTATATCATCTGGTTGCTTGAGAAAATAAGCAATCAGATTGAAGATCCATGAATTTCCTCCTGACCTGTTTTCTGTGATCCAAGGAGAGGATGGTTTTGCCTTCCCTTTCAGAACTGCATAATTCAGAGAACACCTGTAAAGAGACCAAAGCAACCTCTCTATCTGCAAAGTCACTTGTGCTGGCTCCTGGGCTGGAATAAGGGTTGTGCAAAAATGCTGCAGAAAGTCCTGAGCAGCACCTGGCAGGGGCCAGGCACATAGGAAGGGAGAGCTCCATCCTTCCCATGGCTTCTGCACATGGAATGCATAAAAACCCCATGCTCAGAGTGAATAATTTATTACTGATGCTGCAAGCCCTAGACAAAACAGATTAAATCAGCTGGCAGTGGACGAGGCATCCAAACATCTGCTTGTACCCATGTGGTGTGTGGAAACAGGGCTGTGTGTTCTAACATCTTAACAGTGTGAAACTAGAGCAAAACCACATGTGAACAGCTAAAAGGTGCTTTTATCTTATGGACAAATTTAAACATATCCATGGCTCTTGTTGTGTACAGGAGGAATCTGTAAGTCTCTAGAAATTATGGAAAACACACTTGAATGAAAGAGCCATTTTGGTTTTAATCTTTAGATTGCAAGTTTAATTGAGAGATAAGTGCTGACCCTCTGTGCACTCTGCACCTCAGTGTGCCTGCTGGATCTGACAATGAGCCTGATGCTTTATTTCACACTCATACACAGTCATGGCCCAGGCAAACTCGGGGTGCTGCTGTCCCTGGGCTGAACCAGGTGGCCAGAAGGGGAAAGGTTCTCTGCTGAAGTCTCAGCAGTGCCCAAAACAGTTTGCATCTTCTCCCTGCCCAGGCAGATACAGACACTGCCTTCCTCAGGGTTGTTTTGATATGATCAGGCAACAAATTATTTTTATTCCACCAAAATAAAGCCTTTTCCTCGAAGCTGTTGCAAGCGTGGCTGTGATCAAAGGTGACTGGGAGTGCTGCTGGTGGGGACAGCCATCAGCAGTTTGCATGACCCAGGGGTGCTGTAGACTAGGGAGAAGATGAAGAAGGTCCTGCAGCACCTCCTGTGCTCCATTGTTCAGGACTTCAAAGAGCCGAGGATCTGTAGCCACTGCTAATAGCTGTTATCTTCCAGCAGCAGTAATTAGGGACTGAACGAGTGTCTGAAACAGTGACTATAAAAAGGCAATAAAACTTCACCTTTTCTGCTTCATTTACTTGATTACTCCTGTTCTCATTATATTCACCCCTCTAGGATGTGGCTTTTAATCCTCCAAGCTGATCTATCCCTATGAATATTCACTGTCAATGATATACATATTGCTGCTGTCTGAATATCCTGAAGCTGCTATCAGTCATGCATTAATCTGACATGCAGCTCCTTGGGCTTCATCTAAATTGCAAGTACAAAATGAGCAAAATGTAAATAACTGGGAGAAGAAAATGCTAAAGTCAGTAAAAGATTATTTATGGTTTTCCAGTTCAGCTTCATATTAATTTTGCCATGCCAGATTTTGGAGCATTTGTTTAAAGTCCACACATAACTTATGCAAGAACCTATAAATTTCACACATATGTTGGTCAAAGGTATGTGCAAACAGTGAGTCAGACTGGCAGAACCTCTCCCCAATGTGTGCCAAGGGGAGGGTAAATGTCCAGGAGAACTTGCAAACATGAGCCCTTCATCTCATCCTCACATCTACTGACACTTGGTTCAAGGAATTCCTAATTGAGGGGTTGTAGTTGAAGTAGTGAGCACCACATATTATTTTCTCTTAATACAATGAATCACTTTTTAAAACCTTGAAAAATTTTCATAGCCTCTCTGCCACGCAACAGACAACAACTTAAATACAAACTTTGTTAAGTTTTAGTTTTTCCTCATTTCTTGTGAACACATTTCTGCTAGTTTCACCTGATGCCTTCAAACTTCGTTAGACAAGAGGCAGAGGATAACCACTCCCTGTTGGTCACAGCACTGGGGTTTTAGCAGACTTCAGTGGTTCTGTATTCTGCAGAGCTGCCCAAATCCCAGCTCCCGTTCGCAGGGCGTGGCTGTGCCGTGGCCAAACCCCTGCGCGAAGGGGACCCTGCGGGGGGTCCCAAACCCCTGCGTGAAGGGGACCCTGGGGTGTGTCCCCAGGGCGCTGGGTGACACACTCAGCTGCAGGGACTCACTGATGGCTCCGCAGGAGCGGCTGGCGTGGCGCTGCCTCCGTGTGCTCGCACGGCCCGAGCCAGCCCTGTCCCTTCTGAGCCCGGGCCAGCCCCAGCCCGTGTGTGCCTTGAGCTGCTCCTGTCACCGGCAGTGCAGGGACAGCGACCCCGGCAGGAGAGGGGCAGAGACCCCACGGTGCAGAGACCCCGGCAGGAGAGGGGCAGAGACCCCACGGCTGCTGGCACAGCAAGGCGCCCTGCGTGCAGCGCAGGCTGAGAACCAGAGTCTGCTCCCGGGAGCAGGGACATCACTCATCACTGTTTTACACATCACTTTGTTCATTTCTCTTCCTCTACAATGAGAGGGGCAAGAGCACTTTTGTCATCGGCTGGTGGGGAGAAACAATGGCTCTGCTCACGCTGCCGCCGCCCCGCAGGGCTGAATCACCGTCACAAGGCGAATTCGCCCCTCGCCTGTTGCTCACTCGGCTCCGTCATCCCGGTGACTCATTCTGGAACCGGGACGGGAGCGAAAGGCGGACGCCAGAACCTCCTCCCCTACACCAAACCGGGAACTAAAGAGGAATCTGGGCTGGGATCATCTCGGGGCAGCGGGGGGCTCAGGGCAGAGAGCGCAGCAGCTGCTGCCACGGCCCCGGGCGCTCCGGTTCTGCTGCTCTGCAGCCCCTCGGGGGTGGCTTCCTCCTTGTAAACCCATAGAGAGCACGAGAACTTGTCTTTCCTTGCTCAACAAAGGTTCCCCCTAAGCAGCGACGTTTCTTCTGCCTTCCCTCGGCGAAGAAAGGGAGACTCTCTGGTTTCCCGTACGCGGGGTCAGCAGAGCGCCCGAGCCTGAGGGATGCTCCGCTCCGCAGACCAATTCAAACGGGTTTAAACGGGCTGTGGGTGCCCACAAGGAGAAATGCGCAGTGTCCCGGCGTGGCACAGCTCTCACAGCCCGTTCTGGAGAACGGACCTGAAGGTTTGCAAGCCCCGTGTGCTCCTCCGGGCTGCAGGGCCCGGGCCGGACCCCAGGCTCAGCTCGCCCCTCATCCCTGGGCACATCCATCCTCCCACGGAGCCGGAGCGGCGGCATCTCGCCTGCCGCGGGATGCTTTGTGAAACGAGTGCTGGGGACTTGAAGAAAGCTCAAAACAGCCTGGAAACATCTCCAGGAACAGGGCACCATATGTGCCTGCCAAGCAGGGCGGCTCTCGCCGCCGCAGCGAGGCTTCTCTCGTTACTCATCGGCAGCGAACGCGCTGCCGGGCTGGCGGCGGAGACCACGTGTTACCAAGATTAGACACGAAATGTATTTTACAGGAGGGCTAAAACTAGTCTGAGGTAATGAATCTTACAGCATGCTGCCTTTCGGAACAAGAGGCAATTAGAGGGCAAATCCTCCTTCCTGTGGCTTTGCCGTTGTCAAGGGAGCCCCGAGATGGAGCTGCACAGGGATTGTGTGAGCACCTGGTCCCCCCAGGGTTCAGGTGAGCTAAAGCACCGCTTGCAATAGGCTGAGGAGGATGCAGCCCTCTCTGCCCTGTGCTGAGCGGCAGCAGCACCTCCTGTCCCTGCCAGGGAACCCCTAAACACCAGCCCATGGGCACTCCATCCCCCTCTGAGTGGATCACTCTGGCAGAGGAATTCACGCTGGTTTAACTCTTCATTTTGTGTCTCTCCTGTATTGCTGCTTGCCTCCCGGTCCCAATGCCACTCCTCCCCAGGTTTCCTCATGTCCATCACCTCCAGCACAGCTCTGCAGTCCATGCCATGCCTTGGGGAGGCTCACAGGACAGGCAGCAAATGGCTTTTCCTGAGCACACAGAGCTGCTGCACACAGGTGCTATAAGGTGCTATGGGATAATTATTTGTTGAGGCAAGAATTATCTCACTGCTAACAAAAGTGATCAGGTAATTAAGCTTTAAGACACATTGGAGATACTAGCAGTGATTATAATTGTCAGACAAATATTTTCTGGCAATAAATAACACATGAACACAGATTTTTATCAGGCTTTTTAAGCTTGGGGAAAAAGAAGGTAATTTTTTCCTATGAGCCTCCCTTCTGCAAAAGCAGTCAGTAAATCCCATGTACAAGCATTTGCTGGAAAGGAGAATCTCTTCAGCTTGCACACCTGTGTAGGTTCCTCTGTGTATCATCCTATCTTTAAATGTGCCTTTTGTGCCTAGATTTCATACAAACCATAAGGCACAGGGGTTCCAGGTGCTGCTGAGGAGCAGAGAGGGTTCTGCAGGCAACATTTCTATTACAAACTTGACTATTCCTTGGCTCGTGCCAAGTGCTGTGTGTGTCAGACCAGCTGGTGCACAGGGGTGCAGGACCCAGCTGCCAAAACCAGGACACCCCAGGGTGCAAGGGCACAGAGGAGCATCCCCAGTGGGCCCAGCTGTGCCCCCCACCCCAGGGGCTGCAACACAGACTGTGCTGCTGTGAGGGCAGGGCTCAGGGTGCTCCACCCAGGAAGGTTACCTGTGGGAACCACAGACGGTCTAGGAGCTCCCTGAATGCCTATGAGTGAATATGATGAGTTTTCACCTCACTCTGCACAGCACAGCTCCTGCTGCTGCAGGGAGAAGCTCAGTGGCAAAGACTCTGCCAGGCAAGAAAGGATTCCCAAGTAGGATGGCAGGTGCCACTGGAAAAGCCCACAGCATGGTCCAGCTAATGTGCCATGAGCAGTCCTGGACCCTCTCTGAGTATTTTCTGAGGGGAAAGGGTTGCCTCAGAGCAGGAGGAACCTCTCTGTGGCATTGCCAGCATTACTGCAGTGCTCCATCAGCAATAGCATGTTTGTGAGGCCACCAGCCCCCGCTCCCATGGGGATTAATGGCACCCACACAGGCTGGTGAATCACTCACCCAGGAGAAGTGGTTCTCCTGCAGTAATTGTCTTCCCTTTGCACAGAGATGTCTGCAAATAGTACTGGCAGCCTTCACTGTGGGGAGCCTCAGAGAGTCAGGGTTAGAAAATGGTGTTCGTGTTCCTCCTGACCCTGGGCAGCCTTCAGTTGCTCTGGATAGCCAATTTTACACCAAAAAATAATGGTATAATTGATTAGAGATATTGCAGACAGACTGATAAGTGAGCACAAATGGCAGGGCTGCTGTTATAGCAGAGGCTTGTGTTGATGCTATGAACTGATGCTGAAGCTGTTTTAAACCATGGTGCTGGAGCCAGTGGGTTCTCAGGCAGGACACTGGTGGTGCCCATTGTAGATATGCACCCTGAGATCCTTCATACTGTTTTGGGATGTGTTTCCAAAGCTGTTCATTGGCGGTTCTTCCAACCTATTCCTGGTACAAACAAAATAACATTTGTTCTACACAAAAGACAGCTCCCACAATTTACAGCTGCTGCAAGGCTCTGTAAGCCTTTGAGTACTAAGTGGGGCATTCTGAGCATTTCTGAAGGTTGGGAACAGCCTTGGATGGTGCAGAAGCCTTGGTGAAGGTGGCAGGAATCTGAGCAGGGAGCTCAGGAGGGCCCAAGACACCCGAGCTGCAGCCCAGGGAGGAGGCTCACACAGAGTGAGGGCAGAGGAAAGACAAGGAGGGTTACAAATCAGAGGATGAGGGATGTCTGGGTCCTGCACAGTCACTGCCTGCTGCAGAGCTGGAAGGTGCTGCAAACACTGCAGGGCTCAGACACAGCCATACCTGAGCAAACTCCAGGTGAGAGCCTGTCTGGAGCAGCTGCCTCTGGAAGCAGCAGGATCCATCACAGCCCTGTGACACATGGTGCTCAAACACGTGCCTGTCATGGTTCAGGAGAGGGGGGAGCAGAGGACATGTCTGGTGGCAGTGCCTGCTCCCAGCAGCTGAGCTCTGGGTCCCCACCTTGGTGCAGCTCTGTGCCCTCCCCATGCAGCACATCAAATAAAAGGCAGCAGTGATAAGAAATTCCCTCCCTGAAGTGCTCCTTGACTGCAGCCCAGGCAGACTTCCCCTCACCTCCCAGATGTTATGTGACCTCTGGAGCAACAGTGTGCACCAAAAATGCTGCTGCTGTTCCCATCTGACAGGGAAACATTCTCCTATCTGTCACTTGTCCATGTCCCCAGCTGTAACACTCAGTTTAATTAAAAACCCACCTCTCCTTGCAAACCAGGCACATCAGGAGCTCCTGCTGGCAGAGAGGAGCAAGTTGGGCAGGTCTCTGTGCTCCCAGGAAAGACAAGAAGCTCTGTTTGCCTCAGGGATAGGAAAGGGAGCACGGCAGGCACCAAGTCCAGATCCACAGGAGCAGATTCCCCTTCACTGAGGATCTCTGGGAAGCCCAGACTCCCCATCACCCATCTCTGGGGTCACATATCCCAAAAAAGATGAAAGACCTCCAGAATAATACTTGGCACTCTTAGTTGCTTCCCCTGAGCCTGCTCAGCACTCGTACAAACCTTTCTCCACAAGTGAAGGGCTGCAGATCTGCTCCCTGGGGCCAGGAGCTGATCCCAGGAGCTGAGAGCAGGGAAAAGCCACAAACCCTGTGTGACTCACACCAAAACCATGTGTCTGCATTTCCAGCCAGGCCTGTGATCAGGCTGCAAAAGGGCTGATCCTGAAAGGCCAGGAGGGTGACAGATCTGCCTGTCAGAGGGGTCACAGCCCCTGCTGGGGGACCCACAGCTAGTCCTGACTGCAAAGACCACAGGCTGGGAGGAGCATCTCCAAACAGCCACACCTGCATTTCCCTCTGCATGCTCAGGGACTGCTGCAGACACTTCAGTAGGTGCTGCCACTGATGGCACTCACACTTCCTCCAAAATGATGTCTTTTAGGGAATGTGATGTTTTAAAATTCTGCTGTGGGGCTGCAACGTGTACTGGTCCAGTTACAGCTGAAGACACATCCCCCCATGGCTACCAGCTGGCTAAAACCCAGCTCTGCCTGTGTGCTGTCAGAAATCTTCCCTGCAGTTGTGACTGAGCTAATACAGCACAATCCCTGCCTGCCCTCTTCTCACCACTGCAGGGCCTCAGGAGCTCCATGTGCTCCCGACTGCTCGAGGGATCAAAGCTGCCAGCTCAGCTCAAAGCACTGCTGGGAGTGGAGCCTAAAGAATGTTTCAGCCAAGCCCTAAAAAAATTTCATCTGCTTTTATACTCAGTGCAGTCTAACAGGCATCCACGGGGCACTGAGTAACTCCTGGTGGATTCCCTTTCTCTCTGCTGTGTCAAACCACAGTGAATCCTGTCAAAAAGCACTTTTAAAAGATCTCAGCAATCCTGGCAGTCCCATCTGCATGGCTGGGAGGGAGGCAGTGCCAGAGTGGTGCTTTCCAGGAGCAGGAGCTCAGCCTGGTGGGCATCCCCTGCAGATGCCAGGCTGTATCATGTGTCCTGCCTCCACAGAGATCTGGCTACCAGCTGGGCTGGGAATTCTGGTATATTTTTTTCCATTTCTGGGATGGAGTTAGCATGCCTGGATGTTTTTCCTGAAGAATTACACAAGAGGGGAAGCAGCAGTCAGAAGATGCCGTTCTCCAGGGTCCCAACATTTCCTTGGAACAGGAAAGAAAAATGCCTCATGTTATTCTCAGACACGAGGACATTTGCCCACTCCTGCCTCCCTGGTGTGACCCTGTGTCCATGCCAGGCCACACTCCTGAGCCCAGCCTAGGCCACCTACAGCCCCATTTGCTCCCAAGGAGCAGCATCAGCAGCAAACTCTCCATTCCAGGGGGAAACAGGGCAGCCCCAGTGCTGCTGGGCAGACCTGTGTGTAGGAGGGCACCCAGTGCCAGGTCAGCTCCTGCACACAGACCTTGGGGCCATGTGAGAAGCTCTGGCCTGGGCCTTTGCTGGGAACAGAGCTGGTGACCCTCAGTGCCATGTGGGACGTGTGGCATTTGATGGGATGCATGTCCTGGGAGGCATCACAGCCCAGACACTGCCACAGGAGCCCTTCTGCTTACACAGCTTGAGAGTGGCCACATCTGAGGAAACACCTAAAAATTCAAGTTGCTCCTGCTTCCCACTCCACTTAGAGGAATTTCTGATGGATTTTGGCCTGGGTTTCCATTGTGGTGCAAACCAGAGCACAACTGCAGCAGGTCACAAAGTCACAAAGTCACAAAGGCATCTGTGTGTAGGATGCAGCCATGAGTGAGAGGCTGGGATGGAGGATTGTGGCCAGGGTCTGGGTGCAGCAGCCAGGGCCACAAAGGGCCTTTCAGGGGGGTGCCTGGGGCTCAGCCCTGGGCTGTGGTACCAGCCTGTGCCTGGCAGCAGCACTGGTGCATGGCTCAGCTCTGTGTGTGCTTTGTGCCAGCACTGAATCCTCCCTGCGGATGTGTCGCCCCTTGTTCTCATCTGCCAGGAATGAAAGGGAATTTTCAGGGCCTGGGGATGATTGTTCACCTCCACCCAGCACTCAGGACACCCAGCTGGGCCACAGCACCAATGGAAGGTGGCAGGAAGGACTCCAGGGGCGACAGTTCAGGGCCAGCATCTTGGGGACAGCCTGTCCTCCCAACCACCACCCCCAGCCCTCCAGTGGCAGCCAGAGCAGGACACACACCATGGCAGGATCCCTGTAACCTCCTCAACTGTTCCCCACTGGCACCCCTGCCACATCCCTGTGTGGCCATCTCATCCTGCAGCATCCCCTGCTGCCCCACAGGACACCCACCCACATCTGACAGCACCAAGTCTGCACAGGAAACCTGCTTTTAGAAATAACAGCAGAAAATAAAATCTACCAACCTCTTGAAAGCCTGGGAGCCTCTTGCTGCCCTTCCACCCCAACTCCCCCTGCCCAGCCACACGCTCATTAGTGCCTACAACACAGCTGGAAGTGCATTGGTCTTGCTGAGAATTAGCCCAAGGGATCTCCCAGGAGCTGAGAAACAAGGAAAAAGTTCAGAAGGACTCAAAGGATGAGGAGGAAGAGTTGCATCCCTAGGAATGCTGTCCAGGCAGTATCAATCCAAGCAGGGCTGGGCTGGGTTGTGCTGGGGTTTGTCCCCCTCTCTCCTGCGCAGAACCCAGGTTTCCAGTGGTGTTCCTTGTGGGAAGTGCTGCTCCAAGCAGGTGAGCTCCTTGCTGAGGGACTCAGTGCTACAGGAAACTCCTGATAACAACACAGAGAGGTAGGGCTGTCCCAAAACATCAGCAAAGGGAATGCAAAGCCCTGTCTCCATGGGGTGGAAGGTGACTCCCTCCTCTGCAAAGATTTCTGCCAAGCACAGCTGATCCCCACAGAGCAGGCTCAGAGAGGCAAGGAGCAGGGTGGCATCCAGAGGAGCTTCAGGGACAGCACTGCCAGCCAGAGGAAAGCAGCTCCCTCTGCTCCTGCTGATCCAGCACCCTCTGCTGTGTGCCAGCACCCAGCCAGAGCACATCCACTACAGCCACATCCACAGGCTACAGGGGAACAGCAGGGACCTCTCCACAGGGAGAAGCAGCAGGACAACGAGGGAGGTGCTGACCTCCTGGTGTCAGCAGGACCATTGCCAAGCACAGCAGGCTGGGTGTGAGCAGTGCCAGCCTGCCAGGAGCATCCCCAGCAGAGCAGATCAGCCCAGAGGGCTGCTCTCACCCTGAGCAGGATCATGGGCTCTGTCCATTGGAGAGAGGGGTCAGGCAGGTATGTAGGGATGAGCCAGCCCAGTGGGGCTGAAGACCAGCATCCTCCATCCCCACTCCAGATGGAAGGCACAGCCATAGGCAGGGCTGAAATGGGATCCTGAGCCATGGTCAGGGTGGGGAACCCCAGCTGGCACCAGCAAGGTCCTGATGACCCATCAGGGAGTAAGATCTTTGGTTTTAAACTCAGTGCAGATTCAGAGGTGAGACATCAAGAATAACCCAAAATTTTGCTTAACCAATCTATAATTTTTCTGGTCTCTCCTCCAGACCAGTCACACTTGCAGTCTCATGACAACAAATACCCCAGTTCCACTGTGTGGTAGATTGGATCCTGGTAAAGTTTCCCACAATACCTTCAAGATCTCAGATAGGGGAAGCACCAAATACTCACCCTGTTTTCATGGATATGACAGAAAGCTGCTGCTTTCTGTGCTGTAATGCCCAGCTCTGGGTGGGCTGGCTTGGATTCTCTGGCTCCTAAGGCCTGAAAAACTGGCTGCAAGTCTCTGTGGCAACTTGTTATCTCACAAGATTTATGGTTCATCCTGCTTCAGGCAAAGTCAGAAATACCACCACAGTGATTGCTCCAGATATTACTGCATTTTTAGGCTACTGCTCTGACATTCACAGCAGGGAAGAAATGAGGATGGGAACATTTACACTTTCACCCCCAGCTCCAGCAAGGAGCCTTCTGAGGGTTTTGGGATGTGGGTACTCAGAGAGGAGGTGAGCAGGCTCCAGTTGCTTCCCAACTTGCTACTCTGGCTGGAAAATAAAGCTCAAGGATGAATGCCTGCACAAGATCAGGAGGGGGATTTTAGTTTTCTATGTCCTCCTTGGACATAAAAGACTAAAGTCATGGGACTAGATTGTTGAGGAAGACAAGGCCTCTCTTCAGTGCCCCATTTGCTGATGGAGAGGAAAGCAGTGAGGGGAGCAAACACCCCAGGGATCAGCACACTGAAGCCTGTCAGACAAGCAAAGGGAGGATGCCCAAAGTCCCTGGCAAGGTCTGCACCTCTCTGGGGTGGCTGCAGGGAGGCTGCAATTCCCAGGGCACAGCTCCTTAGCACCACGGAGTGGTCTGTGGGTGGGCTGACCCACTTGCTGCACGGCTGAGAAACCAGAGCACCCCCACTTTGGGAGAGCTCTGTTTCCCCAGGACTCGTGTGGGTGGTGACACGGGTCTCCCAAGCTTTTCTGCTGAAGGTGTCCCACATCACACAAATAATTGCACAACCTTGTGCTAGGGAAGGGAGGGAGAGAATGACTGGAGGATGCTGTAGCCAGGTCCACTCCCTCTTCCAGTTCGTTATGGTGGCAGAGCTCCAGAAAGTCAGAAATATTCATATGTGATCAGGGATAAATGCTGACAAAAAGGATCTTCAAATAACCACAAACAAAACACTATGTTAGCAAAAATTATTTTAAGATAACAACCTACAGCTTATCCAGACTCCTCGCCCCGTGTTCCCCACAGACCACAGGGAGCTGCCTGCTGGCTGTGGAAGCAGAACAGCCTGATTTGTGGTTTTCAGGCAGCTCTGAGGTCCTGAGACCCTTTGGAAGGTAGAAAATGGTAGGCAACCACCTCCACTGTCCCTCACTGGTTGCAGGAGAGCTGCAGGATGGCATCTGTGCCACTGCATGTCCCTCTCTGCATGGGGTGGAGGTCCCCAGAAACACAGGCCAAGCTGGCATCCCGTGTTTGCCATCACCACCCCCCTGCTGGCAGGGGCAGTGCTGAGCCTGCTCTGGGCAGCCTGTCCCTGCAGCTGACAGAGAGGAGATGTGCTGCCCCATCTCACTGGCAGCACCCCTTTCACCCACTCCCAGAGAGGGCTGTGATGCTCAGGTGATGGCTGGTGATAAGCCAAGGGTGACCATCCGTGTGCCAGGTGCACAGGCTGCTCCTGGCCTTGGCATCCCCTGTTTTGCACTCCTGCTCAGTGAGGAAGAGCTCCTTGCTTAGTGCTTTGGTGGTACCAGGCCAGCAATTCCTCTGGTACAGGGAAGTGCCAGTTTAAGTCCACAGCACCCCGAGGCTGCACAGCAAGCCCTACATCACTGTTGGGAAAGACAGGAGAGAAACCAGTGCAGTGATCCTGAGTGGTACCTTCCCAGGGAGGGACATAAGATGTGTGAGCTATGCTTATGATTCCCTTCTTGTTTTCTGGAGAGATACTTTCTTTTCAGAGCCACAGCCCTTGAAGTCCCAGCAGCTGCACATACACCTTGAAGCAAGACCCCCTTGGCTTCAGTCCAACCTCAGAACAGACAGGATTTGACTTTGGAGCTCAGCAACTGAGCCACTTTTATGTTTAGTTGAGGACCTATATAATTGTTATATTTAATTCAATTGGGAAGACATTCTGTGCTCTGCTGTTTAGCAATGCCTGAACACGAGTGATCCTTTCCTCTTTTCTGTTTCCAGAGCTGTCCTGTTTCCAAACTGCCACTCCAGGGTAAATCTCAGCCACACCCGCAGGGCTGAGACCCAAGGGGGAGCCGGGGTCAGACCTCTGCCAGGATGTGGGGGCTGAGGCATGGGCCTGGGAGCAGGTCTCCTGAAGATGTGTGAATTTCTGGCTGTGAAATGATCTCCTGTTTAACTGGGACTTTGTCCTGATAAGGTGGCAGTAAGGAGTCACTAAATGCTGGTACTTACTATCCTCATCACCAGGAGCAAAAAGTAGGTAGGACTTCATGATTTCCACATTAAGGCTCAGAACAAGATGTAACAGCTGTAGTTGAAATTACTCCATCCCTGCTACTTCCCACCACCCAAAGCAAAGTTATTTTTAACTCCAGGCTGCCTAAGGGATACTGCACAGTGAGATCTGTTGCATCATCACCAAGGGTCTTCACTTGGCAAGAAATCTGGGAAGAGAGAGCCCTTCCTCCAGCCAGCTGGGACCAGACTGGAGCTCAGGTGTGTGCACCCCTACAAACTGACCCCTCCAGGCTCCCCAGCTCCTCCTGAGGGAGCAGAAGCTCTCACAGAGGCAGCCTTGAGAGTACAGAGGACCAGGTGCCTGGCCAAGTCCTCTTTTGTTCTTTTCAGTTTTCAAATAAACCTGGGCTGAAGCCATTCCAGGAGCTGCAGTGGCACTGTGCAGGCAGACCTCGAGGGCTCTGAGTCAAAAGGACAGTCATGCAAACCCAGAGGGGATTAGCTTTTAATGAGCTTCTCAGGGCAAACCCTGAAATCAGGGGATTGCCAAGATCCCAGCAGGAAACCTTGCCAGCTTGCTGCCCTCCTGACCACAAATCCGCTGCCAACCTCTCCCAGAGTCAGGAAAACTCACACAGAAATATTGGCACAGCTGTGGATGCACAGGAGCACCCCAGCCATTGCTTCCCCATCACAGCTCCCTGTGACTTGCACTGCAGGGCAGCAGGACTGCCACATCTCCTCCAGCCCTGGCGCAGTGGCACAGCTCCAGAGCTCCCTGAGGCCACCTCATGGGAGAGTTCAGGAGCCTCCAGGAGAAATGCCATGTGCATGTGAGTGCAGTTATCCCTGCTCAGCTTTATCCCTCTGGCTGGGAATGAACACGGTGCTGTTGAACACCTGCTATGTTTGCTCCCGGGGTCTCAGAGCTAAACTGAGATAACCTGGCTGTGCACTCAGTTTCCTCCTGTCCTGGGCTGACTTTATGATGCTGAATTGTATCCCCATTGGTCTCTTTAGCCCAGAAATAAGTTTTGTACATTTAAAACTAGATCTGAGAGTGAAAGGGGGAGAAGGAGAAGCGGTGCAATGCCTGAGGTGATTGTATACAAAAACATAAAGATAAGAGTGTTCAGCATTTCTTTTCACAGACTGTTGTGTGCAGCACGGACAGTGGGAGAGAGTTCTCCTTTGCTTTTAATTAGTTTTTTTTTAGCTAGCTGAGACAGAGAAGTTCCCTGGACTGTGGCTTTTCTTTTTCTTGGAACTGATTGGCCCTGCTCTGGACTGAAACCCCAGAAAAACACTGGGAGCTCACACCTGTGGCCCATTGGGACTGGGACGCTGCATTCCAGCACTGGAGCGATTGATAAGAGACTGAGCGAGCTGAGCTACACACCACAAGAAGGACTTTCTGAATTTGCCATCTCTTCAGAACAGTGAGAGGTTTTATTGTTTAATATTATTCATTTTAAAAGTTTGTGAATACTTTGCTTGTTAAATACACAGGTTTTCTCCACTTTTCTCCAAGGAAATCTTTCCCCGAACCAACTGGGGGAGGGGTTGCTTGAATCTGCCTTCTAGGGGGATCCCTTTGGAAGTTTCCTCCCAAATTTGCCCTAAACCAGGACACCTCCATATCTAACTCCACTGATTTGTATTAAAACTCAGCAGTAAAACTGGGAGCTAGCATCCCAGGTGGAATTACATGATTTTTTATGCTACTTAGCATCTTAAAAGCTAAATTTTAGACTACAAGAACTTCCCTTGTAAAGGCTTTTCTCTCTCTGCTGTGTCATCTGCCACAGACAGTGTTATCCAGGTGTTTTGCTCTGCTTTGCAATTCAGTCCTTGTGCCTAGTGGGTAGTTCATACTCATGTTTTGTCCTAGACAAGTCCTTGTATTGGAAAACAAGGCAATATGCCCTGCACTCGAGATGTAGCTACCACTGCTGGGATTCTGAAGAAAATCAGGAAGGTCTGGAAACCAGCCAGTCTCTCCCTGGACTTTATTTGGGATCTGTCAGTGACCTGTTGTGTGCTACCCTGCTGAATCACTGCTACTACCCTCCCCTCTTCAGAGCTCAGTTTCCTTTCCTGATCCCTTAGGAATAATCCATAATAATCCTTTGTAATCTGCAAGAGTCCACTCCAAATACAGGTTTAAGAGCTGTGAATACACAGAGTCCAGGCATGTCTGTCACGAGATGCAGGACACAGCTGGTACTCCTGCATAAGTCTTGCAATACCCAGTACAGACATGAAGGGCTCAAGACTGCAAATGAGCCTCTGAAAGATGTGTGTGTGTAAAAGGCATGAGCCTCACCACTACAGAATATGAGCCTTCACCTTATGTATTTCAAAAATAAAGAGAGGGAGCCTCTGAATTTTGTTACCATTCATGTATACATTTATTAAGCCAAAGGAGTTTGATCATGTCACAGTATGTTACTAGAGCACATGAAATCTTTTCTTTTCAACTTCACTAACAATGGTCATTAATTACTTTTTATTTTTGCCTTTCAAGCTTAAAAAAATTTCCTCTTCCTGAATTCCTCATGAAAGGCTCTTTTTTTTTTCCTTTTCTTTTCTAAAAGTACAAAACAAATGTTTCTCAGATATGTAAACAACCATCATGGAAATGAGACTGCTCCTAAAGTTAACATTATTGTTATGGATGTTCTGATAGATCTATGTCATGTGGCAAGTATTTCAGCTCAGTGACTCCTTCAATGGAAGTTATGATTGTTATCATCACCTGTGCTGCAGTACTGGAGGCCTGGTCAGGGTTAAGGCCCTTCTGTGCAAGCTGCTGTACAAATACTTGGCTGTAACTGAGGTCCCTGGAGAGAAGGGCATTCACTGATGTGACTGTAACCCTCTCTGCTCCATCTGCTCCACAATGGAGCTCAAGGGAAGCTCCTCTCCAAGCTAACTCTGGAGTTCATGTTCAGATACTGTGAAGAGAAGGGAAATGTCACTGCAGGCCAATCCTGACACCTGCAGTCCTGTGCGTAAAGCTGCTCACAGTTATGGGAATGCTCATATGAGTAAGGAACTCCTGTGGTGAAAGTCTGCAAGGTTGAGTCCCTGGGTCGCTGAACTCCTTTGCAAGAAAGCATGCGAGAAAAGCAGACTGGTTCCTTTTCTCTAGGGTTTCATCAATGTAATTCTAAGAGAGAAAGGGATGGGGTCATTTGCTCAGTTTCAGCACCTTGAGCATTTTGAGTTCTGATCCCCAACTTAAAGAAGTCTCTGCTCTGCCTTGGGCTACTGTGACCAGGCCTGGAAAAGTCAGTTGGACATTCTTTGTCATGAGGAAGCAGTGGTTTGCCATTAGAGCATGGAGGGATTCTGTTTTATGGTGTGGAGGCTGCATCCTAGGCAGGAACTGTGAAGATTGTGTTTGGCCATCAGCAGAAATTATTCTGAAAAAGCTTCAGAGCAATTGCAGTTTAAATAATGATTACAGCTTCATATTTGAGGTGAAAAAAGAAAGGATTACATGAAATAAATAGCAAAAAAAAAATCATCGTCCCTGCACAAACATAACATATTCCTGCCTATGAAACATCCCTTGCAAATTACTGCCTTTTAGGTTATGTCAGATATTTAAATGAACCCTTTAGAGCTAAAATACAGTACTCTGAAATGAGGTTAGAAAAATTTAAAAAGGACTAATGGGAAGTGTGTACAAAGCTCTCTTTAAAACAGATTTCCCACCTGGATAGCTTATGAGCGTGAGGCCTCAGTAGACGTAGAGCCGGTCTGCGATGGCAGCGGGCATGTGGGTCATGATCTGCATGCGCACCCACCAGTAGTAATCCATGGGGTGGTAGCGGGTGTAGGGGGTTGTGGAGGTGAGCGCGTGCGCCACGCTCTCGATGACGGGCGACGTGTCCCTGGAGCCGCTGTTGCAGTACGACTCCATCTTGCTGACCTGCTCGTCGAAGTACTTGCGGCCGTAGTCCTTGCGCACGATCTCGGGGAGCTCGTCCCACATCTTGTCGGCGATGGCCTTGATGCGCTCGGGGCTGTACAGGTTGGTGCCCGCGATGAAGTTGCCGGGTTCCACGATGCTCACCATGACGCCCTGGGGCTGCATCTCGTAGCGCAGGCAGTCGGAGAAGGCCTCCACGCCGAACTTGGTGATGCAGTAGGGAGAGCGGGCGGGGCTGCCCATCCGCCCCATCATGCTGCTGATGTTCACCACACGACCTGGGCAGAGCACAGCTGAGCTGTGGTACCTGGCCTGGAGCAGGTACCTGGCACACACCACCCAACACATTCCTGAACGTGCACCCACCCACCTGCCCAGTGCCCACTGCCTGGCAGACCTGCTCATGGCTCTGCCTCAGCAGTGCTGGCTTAGGCAATGGCCTTCAGGTTTGTGCTCCTGACAGAGCCTGCACAGGGGGAAACAGGATTGCTCATCAGAAATTTGGACTGAGCCCAGACAAATAAAGCAGGAACAAGGAAAGGCTCTGGCACCAAAGCTGAGCATGTTTATTTGCAAAGGCCAGTGGTGGCTCACTCAAAATGGAATAGATTGTTCCAGTATCACCAATGGGCAGAGGAGCTTAAGTCCACTGCACTCTTCCATGTGACATCTGGGTTATGGCTCCAGGAAGAGAGGCCTTTCTCCCTGCCAGAAGCAACCATTTGGGCTGGGGAAATTGCTGGTAAGAGGCTGTGGATGTTGTAGTCTAGGTAGAGGTTGGAGTCCTCTGCACTTTCTACCAGGGCTCATTGCTAAGTTGCGTTAGAAAGAGAAACTTTGACCTCAGAAATGGATGACCTTCCATGGTGGAAGAAAGGCTCCCCAGGCCACATCCAGCCCAGGTCTGCAGCACAGGGCAGTATTGTAAATGCCTGTGGATGCCTCAAGAGTGAAAAATACTCTTATTTAGTCAGGCAGTAGGCCCTAGCACAGGAAAGCTTTTGCCCCTTTATGCTGAGACCTATGCAAGCTCCAGGTCTGCATGTCACTGCTGTACAACCCCCTCTTTTCCTACATCACAGGCTCCCAGAGTAACAGTGCAAAATAACAACTTCCCTGCAAGCTTTTTGCACTGCTGCTGCCCATCCTGCCACAGTTGATTTTTATATAGCAGGGAGGAATGCTCCTGGCACTGTAATTGATTGTGAGCTGCAGTTTGTGAACAGGTAAAAGAAGATATAACGGATTAGATCTTGTGTGGGATGTTGCAGGAGAAGGCAGCACATATGGGAAAGAGAAAGAACAGGTTTTCAGGCCTGCTGCCTTGCTGTGTAACTCAGAGAGGTGAGGCAATCCGTGTGTCTGATGGGGACCACATCGTATCTCTGAGGGCAGGAAGGTGTCAATGGTGCAGAAAGAAGTGCCACAGACCTTCTGGCCTCTAACACAGCAGGATGTGGCTGGATGAAGGGCCTGCTACAGGGAGAGCCAGTCAGGAGCTCTGCCACTCACCCTTAGACCTCCGGATGAGCGGGAGGAAAGCCTTGGTGGTTCGCACGGTGCCCCACAGGTTCACTTCAGCTACCTCCATGTAGGTGTCCATGCTGGTGAATTCAACTTCCCCAAATGTGGAGATGCCAGCATTGTTCACCAGCCCCCAGAGCCCTACAAGACAAAATCAAGCACCATTAGTTGTGCAAGTAGGTTACTGAACCACACAACAGAGCTTTTCATTATGACTTGTGATGGTGAAGACCAGATAGAAGAGAGTCCAGAGTGCACTTCAGTCTCCTAAGAAAACAGAACCACCACAGAGATCTGCCTGTACCACCCAACAACACTGCAGCCACAAAGTACTGTCAATGAGGCTTCCCAGGAAGTTCTGAGCCAGCAGAGAACTTCAGCCTTGCCTAAGCTGTTCTTTTTTTCTCTCACTCCTTTTTTATCATCATAATTTTTTAAAAGAAGCAAAATATATAATGCAAATAATAAGAATAGGAATGACCTTGTAAGAAACAAGAGTAATTTTTTCAAAGTAAAAAGCCTTCTGTTACCATAAGAACTAGAGTGTCTGCAGTGCTGGGAAGGAGGGTGTAGGCATGGGTGAGTATGCACGCCATGGCCTCTCCCTTTTATTCTGCTGCAACCAAAATGGCAACAACTGAAGCTACCTACTCATTTGGCAATAAAATGAAAGATTTGAAAGGATTTTAAAATAAAATTAACTCATTTCATATAATATTCTAATTGTACAGGAAACATGCTGAGGAAAGTCTGAGAAAGGTTTCTGTCTGTTGTTTAGAAAAACTCACTTTTATCTGTTGACTGACTGTGTCCAGATCTGTATTATCAGAAGAAGCCTAGAAAAGGCAACTTCATCCTGGCCTGTGCTTGAGAATACAGAGCTAGAAAACTTAATTTATATAGAAGATCCATATGTAAAAATTAAATACAAAGAAAATCAAAAGAAATTGGTTTGCGAAATCCAAACCAAAACATTACTGGTTGTTCTGCTTAAAACAACCTTCTGTTGAATGTGGATATCCTTTAGGAGGAAAATGTACTTCAAAGGGTGGAAAGGTTTCAGAAATGTATGAGCAAAGGCAATTTTCACAGTACTGGAGCTGAATTTGCTGCTCACCTCAGAAGAATGAAGTAGACAGGCTAAGAAAATCAGTACAGCTATCCCCTGAACTGTAAATGGTAGTATCTACAATAGCATTAATGACACCCAGCTGGCTTCATGGGAAATTCTTTGGAAAACATCTCAATTTCCTTTGCCTTTTGAAAGAGTGGGGGACACATTTCCATTTGTAATTCCCAATCTCTGGGCACAGGGCAGGTTTTACAACAGAAAGGGAGTCACAATGAACTTCAGTTCACAGGAACAGAGTACTAATCCCAGAGCCTTGAACACCACTGGTTTTTGCCCGTGTCCCTACAGGAGCTAGTGAAGAACAAAGCAGTTTTCTTTGTAGATGCTGTGTGAAGTGGGAAGCTCCTTTCTGACATGGTACAATATTCAAACAGGCCGTTTGCTCTGCCCTGCTGCTCCTCAAAGATTTGTGTCCTTCAATCACATGCTCAGCTTTTGAAATACGCCCTGACAATGCTCTCAGAGCCCAGCCAAGGAAGCTCCTGTCCCTCTGCAGCCTCATGGCCCATTGCACACACCCACCTTTCTCTGGGTCCTCGAGGCTGCCCTGCACATGCTCCACTGCCCGGTCCATTTCTTTGCTGTCACAGACGTTGAGCTGCACAGTTCTCATTCGATCACTCTTCATGGCATCCAGCTCCTTGGAGCCACCCTCTCCCTTGTCCTAGAGGGGAAGAAAGTGCTTCAATCTGGCTAAAGAGCTGTGCAGAATATCAAATGCCAACCAACCATCAAATCAAGCAAAAGAGTGTACAGGGCAGTCACAGAATATTCAGGACAGTCCTGCAGCCCTAGGAAGAAGGGGAGCAGACAGGACTGGTCCTGCAGAACACCATTCCTCAAGCATCTCCATCTGAACACGAGTCCTGTACCAAGTCAGCTGGTACAAACTGCTTTAACCTCCAAGAAAGCAGCCAGAGGTGGATCTGCTGCAGCAAGGCACCCAGCAAGCACCCCCTGCTCAGTACAAGCTCCTGCACTTTTAATCTGCAATAAGAACATGGCATTCCTAAGAACTGTGCATGCCCTGAGGACACAGCAGCTCCCCAAGCAGCAGTCTGCTCCTGATGTGCAGGTGTGCTGTGAAAAACAAACCCATGAAAGTGATACTGAAGTTTCAGAGTCAGTTCCTCTACATTAGGGCTAGGTCAAATACATCCAAGCCAAAGATTATGTTCCTTATTTCTACCTCCACTTTTATCTAACATCTAAAAACATGAAGATTTTTCTGCTGCTAAAATCAGCACCAGCAATAATTATACTCTGATCAGAATTCTGCTTATGGTTTTGCTGGAGAAGCCTGTAGCACAGTGAAAAATCAGCTCAATCTCCTAGAGTTGTTTTAGTTCTACAGAAAGTACAATGGCCTGAAGACACATGGGAGGCCACTCAGCTAACTAAAGAGCTTTGGCATTTTCCAGTGTTTCTGATGACAACTGCTATTACCATTCTTGGCATGGCCACACAGATTTTGGAACATGGTGTGTGAGTTCAGCTAAAGAAGCAGTATTTAATTACAGAGTGATACTACAAAGCTTTCTGCTGATTTTTCTGTGAGGAAGTAAATATTGATCAAAGTCTAAAAGACTTCTGGCATGCTGCATGAACATGCATTCAGTAGAAAAAGTACTGAAGACAACAAAAATAGAAGGGAGGTTTCAGTAACTGTTAGGTATGTCCACTGGAAATTGTGGCTTTTTAGCAGCTCAGACAGAAGAAATGAAACAGATTAAGTAACTTTGCAACTCTGAAGTTTTTGACTTCAGTCAACATAGAGGCAGGCTATTACCCTAAACAGCGTTTTTTAAATTTGCAGTGTTCTTATATTCTCTAATATTGATCTTCAGTTACAAAAGCTGAGTAGAACATCACTCAAAAAAGTATTTATCTACCCTCTGTCTGGAGCCTTTTCAAAAGGCAGCAGTTTGTATCAAGTGTCCTGTTCTGCTGTGACGCCTGTAGAGGGAGCCCAGCTTAACAAATCTTTGATTCAGCACTGGGACACAAGACAGAGCTATCGAGACAGACACCTATTTTGAAAAAATGCAGCAGAAACAAACTACTAATTTAAGCAAAACTTAGTAATAATGCAAAAAAATAATAGTAGAAAGTCGAATAACAATAAAGAATACCTGGCAAATTCTCCTTAAATAGTATCACTATTCAAGATATGTTTATAGTGATGAGTGAGCTAAAAGATTAGATCAAACTAACTGACCCACCCCAGGATATCCTCAGGGGTAAGTTTGTTTCTGTTAGGAAATGGCTGTGCAGCTAAAAAAAGTGCAGTGCTTCATAAGGAGAGAGAGACTAAAAGCCTCTCCTGTTCTCCATGACCATCAATGCTTTGCCACACCAAGATCTCCTTCAGAGCATATCAAGGCTGTGTCACTGAGCTGTTTGTGGAAGGATTCTTCCCTCATTTGCACTAGTGGGACTCTATCACCCACCCAACTATTTCAGGAGACCACCAATATACACCATGACATGGCTGTGCTCATGAATATAGAAAAATATGCTCAGAACACATGCTATAAAATCACTGGTGGTTTGGTGTATTTCAAAATTAATCAAAATAAGCCCTGCATAAATATATACCAAGTGAGAGCAGGGCCAAAGATCCAGACCACAGCCTGACACCAAATTTTGCTTATGGTTAAGCCTATAAAATTAGATTTGGGATTCCAGTTCTTCAGACATGGAACAGACCACAATGTTGCAACATAAATAAGAACCTCCCTAGATACCATTCAGTCCTGGTTCTGCTCTGTGAAATTCAAGCACCGGTGTCTTTCCCTGTACCAACCACCCTCCCTCTCCTTGGCAGAAAGCTGTGCAGGGTGGAGAGGGAAGACTGGAGTTGCTATGCGTCACTGCACATGCCACAGGTGAAGGACAGTTTTTGTTTTCCCTACCTTTTGCAGGCAGCCAGCATAAATAATGAAACCTTTGTCATGCAGGTGCTTGGCCAAGGCAAATCCAAATCCCGAGTCACAGCCTGTTATAAGCACAGCTCTGCTGCCAATCTGCAAAACAAACCACAACAAAATGCACTGGGATTGAGTATTTGATATCAGTGATTTGCAGCACACAGAATAAGTCACATCCTTGGCCAGGAGCAGCGTGTTCCAGGGATGTTCTCTACACTCACTGCCTCCTGCCACCCAGTGCCTCCTGAACACAAGGAATGACATTTTCATACTGAGTTCACTCCAGAGAGGCAAGATCACTGCCCTCCCAACACGGAGGAGTTCAGCACCTCTGGCAAACAGGCTTCCAAGGCAAACAGACCAAGCAAACCACCATGCTCTGGCAGTTCACATCCATCTTGAAATCTGAAAATATACCTGACAGTTCCCAAGACATTTTCCCTTCATCAGGAACTGCTCCTATATATTCAAAGCAGGCAGGAGTCCACTCTTGTGTGCAAGTAGCCCACAGGGCATGGAGAAGACAGTTTGACTGAAGAAAGAATATCGTTTAATCTTTCTGACTGCACACTTATCTCTCTCTCTCTAGCATCTAAGCCCTCTAGAGCTAGGTTCTAAGAGCTAAGAAGATTCAAGTGGGGTTAATATATGAAATTAGGACCAGTAGGTCATCACTTTTCTTGTCTGGTTGGGCTTTTTTGGCCTTCCTATTTTTCCAACTTACAATTTAAATGGAAGTATACCTCCTTCCCTCTCCAAATTCCTTTTTCTAACCCAAAGACAGGCAGCAGTTAAATAACAAGCTAAAATGGTGCATCAGACAGTCCAACAGCAACAATTGCACATCCAAGGTGCTGCTGTGGGTGTGATTACATAATAATTGCCTGCAATTCACTCCGACTCATCTTTTTTAACAAGCTACAAATTTGGCTTTCCCCAGCATACTCAAGGACTGATCAGGGTGGAAGCTGGGTGGAAGCTGCAAAGGCTTCTCACGCTGGAAGTCCAGCAGTGATGCAAGGATCACATCTGAGCTCTGAAACTGTTCCAGAGTTATAAAGCAAGTTGTGCATGCTCTAGCACTGCTTCAGTGCTGAGTTCTGTGCCACAAGACAGACAAGATGACAAAACATCATCCCTTTTGCCTGCCACTGCTCCTGGCAAGTCAGTATCTTCAAGGAGAGGACTGCTAAAAAGGGCCACTCTCTTGATGAAGTGGTGAGGACACACGATTTATTTACATGTCTTTCAACAACTACTCTCCAGAAAGAGTGCTTTATTAAGAATTTGTCATGCAGATTCCCTCCATTGTAAGGTGGAACATTTAATCTGCTGAGTGAGTTCCAAAAATAGAAAAAACCCACTTGTATGATTGTTTATTTCCATGCTTAGCAGCACATACCGTGCTACGTCAATGGAAGCTCGGTGCTAGGAAAGAATGTGGAGCATGCTCAAGAGGTCCGGCTTGGAGTCTCTCTGGCAAACTGGAAAGATGAGTTTGGTCGCCAGGCTTCAGGGATTTTAAAACCCCTGCTCAGCAGAACTAGTTCCTGAAGTCACAGTCACACTCACCTGATCGACTTCATTTGCATAAGAGCGGCTGCCACAAGGGGACAAGAGAGGGAGGGAAAATCTCTGCACGGGCCTGTTAAAAAAACCCAAACCAACAGAACAGTCAGATGTGGAATTTCTTATCTATACCTGCTGGAGCAACACACACATGGAAAGGAATGTAGTGCTGCCTACATACATGATGTAGATTGTCATTTGGGAGGACAGAATCTAGTCTATACTTCTCCTTAGTCTGAGCCTGTGTGTTTCCTACAGTATGACACATTTGTTTCTCCAAAGACCTGATGCTATTTCCAGCTGCAGAAGCTGTTTGGGTATTACAAAGTATTCTAAAATAGCTCCTGGTCTGGAGGCACAGCGTTGCTTTCACCCACAAAATGGGCAGCGCGGTGTTTGCATTTTCAAAAGCAACAACACCCTCACTTAAGATGGGCACAAAGCTGGGCTATGGGAAGTTATTAATTTGTCTGATGAAGGTATTCTGCTGTGGCTTTGTCTCTGACACCCAGCATGAGGCTGAATTTGCTTGGATTTGTCTCACTCCTTTTACACACAGCTCCATCCTTATTTCATCCTGGATGACACTTCTTCCCCTGCAGTGTCTACCCATTAAATACACTTAGATTTTACATCCCCTTTTTAAGCTAAGAAACACTGTCTTTGAGCAATACCTGCCATGTAGATCTGAAGCTCCTCCTCATAGTATGTGTGACTCCCAGAAGACAAAACATATTCACAAAGACAGATCAGAGCAAAGCAACAATGTCTTCCAGGAAATGAGATTCCACTTAGAAAAGCTGTTACCCAGTAGCATCACTCTGTCTTAAGTCTTGCCATCATTCATCAAAACTGGGCCTGAACAACAAATCAGTGACCCCAAGCTTGGTCCTTGTCTGGACTTTATCAGCTTTTCCATGTTTGTTTTGGGCACTGACATTGCCCTCCAGGAGCTTTTGGCCTTCCCTTAGACTTGCTGTCTGGCTCCTCCAACAACATCTATCCTTCCCAGAGCTTATCTCCCAGGCTGCTTTTCAGTTTCTAAGTAAATTTGCATAATCATTCACAATTATCTCCAGCTCAGACATCACAGGCTCTTGCAGGGTGACCTGTGCTACACTGCACAGCAGCTTGCAGATGCTCTGGCCTCTGAGTTGTATCTCAGCAAATCAAGGGATCTGTAAAGGCAGAAGCTTTGAACCAGATGGGAAACGAGATGACACATTCAGGCAAGGGTGCTCATTCACACCCTCCTGAAACAGTTAAGCTGTTTTTCTAACTTAGAGTGTCACAAGCCAAATCAGCTCTTGAAATAGCTATAGCAAACTTAATTGCTGCAAAGGTCAGTCCCCAGGCAGTGTGTGTTAACATTACTGACCTGCAATCCTGGATTGAAAGTTTTACCTCAACAGTAAGATTCTTCCTGTGTCTTAAAGTGCCCAGAATGTTCATAACATTTCTTACAGTTGAATGAACTTGTGTTTTATTTTTCATGTCATGTTTGGTCCTGTTATTTCACTGCAGAACACTGATTTGCTGCACTCAATTCACAATAATCTGTAGAGAATACCTACTAGACATTCTGCCTATCTTGATCTGAAGGCAATGGCAAAAGAAGAACAGATGCTGGCTGGGGGT
>NW_005054465.1:1355186-1357660 GCF_000277835.1 Geospiza fortis
TAAGCCCCCACATGGTACACTAATGTACCATAAGCCATTTTTGTCATTCTGCATCATTGAATTCTAGACCGCAACAGAGACTTTAGAATGCACAGATGGTCCTCAAACTGAATTTGTGCTTGTAATCATGCACTGCCTTTTGTTCAGTTCCACCAAAAAGAGTCATCAGCTTGAAGAGTCAAGTACAAAAATGATGCTTCAGTGCATTAAGACACTGGTATAATGGCAGCACTGCCTTTCAATGAACAGCTGGATTTCCATTGCAGGTTTAGCAACTTGTAGGGATTTGCAAATGCAACATAGGTTTGCCCTGAGTACAAGACACACAAAGCACAAATACACAGTAAGCAAAACAGAAGACGGAAGAAAAAAAAACAAGAATATGCTGAAAATTCTTTCCTCAAGTTAATAAAACATTAATTCGTATTTTTAAGGCCACAGCAGATTCCTGCAGGTGAACTCTGGTGTATGTGGAGCAAACAGGAGATAAAAGTCCTATGTCTGTTTGCACAGGAAATCTCTTAACAGCCTAGCTATCTCCAACACCCAGTTACCAGAGCCACCCTTGACCGTGATGATGCTGGACACCACTATCAGCAGCACTAGAGCAACACTGGAGGTGGCAGCTCTTGCTTAACAGGCCATGAGCCCCTTCTAAATGGCTTATGTACAGTTAGTAGTACCACACTGCTGTTTGGGAACTCTGCTCTAAAACAAAGCCAGGGAAAGCACTCAACTTGCCCTGAGTTTGGACTAATAGGTTCCAAATACAGCAATATAAATGTTGGGTTTTTTTCAGAGCTAGAACTTAGAATTAGATAGGCAATTTTCTGTTCATTTGCAGAAAAGAACCAGCTTAATTACTCAGCCCACCTCCATTTCTCAGCAAAACCCTCCCTCTCAACTTTCTCATTTCATGGGATTTGCTGCCTCTTTAATCACAGGAAGTCACGGAAATAAATGACAGTTTCTTGCACTGAAGCAAGGCCTACTTGCTGATATTCCAAAAAAACCTCTTGATGGATACTGAGTTAATGTTCTTTTTAACTGCAATGTAAAAAAAACAACAAACCAACATGTTGTCAACCCCTCCTTGCATATAGAGTCCATCTCTGCTGTGCTCAGCTCAGTGACTGGGCCCTGGCACAGGTTGTCCAGGCAGGTTCTAGAGTACCCATTCTTGGAGATACTCAAAAGCCACCAGGACACAGCTCTGGGCAAGCAGCTCAGAGAGACCCTGCTTTAGCAGGGTGGTTGGACCACATGACCTTCAGAAGTCCCTTCCAACCTCAACCACCTTGTGACTCTGTAAATAAACTGTCCCACTGAAATCAAGTGAGTCTTTGACATGTGCTTTACTCAAGATGTCACTCTTTCTTCTTTTCCACCAAGTTACTTACCTGAAGCCATTCCCTGGGTCCTTGAAATTCAGGGCTTTCACAGAGAAGTTCAAAAGAGGGCGGGACAGCTTGGTGGCCAACATGTTTTCAAATAGCACACTTTACCAAAAGCAAAACTATTCTTCCTTAGCTCTGCAACACAAGATAGCACCTGTGTTTTAGTTGCTCAATTATTTTGTAAGACATGCTGACTCCATGTATTTCAACAGGAAAATACAGTCCAAAGGAACTCATCTTCTCCCCTTGCAGTCCCTCACACAGAGATAAATAGCTCAACCTTGAGCCAGCCAAGATGCTTTTAAATAAGGAAAAGCATTATAAGGAAACTACCAAGCAGGGAGACATTTAAAGAAAATGTCAATTTCTCTTCTTTAATGCATCTTTAACTGTTTTTTCTGAAACAGGTAAAAATTAAGGTACTCATAAGGAATATATTATTTCAAATGAGCTATATGAAATAACTTTGAACAAAAATATAAGTTCACGTCACAGGTGATGCTATGACTGTCACATGTTATGTGACGTGTTTCCAAAACAATCCTTTGCTTTATAGCTAGTACAGCCACACAGTTAAAAATACATTTTTTGGTACTTAAGTAGGTGGTGATGCTGGACTAAGCACAGGGAAACACCAATAAACTCAATACCGAGTGAAAACATCTCAAGAACGAGACTTTGGTATGGAAAATCAACTTAAATCATATTTATCTTGGATAAAACTAACCCAAGGCAAAAAAAAAAAGTCTCCCAGTCCCTTTTATTGAAGCTGAGAAACGGTATCTAATTGTTAGGGGTGGTTTGCATCTCTGCCGAAGGCTGGGCCGCCACCGCGGCAGCTTCGGGGCCTGCTGGAAACCAGGCCCGGGCTGGAAATCAGTGACATTACCGCAGAAAGAGCAGCGGTGGGCAGCGAGATGGGGAGGGAGGGAGGGAGCGGACACGGCTCAGGAGGCTCGCTGGCCCGGCTAATCCTCAGAAATCCCGGTGCTTCGATCCAATTCGGGAGCACGGCGGGTGTCCCCGCGGGTTTTGGTGAGGTTTGCAGGGAGAGGGCGAGGCCGGAGCTACGTCGCA
>NW_005054465.1:1358317-1371934 GCF_000277835.1 Geospiza fortis
CGCAGCGCTTCACTTGGAGGGGATCATGTTCATATAATCATAGAATGGCTTCGGTTGGAAGGGACCTTAAAGATAATCCAGTTCCAACCCCGTCCCACGTGCAGGGACACCTTCCACTAGACCAGGTTGCTCAGAGCCCTGTCTGCTTTGGCCTCGAGCACTTCTAGGGATGGGGCATCCACAGCTTCTCTGGGCAACTTGTGCCAGGGCCTCAGCACCCTCACAGTTAAGATTTTTTTTCCTAATATCTTGTCTAAACCTACTCTCAATTTAAATCCATTCCCCCTTGTCCTGTCACTACATGCTCCTGTAAATGATCTCCCCTCAGATAGTAGAAGGCCACAATTAGGTCACCCCAAAGCCTTTTCTTTTCTAGGCTGAACAATCTAAATTCTCTCAGCCTTGTCTCATAGGAGAGGTGTTCCATCCCTCTGACCATCTCGGTGGCCTCCTCTGGATGCACTCCAACAGGTTCATGTCCTTCCTGTGCTGGGAGACTGAAGCTGGATGCAGCACTGCAGGTGGGGTCTCACCAAAGTAGAGAGAGAATCGCTTCCTTTGCCCTGCTGTCCGTGCTGCTTTGGATGCCCAGGATATGACTTGCTCTCTGAGCCAATGTTTTTGCTTCAGGAACTCCAGCTCAGTCCTTCCCCCTCGAATGGCCAGATAACAGCTGTAGCCTGCCACTTCACTCCTTCATCCCTTCTGCTTCTCTTACTTTCTCCATCCCTGTTCCACTTGAGAAAATACCTTCCCTTTAGTGAATATTTTCAGTTATTTTACCAGGGATTGAAAACCTCGGCTTTCCCAACCCTGGAAAAAGGAACAAGCCAAGTTTACTTTGGAGCTGCACTTATCCTAAAATCAGTCTGTTTGATAACATCAGGGAATGGTCAGGGGAGCCACAAATGGGAACAGGATTAAAAAAAAACAAACAACAAACAAATGGCACATTAGGAAAATATTAAGTCTAGGTAAGCATGCCGTATTCCCACATTGTCTAGAGAGACAGGCTGAAAACGTAGCTTCAATTTCTTCAGTCTGTTCTGCAGTAAATGTATAATTCTGATGGATCACCAGCATTAGTAAAATAAATTATACTATTTAATAAACTGGCCATGTCCCAGTAGGAAATGCTGTGTACATCTGAACTGACTGCTGGTTAAAAGGAGGCTGCTCTGCTAGGGCTGCCTGAATGGTGAGGAACAGTGTTGTGGATCACACAGCAAGCATAGTGTTACTGTGCCCACGTGCCACAGCAGCGCCTCTGGTACAAGTGCTCTTTGCAGACCCCAGCATGCTGTGCCAGGCACCCTGTCAGCACTGGAGTTCTGTCTCCTATGCAGTGTTTCCAGGCAGCCCTGTATGACCCCAAGTGAGGGAGGCACCTAAGTTCCTCAGAATGCTCATTAAGGTCACTGTGCTGATAACTGATCCTCTCTGCTTGTCCCAGCATTGAGTCAAATTAAGCTGCAGATTGGCCTTATCAAACTTCAGGAACAGGCCCATTAAGCCTTATCTTAGGACTTTCAAAAGATAAGGGTGATTGGGCCTTTCTGTGTTCAGAAGTTTTTCTGGCATAGGATCCTTTTGGCTGGGGATGGGGTTGATCCCTGCTGTCATCCCTGGGATCTCTCTGTCCATCAGGCATGGCACAGACAGGCACAGGCACAGATGTGAGATCCAGTACATCCCTTGGGGTTTTGCATGCTCCTTGGTGCTGCTGTCTGTTATGAGCCATGATGCTGTAGTCACGTGTCTTATTACCAGCAATTAGGGTTATAGCAAATAACAATCACAAGATCCTTTTCAAACTGTAAGTTGTCCCTCACTTTCCATACTATTAAAGGCAGATGAGAGGATTTTTAAACCTCATTTCTGTCTACATTTTGGTTGTTTGATTGGGGATTTTTTTTTTGAGCTAATGATGGTTGAGGATTGGATATCTTTGCTTGCCTGACCTGTGTTCTGGAAGCGATTACAGCTGCATACTTCCTGCTCTTTTGGGAAGTGCTCTGCCTTCAAGATTCAGAGGCAAAGGCTCTAGGGAAGTGAGAGAAAGAGAAAAAAATGTCAAATCCTTTTTTTTTTCCACAGGCCAGCTTGCTGAGTTATTGCCAGAGGTGACCTTGACAATTTCTGTGATCTGGTTAATGTTTGATTTTCATCTCTCTTAGAGTTGTGTCACTCTAAATTAAATTCAGACTGAGCACTGTATATTTAATTCTCACTCATCTTTTGTCCTTTAGCTGTAGCTATCTTCAGAGCTTTAATAGAGCTAGTCTGTACCTAGGTGCTCTTTGCCTGAGTATAGGTTATAGTACAATGTTACTGTGGGTGTTTGTATTATAAATGCAGGATAGACTTTTGATCAGTTCTTGTTTCAGCTTCAGATCTTAACTCCCCTTTGAGAGCAGTTACTTCAACATGAGTTATAGGACAGGGTGTAGTTTTATTTGCTTATTGTTCTCTGCTGAGGCTCACCCTGAATTTGTGCAGTAATGCTCTGATCACTATCACCCTGCAATCATTCCTTATTGCTGCTTTGCTACACCACATGTCAGCAAAGCAAGAGATGAGGGAGCACTGGTGATTGACCCATTTCTCTCTAAAATGTGCCTGGACCAGCCAGTGCAATTCATACATAAGTGTGTTCATATTCCAGCCATTGTGAATACAGTAACAGGCAATATTAGCTGCTGATATCTCCAGAGAGATCTGACTGACCTCACTTCCTTATTGCATCCTCTGCATTTTTATTGCTGTATCATGTTACTGCCTCATGGATATAGTTGCAGTTTGGAGCATTGTGCAGCACAGCAGCTGGCAGCCTTCTAGCTGGGTTAAGTGTTAGCTCACATTGCTTCACACCTATGGGGAGGAGATGGCTTTCAAGCAAAGACAGAAGTTGAATGGGCAGTGTTTTGCTATAGCTTCTCTTCAGGATTTGGGATTCTGCTTTCCTATCCATCTCAACCCTATGTTGTGTCATATCAGATGGAATATCAAATCTTCTTTCTCAATTTACCTGTCAGTCAAATGATAATGTAGGAGAGAACTGTAGGATTTGATAAGTTGTTCTTCTTAAGACTGCAGTGTTTCAGGAAGAAGGTCTAACCTGTAGTCACATTCCTGTGTGCTAAAATACAGCATGGAAAGTGCTGCATAGAGTGGGAGTAGGTGGGGAACAGACAGCAGTCACTCAGCAGCTAAAAGAGCTGCTGTACAGTTCAAGCCAGTGACATCCTGCCATTTGGACGTTCTCTATGGTGCTTTTTCTTACTATGAACTGGTAGACCATTAACTTCTTTTGAAATGTTTCTGTTCTGCTTTGGCCACTGATACTTTAAAGGAATAGTTACTGTTCCAGCTCAGGTATCAAGGCAACACAAATTGTTACAGACCAACAACTGCATAAATTTGATTTCACAGTAGTTGGGAGGTGGTTGTGTTTATGCACCCAGATGCCACTGTCACTTGCAGCTGGAATTGTACCTGCCCTGTCTGCAGGACTGCAAGTGGCTCCTGTGCTGTGGGGCAGGGTGGTGGTGATGTCTGTATTCTAATATCTGATGGTATCCTGTGATTGTTTTCCCCATACAGGCTGAAGGGAAGGCGGTGCTAATAACAGGCTGTGACAAAGGTTTTGGACATGCCTTGGCAAAATGCCTTCATGCAAAGGGATTTACTGTTTTTGCTGGATGCTTGCTCATGGTGAGTGGAGATATTAATCAAAATTTTTCTGATCAGAGAAAAACACTTCTCAAATGAAAGCATCTTGATTTGCAGCCTCCATTTACCCTGCTTCAAGACCTGAGAGAGGTGCAGTGGGCAGGGATTGTTACATTTTCCATTGCTTCATCTGCCTGTTCTATCTTGTACCTCATTCCTGTAATTGTGAGCTCTTTAGGGTAGGGCTTCTCTGTCAACTACATGTCTGTACAATAACTTGTACAGTGTGGCCCTGTTCACTGCTGCAAGCCTCTCAGAAATACCACAACACCATAAATGTGATAGGCCAAGATCGCTGTGGCACTGTGGTTTTTGTCTTCCATGGCATCCCTGTTGCTGTCTTTCACAATGTCATTTTTTGTGGACACTCTCCCCAAACTCATCTCCAAGCTGCCTCTTCTGCATTATTAAGGCTCTGTTTCCAAAATGTCTTGCAACTGTGCTTCTGCAGCTTCTGTACAAGCTGTTCAGTTTATGGATGGCTGAATAAATGAATTTACCATACATTTCTGACATCTTTAGGTCTGACTTCCTGTCACATGTGTTTAGCAGGTGGCATCACTTGTAAGAGATAAGTTTAGACACACTAAATCTGAAGTGGTTGCAGACTCCTCATTTCAATCCCTACTCAAGCAAAGGACTTACAACTTAGTGTTGTGAAACTCTTTTTATAAACTGGGCTGGCTCCATTTCCATGTCAGCTGGGATTTTACCTTTACTAGGCATTTTTGCTGTATTGATAGTCAAAACTCATGTGATTTCTGACCTGAATTGTTCAAAATCAATTAATGGTCACTCATTTCTCCATTTGAAGATGACCACATCAGCACAGGTGCTCAGGACATGATGACTACAGATTTTTGAGTACTGTGGAAGGTGAGAACAAACAAGGGTGGCCTTCTCTCCCTGTGTGATTGTGGCAGACATTACATTCTTCCACCATACCAGAAGGGAAAGTTATTATCAGCTGACATATTGTGAAACTTGAGAGCAAGAGAGTCCTGTTGGATTACTGCCACCGTTTGGAAATTTCCATAAGGAGCCTCTGTAATTCCTTCAGTAATCATGTCATTTGCTGCTTTGGGATGCCTGTCTCAGTGCTGATGGCAAGTCAGGCACTCTGCAGAGCAGCAGATGTAGGGAACACAAAGGAAAACGAAAATAGGGTGGCTGATGGGGGCTGTTTGGAAGGCACATGCTAGTGTGGAGCAGAGAGGGACAGGCTCTATTGGAAACTCCATAAAGAAATGAAATGCTCCTGAAGTGAAGCCTGTTTGCTTGCTTGCTTCATGCTTGTGAGCTGCTGTAGGTTCCCAGCAGGGTCAGAGCAGGTGTGGGAGCAGTTGTCATGAAGCAGATGCCAGGCTCTTAGTTCACACCTAGTTAGTCCATCACCACTTACATGCTTTTATACAGAGAATTACAGGATCCCTGATGTACTACACCACCACAGACAGCTCTTGTATTAAATACAGCATAACAGACTGTGAGGTGCATGAGGAGCTTCCTAATGATCAGACAGTCAAATATAAAGTTACAAGAATAAAAAGAATATTGCACGCAGGCTGGGATAGAACTGGAAAGGATCAAATGGAAAAGGGATAACATTAAGCAAGGGCAAGTAAGTCTACTGAGGAAGTTTCTGTTAATATATTAGGATTAAGATGGAAAAACCACACAGAAATAGATTATTAAATAACCTTAAAAGTAGAAATTACAGAAAAAGTTGAAATAATAATTGGTTTATTTTCCTTGATCTTATTGAAAAAAATAATAAATTTTTTTTGTGTCCCTACTGCCAACTGTTATCATGAGGACTGTGGACAAGAAAAGGTAAAGAACAAGGGATGTTTATATAAATTAACGTGCTCAAGTTCACCAGGCCTGATGAAATATACTTAAGGGCATTTAGAGGATGAGCCATCGTGATTTCTGCCCCATGGGTGATATTTTCAAGAGCACCTGGAGGCCAGGGGATTTCCAGAAGCCCGGAAGAGGACAGATATCATCCTTCCCTTCCCAATGGAGCTAGACCTCTGGAATTGCCAGCCAGGCAGCTCACCTTCAGTGCACTCGATGCAATTGCCACACACTGCCCTGTCAGTTTTACAGATGACTGCATCATAGTGTGATGCACCCTGCCTGTATAAGTTTACTGGGAACAAACTGTGCTGGGTCAATCTAATCTCATTTTGGCTAAGCAGCAGAGTGGCTAAAGGGGAACGAATAAATGTATCCCAGTAAGTGTTTTGTCACACCTTGTTACAGTCCCTCATGATAGTCTCATGAGCAAACTCACCCTCTCAGTGACTGCTGTTTAGTCCCAGGACCATATATCCTTGGAAGTACCCCCCAGAAGAGAGTTTGCACTCAGGAAAAAGTATGCACAGAACCATGCAGAGAAGATTATAGGTGTTTTGGGGAACAGGGTTGAAAATGATCCTGCCAGGTCAGATGGAGTCTGAAATCAGTTCTGTGGAATGCAGTAAGGACAAGCACGAGGTGTTCCGCTCAGGAAACGCAGGAAGGCAGCGCCTGCATTGGCAGCAGGCTGGGAAGGAACTGGCGCACACGGGGCGAGGTGACTGCATCCATGGGAGCTCAGCATTGTTCATGGCTTCCTGCTTCCCCTGACATCCCACTGCAGTGCCCCAGTGCTTGCCAGCACCTAATCCTGAATCCCAGGAGCTTCCCTGGGAAAAAGCCATGGCTGTGTCTATAACAGGGGGGCTCTCCACTGATGAACATCTGTGTGATCTGCCTCTCCTCTGCACCACTGCACTGGGATCCTCCAAACCAGAGCAGGGGAGAGGAGCAAAGAAGGGAAGGGGGACAGCCAAAAGCTGGAACAAGTTGCCTCAGGGTAAAGGGTTTGTGGAGCTACTGGGCTTCTCAGCCAGGAGCAGCCCTTGCTAGGCACAGGGTGGGGAGGGCAGGCAGAGCCTGCAGGGCTGCCAAGGCAGGATAACCAAGGCATAGGAGATAGCTGGGAGGAAACCACACAGTCCCATTGAAGGCCTATGGAGAGAACCTGGGCAGCAGGCTGGGCTGGAGCACGATGGCTTTAAACTCTTATGGAGCTGGGAAGGGGAAGCTGGGAGATTCTTTGGGAGGACAAAATCAGACAGCAAAGGGAAGTGGAGAGAGGCTTTGAGGAGCAGTTGGGCCATTGCTGCCAGCACCTCACTTGATTTGTGCTGCTGTGTGGCTCCTGCTGGTGAAGATCACGAAGATCATCCCTGGGAGGACAGTCTGGCTGCTCCCATGGGAACTGCTCCAGGTGTTATCCCAGCCATTAGGGATAGGTACCACATGGTACTTCCATTTAAATCTACCATTTAAAAAACAAGATACCATGTGGTACCTAACAAGGAATGTACTTAAAGCTCCTGAAGACCACAGAACATAAGATTATGTTCGCTTGCTTCCATAAAAATCTGTAGCTGCTCCATTTGTGAAGAGGTGTTCTGGACAAAAGAATTGAGCACTTTGTTTTACTGTTAAATAGTGGCTAAGGTGGTGTACGCAACTATGAAAAGTGGTTCCAATTGATATTGCACGTTGAAGTCAGTCTTCCAAAATCAATATGGTTTGTCAATAATGAGTAAATTGTAGCTGGGAAGGTAACTTTGCAGATATCACCATTGGTGATAGGAGAAAAATAATTTCCATATGAATAATACAAACAATTGTTACCAGATTTTTAAGTTGCCAGCCTATGAGACTTTGAGACTTTGTTTCTCAAAAAGCAGTGGAAATATTTCTTCTTTATTTTATAAGTATTATGCAAGATTAGAGAAAAAATGCAGGGAAAGGTCTTTTCAGTGCTCAAATGACAATTGGCACTTGCATGGAGATATAGTTATGGCTTTTTATATAGCTACAATAAATCTCTCTCTTTACAAGCTGAATTTGCTCCATTTTATACACTGTTAAGTAGTGGAAATTTGCTTTATAAAATTTGGTGAGATGCAGTAACATCTTCCAGAAATACAGTGAGGCATCATACAACCCTCATCTGTTTCAAAGGGAATATAATATTTTGGTGACCATGTTGTTGACTATTTGTAACACCACATGGAGATCATTTTCATGGCTAGATAAGAGGGCCAACACAGCCTGTCACACACAGCCTGTTTGATGTGCATTAGAAAAGCTTCCAACTTTGTTTGCTGTTCTTGTTGTATTGGGAAAGAAGTCAGTTGTGAAATGGCATGCAGCCGTGGGGCCAAGAACTCATTCCTACTATTGTCATAATGCCAATGTAACTATATATTGATTTTTAAGAGAACTGCCATGTTTTGCTCACGTTTGTGATGGACATTTCAGCTCTTTTCCGTCATTGTGTGTCACTGTTCACTGGACTGAAGGTGGAGATGAGATGTTGTATGCTATATGAATTAAATAGCCGGAGATATTTATAAAAAACTAAGCAGTTACATGTTTTTTATATCTGCCTGGCTGCAGAGGCTGCTGAGCAGGTGACTGTGGGTGGGTTGCTCGCCTTGTTTGCCCTTGTGCTGTGGGAAGTGGTATCAAGTGATAAAGGAAGAGTGGCAGCCAGGCATGGTGACTCACCAATTCATAACTTCTTCCTCCCTAATGAGGCAGAGCTTGTGATTCAGGGAATAGTTTTGTGAATTAAATCTCAAGCCTGCTGTGGAACTGTGTAGCTAATCTGTGCTCTTTTCACTTTTATTTGTTATTTACTACCTGAGCAAGGCTCTAAAGCTTAGGCAGCAATCTTGCCTGGAAGTGAGCAGGTAAAATTTGGAATTTTAACTGTGTTTACGTTTGACTAAACAAAAAAAAAAACCCCACAGTAGTAACAGAATCTCTAATGATAACAGTGGGATGGGGAGGAAAGAAAGGAAAAGGGTGGAAAGGAAAGCAGAGCCATGAAGTTCTTCTTGCCTATTGAGTGAAAAAAAAAAATTCTTTCTTCCTTAGCCAGAATCTCCTTCCATGCCTCATGTCGGTAATTGTGCTGCTGTGTAGCAGATCTTCACCTAACAGGTATTCCTGAACATCTGACTCCAATTTCTGTACAAGTTATGTTACCTGTAGAGCACAGAGACTGAGGCAGTGGAGAGTCACCCATGGTTCTCCCCTGCTGGCACAATATTTCAGCATGTTAGGGATGTGAAACCAATCATGAGTAGCCAAGAGCAGGGTGGGCTTTGTAGGGCTTCAGGGCACTGGGTCACTGATGCAGTTCTGGAAGTGGTGCTGGAGGGAACAGGAGGATGGCACGCTGGTTTGTGCATAGCTGTGCACCAAGTTTACACCTGTGTGTGCAGTGTCAGTAGCTTCTATTTCCTGTCCATGTGAATATGCCTGGCCCCAAGCTGCATTGCTGTTCTTGGTCCATCTTAGTGGGACACCTTTCTGTTCTCCTGAACAGGATGAGAATGGAGATGGAGCCAGGGAGCTGAGGAACATGAAGTCTGACCGGATGAAAGTGCTACAGATGGATGTGTGCAGTGACCAGGAGGTGGCTCAGGCTGTGGATTTTGTGAAGAGGACCCTGAAGGAGCCAGAGGAAGGTATGTAGGGATCTTTTGCTCACAGAATCCTTTCCACAGAGCAGACCATGCATTTACCAGGTCTTTTGCTCTGTGCACCACCAAAAGAGGGTTAACAAGCCTGAAGGCCTGTGACAGTATGTGGCTGGCAGTCAGGCCGTGCTGTACTCAGGTCAGTGAGGACAATTGTCCTGCTATTGATGTGGCAGCCACATGGAAAGAGACCAAGACTGGCTGGAGGATTAGGCTTTAACTGTACATCCCATAAAAAGCCATGAGTGGCAGCTAGCCCACAAGTATCTGTGTCTTTGTCCTTGACTGTCTGTGAAGGGCACAGAACAGCCAGAGCTTGATCCCTTCCTTGCACTCCTGCCACATGTGCTCCTAGCTCATGCAGACCTTGCAAGTGACCCTACTAATGAAGAGGTGAGAGGCCCTGGCTGCTTACTGCTGCTGTCCCCTCTGCTGTGTGGGTACAACTGGTTGCTGAGCTGGAGCACAGATTTGAACTGCCCCCAAACCTGGATTAATCTCCAGTCAGATCAACCCATGTTTTCAGTTTGCCGTGCAACATCCCAGAGGTGATGTGTAGTGGAATCCAGGGTAGGTTTGGCAGAGATGACCTTAATCCAGGTGTCACCTTAAGCATGAGTCCAACTCATGGATCCCAAAGGCATGTAAAGAGAGATAAGAGTTCTTTCCTTCTTAGAAGTGCTTTGGTAGTGGGATGTGAGTTTACAGTCAGAGCCTGATGTGACACCACCTGACTTCTTCCCATGTGGTGAGGGGAGACTTCTTGCCCTGCACAGGCTTTTCTGCAGCCTCTGTGCCAGTAGCAAGCTGGCCAGCAGCTGTAGACACAGGCTGAGGGTGAACTGAATTTTGACATCTGTGGCTTCAGGACTTCAGGGTTGTGACTTGAAGGTGTTGCTCATCTTGAAGCTTGGATGAGTCTGCCATGGCCCTGGTTTTGTTGACAGCAAGTATGAAGCTAGTAAATAACAGCAGCTCTAATCTTCATGCAGATTACGTGAGCACACCTTTCCTAAAACAAGCATATGAAATGTAACTGAGTAATGTACCAGCTCTGATCCCACACATGTTCTCTCTGCATGATTTTTCTTCCTACGCAATCACCCAGCCCTCATCATGCTTTTCACAGCTTCTTAAGCTTTTCCTGAAGAGCCCAGCAACAGCAGTGGTAGCAGAAAGCCTTTTCCCACTGAGTGAAAGCTTGGAAGGGAGCAGCTCTATTGCTTCTATAAATGCAGCAGTGTTTGCAAAACTGTGTGTGTAGCAGGGATAGAGAAGTCTTGCATCCCTGATCAGCAAGTTGGACTGGTTCCTCCTGTAGCTGTTTGCCTCAGCACCGTGTGCAAAGAAACAAAGGCTTCTTTTTAGGCCCATTGGTGTGACTGAGGTTTGAGGCTTCCCAATAAATAGTACTCAATAAATAGGTGCTGGAACATAAAGACTATTGAGACTGAGGTGCCTTGCACAGAGGTGTGGTTGCACACTGAATGTGGCCCCAGAGGAGCTAGTGCAGAACAGTTTTTGCGCTCTGCATTTCTTTATACCTCTTCTCCCTGTGCTGTGTACATAAGGCTGAACTCTTTTGATAGGAGTGCCCATTTGTTTTTGGTCTCATGCAGTTCCCACTGTATTGTTGACTCTAGAAACGTAATAGTGATAAGGCTTTGCTCAATAAACACATTGCTGTCCAGCAAACAGCCCTGTGACTGGGCTCCCCTCAGCACTTTGTTCTGTTTGTAACGTGCCCTGCTCTGTGAGCAATGGAATTCCAACAACAAATGATGGTAAATAATGATTCAGGGATGTTCATGAGAACTAACATCGCAACCCAGGAAATGGGAAATTGTACAGAAATTTACAAGAATTTGGTAAGGAATGCTATGCAGAGGTCAGTTTGTGACCGACAGTTTGTCTTTGGTAAATTCCTGCCAAATTTTCTCAGAATGTTGTTTTGTTAGTGGTGAAACTACTCTGAAATTACAAAGGGACCTCATTCAGGGTGAGATACTGTGCTGGATGCAGATCAGTGTGAATTTCAGTCATCTTGACTCACTAAAACTGGGAGCTTCAGTACACAGCTGTACACAGCTGGAAACAGCCTTCAGAGAGAACAGCCTTAGCTGGGAACAGGGCAGGGTTACTGGGGCCCACGTGAGAGCACAGAGTCGTCTGCCAAGGGCATGTTGATGTTTTTAAGTGCAACAGGAGGTTAATGCCATTGCATATTGGCAGAGTATTGCAACTTGCTTATAGAACTATGTTTGGTAAAATACATGGTTACTATCTGACTGAATCAATACAGGGTGAGAGTTAAAAGACTTTCATACATCAGAATAGGGAAGCCATGGAGCAGAGGCAGGGCAAATAGCCCAAAAATTTCTGAGAGAGAGCTTGATAACTTTTATCAACAGGGTGGCATGACATTGGTGCTTTTGATAGCAATGTTGGAGCTCCCTGGACATGAAGACTCCTTCTTAGCCCTGTTAGTTCTTGGTAAGAGGAAGGTCCTGGAGTGGAAAGGGGCCCCAACTTCAGCTGAGTCTAATACAGCCCTGACAGTCCAGCCCTGACTCCAACACAGTGGAAAATAACCATGGTGTATGGCAGGACATCTAATGAGGAGCAACTTTGTTGTCTTGTTCCAGCTTCTCTGTTTGTTCCTCGTGCAGTTTATGGCTGCATAGTCCCATGCTTCAGTAAATCCATTAAGTATGGATTCAGCCCTACAGCCAGTATGGACAGTATGGATTCAGCCTTACACAGTATGGACAGTATGGATTCAGCCCAGCCATACAGACAGTATGGACAGTATGGATTCAGCCCTACAGACCTTTGCCACTGGGAGTCCTGCAGTAATCGCTTTGAAGGGTCAAGTCCTTGCTGACCCACTAAGTCCTGACATGTAAAGGGTTCATCACAGAAGCTCTTGGGAAATGCAGTCAATTTAATTTTGACAGGACTGCATGTGCAAAAGACATTAATTTTTAAATTTCAGTAGTTATAAATGTTGGTTGTAAGTTTGCTAGCTCCTGATAAAGGTAGGGTTGAGGGAAACCAAATACTTGGACGAAAACACAGACAGCTGTTAACCAGGCCATGAACGTACAGATCAATACCACGCACCCTCCAAACAGCAAGACAGAGTTGTGAAGGGGATTAAGAAATCAAAAATACCTGTTTTCTTTCCTTTTTTTCCCCTCCTAATTGTGGGAGAAAGTCCAGCCCCTTCCAAATTGCAAAGTTCATTATAGAGTCGCTGAGTGGATACAAACCTGGGATCAAGGGGAGGCTTAAAAGAGAGCCAGATGCAGCCTTATAAAGCTCTGGAGGAGCATTTGACTGTACAGGAGATGGTCAAGAGGCAATACTTGTGTGGCCCTGTCACTTTCCCTGATGTTCCAAACAAGCCCATGGTGGAGGAAGAACATATTTCATCTCCTTGCTGGATTTTTCTCTACAACTTATTTCTACAAAAGTACCCAGTTTTTTGTTAAGGTTTTAGGTTACTGTGAACAACAAGGAAGGTGTTTTCTCTGTGACACTCTTCCTTGTCCCACTCTTTAATCATGTGTTTGTTGGCAGGTCTGTGGGGCCTAGTGAACAATGCTGGCATCTCAACCTTCGGAGAGGTGGAATTTGCAAGTTTAGACAACTACAAGAAGGTGGCAGAAGTCAACCTATGGGGCACTGTGAGGGTGACAAAAGCTTTCCTGCCCCTCATTCGCAGAGCTAAAGGTACATGCTGGGCAGTGGGGTAAGGCTCAGAGCTTTTGTAGCACAGCAAAGAGATGTAGCTAGAAATGCAGGCTGTACTTGGGGGAATACCTGTGCAGTCCAAGGAGGGTTTCTGAGGATGCCATGTAAGCATTTGGTGGTACAGGCTATTCTTGGGACAGGCCAGGCACCTACACAGCAGGTGCTATCTTAAAAATCCAAGATATCAGAGACTTTTGTGCAGTGTTGGCATATATCACACAGACAAGGTAATCCAGCGTCCACAGAGTGGTCATGGCTGGATAACTGCATCTTCTCCCTTCATGTTATTCCATTCACAGATGTCTTCAGGTAGTGACAGAATAAATGAAATTTAATGACAGCCATTTCAGATATCTTACAAGACAATGGTATTGTCAAAACTCTTTGTTTTACATTGAAAAAAGATATGTATGAGCAGAACTCTGAAGAACTTCTTTATTTAGCATGTGTGGGAATGATGGTATAGGTGTGTGTTCTGGGAGGACAAAAGGGGGGTATATTAAGAAGATTGCTCAGATGCCATTCCCAGACAGCAATTAACCACTAAACAAGCTCTATCTCACTCTAAAAA
>NW_005054465.1:1371955-1391274 GCF_000277835.1 Geospiza fortis
TGGAATGAGACAGTAGAGCTGTCCACTTGTTTCTCAGCTGAAATTTTGAGCTGCAGAAGGGTATTTTGCTCCTTGGCTGTGAAAATGCTCTCTGTAAAAATAGCTGGTGGAATTTCAAGGGCTTGTTTGCAAGTGTACCTGAAACCATAGTGCACATAGTGCTGAGACACACACAGAGGAGTGACCACTGCTGTCACTGCCCTGAGGCAGTGCCCTGAGGGCTGTCACAGGCTGTTGGCAGGAATTAGGACAATTGCTTTCCACTGCCCTGTGAACAGCACCACATCAAGTCTCCTCTTGTTTCTCCCAGGAATGGCCACTGTAGAGACTTGTGGCTGACCAGCTGGGTGAGTGGGTTGTGCTGCTCATGCTGCAGGTGCAGAGAAATCTCTACTCATTCTCTGCCATCCAGCTCAGGTCTAAAAGTACACACATGTGTAAGGCAGATGAGCTGTCAAGCTTGCAAAAAGAACTAGAACACTTGTATAAAATCACACCGAGTTGTGAGCTTTGCAGCTCATGACACTCTAGGCTGGGAGCTTGAGCCCTTCTCTAGCTAGACACATGGGTGAGGCACACTCCTGAGAACACACAGCTAAGAGTCTTGAAGATCATGGTACTTCTCTACTTGGAGATGAGGAGGGAAATGTCTTGTATGCTTTGTAAATTCTTTGATGCAGAGGTAGGCACCATCCCCTGGAGAACAGGGGTTAGCCTGCTTGAGGCAGGAGAGAAAAGCTCCGTGACAGGGGGTGTGTGTTCAAGATTCAGATTTTAGAAATCAGCATCATCCCACTAAGTACCCTTTTACTGGGATGTTCTGGCTGCTGCTTCTGCAGCTCATCCCCTGTGCCTGATGGTTTCTGTCTAGGCCGTGTGGTGAACATCACGAGCATGTTGGGACGCATGGCGAGCCCATCTCGCTCGTGCTACTGCGTGTCCAAGTTTGGGGTGGCGGCGTTCTCGGACTGCCTGAGGCAGGAGATGTACCGCTGGGGCGTGCGCGTCGTCCTCATCGAGCCCAGCAACTTTGTGGCAGCCACGGGCATCCTGACAGCGGCTGGCATCGACAGGCAGGCCCAGGCTCTGTGGAGTGGGGCCACCCTCACCGTGCGGCAGGACTACGGCAGCGAGCACTTCGCTCGCCATGTGGCCACCATGAAGTCTTTCGTGAGCAGTGGCCTGAAGGACATGTCTCTGGTCTTGAATGCCATCACTGAAGCGCTCACGTCCCCGTGCCCCAGGAACCGCTACAACCCCATGGAGATGTACTGGTGGGTGAGGCTGCAGGTCATGACCCACCTGCCCACAGCCATTGCTGACTGGCTTTACATCCCCGGAGCCACCCTGTAAGCAGGCATCCCTCAGGCATCCCTCCAGGGCTCACACACAGGCTAGGGCTCACCTCTGCACTCCATGCTGCTGTGTCTCCCCTGGAGATGCATATGCTTCCACTTCTAGCTGTGTGTTGTGGAATGCTAGAACTGCATGGTTTTTTGGTTCTTTTTTTAAATCTCATGCTTGTTGTTTGTATTTCTTGCTGTGCTGATTAAAGTCTAAAGGTGTTTTCCTTTTAACTATGGAGGAAGCAGAGGAAGGTAAATATAACGTGTCAAATATGTGGCCAGCGTAATTAGGTCAGCAGATAAATTTGGCTTATTAATGGGCTCTTGCTTTTCCTTACAAGGGCAAACTGCTAATAGCAGAGCAAAGCTGTTGCTATGAGATGGCTTGAAGGGAGAAACTAAAATGGGAAACAAAAGCAAAGTTTTCCATTTGGTTGAAAATGGGTCAGTCACAGCCTTCCATTGTTTTCCTGATACTGCCAAGAAGCTCTGCTGTGCTGTGACTGTCTGCTCTTTCTAGGGAAACAGCAACACTGCCTCTAAACAGCCTCATTACCTAGCTGCAAAGAAGGGTTCTTCCCTCCCAGCACTGTGGCCAGGAGGTGCCAGAGCCAACAACTGGGCACATGATGGGCAGTGAAAAGCCCTACTAATAATGAGGTCTGAGCCATCTCTCAGCAGCCCCTTTCCACCTGTTTCTTTCTCCCTGGGACAGGGTTTAAGCTGCTGTAGCAAACAAATTTGGCTTCTCAGACTACTACCTTACATGCCTGAACTACTCAACTGTGATACAGACATTGCCCAGCCATCTCCATTTCTCTCTGGCTGGTGAGAGAGATGCTGTTGGTTTTTCCAAGTCAGTTTTTTAATTTATCCTCTGCATTTGAACAGTGATGGGGCACTGTGCAGCTAGTGTGGCCTGACTATGAGCTCTGGAAGGATGCTTTAAGGGACACATTTCCTATTTTTAATATTGCACAATGAAATCTCCACGTCATACAATCATCTCCTCAATCTACCTCTTGATAACTGATATTATATATTTTCCCCAGTATCCCAAAGGGTCTATTCTGTTGGCCACATGCAGGAATTCAGTAATGTTTTCCAAGTGCATGGCTGCCTACCATGCCCCATTCCCTGTGTTCCAGTGGTGACCACTGGTGGAGCAGTCAGTGAGCTGCAGGCACTGCTGGCCAGGCTGGGACCTGAGCCTCTCACTCCTAGGGACCAGCTTTTCCTGCCACTATTTTGCCTTATATGAGATTAAGTGGCTGTGAAAAGAGCTTATTGATTGCTCTTTCTTCATCTGTCTCCACTAGCTCTGACTTGGAAACTGTGCCTTAAAATTTTTGTATGCCACTGTCTGCAAATTCTTGGAGTCTGCAGGCAGCCATGAGTGCTGTGATGCCTTCAGGAGGAAAGCAGGTTTCCCTTGGAGATGCTGTCAAGGCAGCTTTTCTTACAATTAACAACTGCTAGAAATACTGCTGTGCAGTTTGTGTCTTTTCCAGATCATCTGCACATGGAGATTTCCTGGGATTCAGGACCCAGAAGGATCCCACTGAACTGCAGCTCAAACAGAAATCACTTCTGCGCCCTGCACTGTGAAATGTGATTAATGTTAAGTAGCTCTGATTTGCACAGAGAGAAAAATACATTGTAAGATTTTTAAAGCATATCACTCTGGCTCCAGTGCTCATTTCTACATCTGTTTTCCCACCACTTTTGAATCTGAGGTTGGGATTTAATTAGGTTCAGTAATTAAGGAGGCGGTTTAATAATAACAATTAATGATGTTTCAGCAGGTAGTGGGTTTGTGGAGGCTCAGTGAGAACTGCCTGGAGCAGAATGGGCAGCATGGCCCATTTCCTCAGCAGAAGGCTGTTAGAGAGGCCTCTCTGTAAACACTGTCAGTGTTTGTATTTTGTGTGGTTTCCCTTGAAGGAGATAGTTTAGAGCAGTGCTGTGCATTCTTCATTGCCTCAGCACTCTTCATGTAACTAATGCAAGGGCTACAGCTGCCTGGTGATAAGGATTAGCTCCTCTCACGGACAGAACGGAGACTGGCAAGCCAAGAAGTGTCCCAGGGTGTGCAAGGACCTCGTGGTTGAACCAGGGTAAGGATTTCACAGCATGTGAGCCCCAGTCCCCTCCTGTGCCCCCTGAGAAGTGCTCAGGAGGGCTGTCAGTGCCTGATCTGTTAGTGCCTGATCTGGTTTCTGCCTGGGAGGGGAGCTCTGGGTGTCTGGGGGAGAGAAGAGTACATGTTTCACGCCAGAGAGTTGCACTAATATGGCACTGAGGCCAGATTTTTGTTCTGCTGGTGAGTAACAGAGGGAAGAAAACTCAATTCCAGTTGACAGTGACCTTCAAAGCCTGAGGACAAAAGAGAGAGAAGTTCATTGAAATCCCATGGAAGTCCATGCTCATTGCTGCTGTAGTATGCTACAAGGAATTACACTGCCAAAGCTTGCCATGGCTTTTTTTTTTTTGAAGCACCAGCTGCTGAGGCACTGTCCCACCTTTTTCTGCATGTTTCTCACAATGCTTTGGAAGGCAGTGATGGTCCAGCTCCTTAGTGCACCCCTTAGCCTTTGTGAAGTGGTCCTGGTTTTCCCTTCATATCGACAGCTTCTCTGTGATGGCACTAGGAGCCAAGAGGTGGTCAGTCCTCTGCATGAGGTCCTGCCTTGCACAGAGAGGTGCTGGCTCAGTCCCCTGCCAGTGGCCAGGGCAGTGCCTGGACATGGGACCTTCGGGGTTTCTGCAGGGAGCTCTGCCCGGCAGCACCCAGCTCTGCAACAGTGCCACCCAGTGCACCCACACACGGGAGGCTTGCTCAGCCTTTTGGAAACTTGAAGACCACAGAAACTCAGGATGGGTTTATCTTCCTAGCTTAAAGATCCTCCTTAAACATGCTGGTGCTGTGTAAAGAGCAACAGCAGCACCTGTGCTTCTGGCTGAGGTTTTGAAACACAAGTTTACAGCTTGTGTAACCACAATACTGAAAAATGTCCAAACCAATACCAGCAGGTTTCTCAGCCAGCAGCCTGGGCTCTGGGGATTGGAGAGATGCTACAAATAGAGAATTTGTAAGAGAGCCAGCTCCACCTCCAGGGCCTGGCCTGGGGCCAGATACAGTTAATTCATTCTCAGCAGTGTTGGAAGGGCCACAGGGATGTTACTGATACAGCCCTATCATCCTCTCCCCTGGTGCTCTTTGAGGTGAGAGCAGACCTGTGTTTCCACCTCAAAATACTGATAAGTAATACCTCAGTCCTGACAGCAGCTTATCAGAAGGCACAAAGTAGCTGTATGTGCAGGTCTCCTGCAGCATCCAGTGCCTTCTCCTGTGGTGTCTTGAAGGGAAGAGCTCTCCAGAGCCCTTGGCAGGATGGCTGGCAGCATCATCCTGCCGGTGCCGAAGGCAGCTCTGGGCACAGTGCCTGGCTGAGCCAGGGTTCAGTGCACTTAGTGAACATGCCTTAATTCACTGCCTGCAGGGCAGTTGAATTTGGTTCCCTGAGGGTGCTTTCTCTCAGCACTTTTTGCCAACAGAGCACTGTCATAGGGGGTCTCTGCCCACCCCCTTGTGCACTATTGCTTTTCTCTGCCCTTACAGGGAAGGTGATTGTGTTTTACCCCCATATGTATGGCCAGGGGGTATTCCCCAGCCAGCATGGCACAAGGTTGTCCATCCCCCTGGGCGTGGCCCCCGGTAAGAAAACTCTTTCTTGTGCAGGACCTAGCCAATGATGTTGAGAAGGGCAGTGGTGTTTCCTAGTTGATTCCAGCTCCAGCATACAGATGGAACAGATGTGGTCACCTGAGATCTTCCTTCACTGTGTTTGCCAAGACATTAATAAAGTCAAAACAGGAAAAATGAAAGAATTCTTGCTTTGGTTGTAAAAAGAGTGTTCAGCAGAGGAAGCAGATAAGAGCTGGTCTGTTTCAGTGGTTTAGCGGGGACTGAGATGAAGCACTTCTGGCCCTGGCACTGTTACATGTTCCTTAAATGCCCTAAATAAATCACTCTACCTGCACCAAGCTCTCTTATTTTCCCAGTGCCTCTGCCACCACCCTGCCCATGCTGGAGTTATTGTTATAACTGATGCCAGAATAAGTATTATCCCCCTTCCCACAGACTGAATTACTTTTTGTGGTAGAATAATAAATGTGGTGACTCCAGTCTTCTGCATGAAGGCTGCTACAAGTGGCTTTTAAAGTCCTCTGAATTGCTGGAGCTGCAGGGAGGAAGGTGCCAGGGGTGAGAGCAGGCATTAACACTGTGCTGCTCTTAAACAGGCACCAAGGTTAACCATCACCCCACAGGCACCTTGCCCAGGGACCTTGAACAGCAACTTGGGGGAAAACTGCATGGTCTATTACTGCACACCAGAGCAATTGTGCTCCCAGGGGTGTGGGTGGTACCTATCACCTTTTGGGGTCAAGTGCTGTAGGAGAAGTAATTTTCCTGGTCAGACTTTAACCAGGGTTACTATGACAATCAGTCAGCAGGTTGTCCTTTTGTCTCCTTCCTGGTTTCTCCTTGCTCAGAGGTGTTGAAGCATACAGAGCACAGCAAAGCACCTTCCCTTTCCAGCTCTAATGAGAGGCAACCATTGCTCCAGGAAGCATGACTAAGGAGGGAGCTGTTGGGAGAGGGAATGCACCCTGGAAAGGCCCCATGGCTCCATCACTTACTGCAGGGAGGGATGTGTCAGTCCCTGTGTCCCTCTGGAGACATCCAGTGGGTGTCTGGAGTATGGCTGTACAGCTCCCCTCCCTGGGGAAAGCTGGTGCAGGTGCTTGGCCTGGCAGCCCTCCAGAGAAGAAATGTGGATCAAGTACTCCAATACAGCTGAGGTGCACTTTGATAATGAGGAAGTGCCTGCAGAAAATCTGCCTGGGGACTCAGAAAAAGCTTCAAGGTAGCTGTGGCCATCTTTAAAGAGGGTGAAATGGTGTGGTGGCTTGGCTGTTGGCACGAGGTGGCTTTGAAGAGCTGCAGGGCACAGCCAGTGGATGCAGTGGTCTGTCCATCCCAACAAGGGACAAGCACTGAGTTTTCTCAGGGCCAGCACTGCTGTGGGGATGGAGCCAGTGCTTTTACTGGGAGCTGCTGCCACACCATGTGCATGCACAGGAAATGCTTCTCTTCCCATCTTTCCTATATACTCTCGGCCCACACAGTAAGTCACAACCTCCTCCCCTCCCTGCACATGTTCTTTTGCTGGACACCTTTATCAACAAGCAAGTCCCTAAGACTCTGTAGCCCAGGAGCACATCTGGACCTTCTTTTTGCACCACTGCCTCTTTCACAGCCCTGAAGCACACATGGGTTGCCTGGTTCCCTCAGGCTTTGGGGACACCTGTAGGGGGTGGCTGCTCCCTTCCTGCAGCACCAAGAGGCACTGAGAGGAGCAGGAAGCCCCCAGCTCCCTGTGGGCAGGGATGGCACTTGGCCCAGCCAGCCCAGCTCCTGCTTCAGGCAGCTTTCCCTCCTGCAGGCACAAGCCAGGAGCTGGCTTCCAGCTCTCTCTGTGCACGGGCACTTACAGAATCAAAATCAGTCCCAGGTTATCTATTGTCTCCCAAGGAAGTTCCTACACTTCTGTACATCTGTCCTGGTGCAAGAAGCTTTTGTTCTAGTCCATGGGTAGCAACCATTTCTCAAGAATAATTATGTCAGGGAATGCAAGATGTGGCATGTGGAAAATGCATGCATGTCCTCAAGTCAGGTCTCTTTATACTGAAATACACACCTGACTAGTATTCCTGGGCTGCAGCACAGATAGAAGCATTTTTAATACTGTCTAAACTAATCATTCCTAAAATCTCCCAACTGGTTTGAATGAAACTCATTGTGAATGGCATCTCTGTGCCATTTCATTCTGTAACCATGCATTGCACCAAAGTCAGAGCACTGACCACTGAATTTATGTTATTTATTTTCTGTACAATGTAAATTCCAGTCTAGCAAACACTTAGGCTTGTGTTTCAATGCAAGCTGTGTGTGCTTGGGCTCAGTGGCCTCAATGCAGCTATTCACAGGCAAAGCCAAACACATATGCCAGTGTCTTTGTGCTCTCAGCCTGTGTGGAGGGATGAGACTTGCTCTTTCAGAAAGGGTATTCTTAAAATTCTCCTCTGAACTGTGGTGTGAGATTGGGGGGACTTAGAGATATGGGATGGAAATGCTGGGCTGGCTGGCCAAGAAGTCATTCAGGGCCAAAGTGCTGCCCTTGGGTCTTCCTGGTGCATATATAAAACATATATAAAAGAGCTTTGAGGCCTAAAAGTGAGGGATATCTGAGAGTCTGAGGCCACCCCTGAACTCCCTGTGTGATTCCTGGGCTCCTGGTGCCCAGGAATGCAAGTTGCTGACTTGAAGCAGGCTCCAAAGTCTCTGGCAGCAGGAGAGCCCACATCCCTGCCAAAGGGCTTCCTGCTTGGCTGCAGGACAGCATAATCTGCAGGAGATTTCTTAATTGCATTCCTTAATATAATAGAGGCTGTTCTCTCTTTCCGTGAGCAGAGCTGCGATTACCCACTCACTAGAAATCTGTGTCGTGAGGAAGATGTAGGTTGTATATAGGTCATAGAAAATATAATTGTATAACTGCATTAAAGCATGCCTGGGCTAAGGGCTGAAATATGGCTTAACCTCAGAAAATAGGGCTGTGGGCTTAAATAGCCTTACTTGGGCATCTCTTGGACAGAGCTGGTGATGCTGTGAACAGATCACTGTGCTTCCTCTGTGAGAATAGAAAATCTCTTTGCAGAAAAAGCTCTCTGAACATGTTTAATGACATTTTTTAGATCATTTACAGTATGTTTCAATAGGCTAAATGTTGCTGGTTGAGAAAAAGGCATAGTGAATCCAGTAGGGACTGCGGGAGCTCTCCTCTGAGAAGGGGATGCAGAGCAGGGCAGCTGGGTTGCTCTCTGGGCTGGGCTCAGTGGGGCACAGAGGATGGGAGCAGCACCCTGTGCTGAGCTGACTCACACAGCCAGGGCCCTGCAGTGACACAGTGCTCAAATCTGAGTGGGCATTCCCAGACAGGGCCCACAGGAGTCTGGTAAATGCCCATGGGATCTGCTCCTACATCCTTTGGAGATGTCCTACTCTGCCCCCTTAGGCTGTGCACTCCTTGCTCCTCTCTTTGAGGACAAACCTGGCTGAATGCCTGCTCTGCCTGTACCCAGGGTCTGCTGTGAGAACTCAGCAGCAAATGCATCAACAAAACTTTTTTAACCTTATTTAGCAGCATCAGGCAGCCCTTCATGTGGGACACTGGAATATAGCAAAACCACCGGATTATGGGCACTGCTTAAACTCCAGTTTTTATGGTGAGCACATCCATAGGGGTGAGACGGCACTGGGCCAAAGCTTTGTCACTGGTCCAGGTCTGCAATGTATTTCTGCATACAGAGACCTTCTCTCTGTTTTGTTCTTTCTACTTTCTGAAGAGTAAATATCCCTCTGACTTCTCTCTCTTCAGGGATTCAGATCTTGGCAGCAATGCCAGTTAGGCTGAGGAGCCTTCCCCAGCGCAGCCAGAAACACTGCTGGCCCTGCATGATAGGGGTTGTCCCTTAAATAATAACAGCCTTTTTTGTTTTCTAAGTGCCTAAATTCTCTCTCTGGTTTCTTGTGTTTGAATACATAATTGGATAACTTCCAAGGTGGAGAGCTACTCACTAATTGTATATAAATTAATCACAACATCTTTTGTGCACTTGCATGGGATCAAATTCCCATATCCCAGAGGCCACTTCATGCATCCAGAGTCTGTTTACTTCCTTTGCTGTTGTAAGTGTAATTAAAAATTTTACACCATTATGCATAAACGATTTCAAAGCACCTTTTGCCACTCCTAGGAACAGAGGAAAATTCCCACCTGCTTTTCTTTACTCTGTCTTGCCTCCTACTTGTTGATTTTTTTTTTCTATATATGTGTTGCAACTTGTTGGCCAGCACAAAGCCCCATTTCCTGGAGAAGAGGAAGAAAAACAAAATGGAAGGCACCATGAAAGGTAGTGGCAAAAAGGAAGACCTGTCCATGCAAACAACGTTGTCTCCATGGTGGGACCCTCAGCACTCCCAAGTTATCCTGGTTCTCAAGCTGCTGAAATCCCAGCTGGAGACCCAGTGCAGCAGGACAGCCTTTCCCCGGGGAGCCAGGTCCCCACCAGGCCTGGCTGGCTGAAGCTGCTCTGTTTTACAGGTGCCAAGAGTTGATACCTGGGGGGTGCAGCAGGACAGTCTCACTCCTGCCCTAAGCCAGGTCTGCTACAGGTAGAATGTCACAGGTGGAGTGGCACTGCCCTGTCCTAGCCATCTGCTGGCTGAACTTTCTCTGCACTTCTAGCTTGCTCTAACAAGGGGGTTTTCTTTGCTGGCAGCACTCAGTGCTGTTGCATTGTCTCACTGGAGCCAGATGAGCTTTGTCTCTGAAACAGACGACTGGCAGTGTGAGACTATCCCAGCCAAGGCAGTCTGTCTGTAAATGCTGTCACCCCTGGACGTGCCGTGTGGCTCATGCCACCTCAGCCCGTGTGTGCTCTGCACCCACAGCTCCCCAGCCCCTCGCAGCCCCCCTGCCCTGCAGCAGCGCTGTCCCATCCTCCTGTGCCCCAGCCCTGCAGCCTGCCCTGCAGCTGCCTCATTGCCCAGAAATGTGGGGAGGTTTCATTCCTGCACAAAGCATTCCGAGCGTGTCTGGTGCCCCCCTCCTTGCCCTGGTTTCTCCACAGCTTTCCTTCTTCCTCTCCTGCTCTATCTTCCTGCCCTTTGATGTGTGGCCCCTCCTCTGCTCCAGGGCACAAACTGCTTACCGGGTGGGGATGACTGAGATGACTGAGACCCCACCCCACAATTAGGTGCAATTATAAGGTTATGCTTTTCCCCGAGCCCTTGCTCTGGAGTGGCTCACAGCAGGCTCCTGCTGTGGGCCAGGGACAGGTGGGACATGGAGCAGGCCCTGGGCTCAAGGAGTGTCAGCTCCTGCTGGCTCCTGACTTCTCAGCCTCCTGGCCATGGCCCATTCCTGCACACTCCTGCAGCAGGAGTTCCATGGTGTAAGGGGATAGAATATAAGAAAATTAAGATAGTGTAGAAAGTAATCTTGCCCCTAAGGAGTTGCAGCTGGGCCAGTTATCAAAGATTAGGAACAGGCCTGACTTTACCAGGCCACAGCTGTAACTAATGAGAAGAAGAGTGCTATAAAAGAGTGGGGTGGCTGGTTAAGTAGGGAACTGGAGTCAGTTGGCTGCTTTATGAAGAAGAAAGAGTCAGTGCTCTGAGGAGCTGCCCACAAGAAACACCAAGGAGGTATGAAACTTTTAAAATAAGGAGACTACAGTATGGAACCCCTCCAATAAGATGACAGCGCCGTGGAATGTGGCTGGCTGAGCACCTCGATGCTCTGGTGTGACTCTGGCTGCAGAGTGCTAGGAGCCAAAATGGCAGTGCCAGCCCAGTTATAGCCAGGCACTGTGGCAGACCATGGACCGTGTGCTCCCTGGGCCATTCACCCCCAGCTGGTGCTGCTGGCTCTGTGCTGGATGAGCCAGGCACAGCTCTGGTGGTTGTTGAGGTCCTAGGACACACTTTGGCTGTGCTGTTTCAGGGCACACCTGGGCTGCATGGCCCCAGAAGGGGACAGGACTGAGCTGTGTGTGGCTCTTGGGGTGGCATTTGGGCAGTCAGGAGCTCGTGTGTGTGCATGTGTGAGTAAGGCATGCAGGGCAGCATGTAAAAACACATCTGGAGAGAGAAAATCTCAACAGAGATTTGATTAGAATGTAATTAAACACAGAGAGCTTCCTGTCAATTACTCAACTCTTGTATAACTCTTGGGACCGGCTGTCTTCACAGATGGCTGCTCTGCTGTCAAAGGCATTTGCTGGGCACCTGTTGGAAAAAGTGCTGGGTCAGCAGGGAATTAATTGCACCAGCATCTTTCCTTGTAATAAGATTTAAAAGTCTAGAAGAAAACTGCTGAAAGGTCTTACAGCTCCTCAGACAAACCTGTGATGCATTCTGCTGCTTCATGCTCCTCATGTACTCACAGCAAGTGACTGTGATGGGGACAAGGACATTGCAGTGGTCTGGAGGATCTCCAGGGCTCAAGGAGGAGGCAGAGGAGGCTGCATCTCCCCCCTTGGAGCATGGCCATGGCTGCTGCTGGACCAGAGGGCGCAGGATGGGAGCTGCTGCTGTCCCCAGCCCTTCTCAAAGGCTGTGGCATTTCTCTGCTTCCCCTACCACTTGCACCCAGGCCTGAGGCTTTAGTGAGTGGCTGCAAGGCAGAGAGCTCTGCAGCTGCAGGCAGTACCCAGACACGTGGGGTGCCTTTGTTTGCCTGGGTGAGCAGCCAAGTTGCAGCCCATCTCCAGCTTCGTACCAGCTGCTGATCCAAGGCAGCTGACTGGCCTGCCAAAAACCTAAACAAGTCGACGACCAGGGAGTGGCTTGTTCCAGAGCTGAATAATGATGATCCCAGCACACTTATAAAGAGAAGCAGAGAGCTCACCACAGAGCTGTTCCTTGCTGCCCTGGTCCTCTGCGGAGCATCACTGCGCCTCGCCCACCAAGGTATGTCTGAATTGGGAGATTCAAAATGGGAACTGCCTGTGTCTGCAGCAGGGCCTGTGCCTGCAGCTGGAGACAGACTGGGCTTTTCTTCTGAACTTGGGCAAAATGTTACTGCTGCTCCTGTGCAGGAGTTTACAGCCAGGGAAGCAGAGCAGCCCAGTGCTGCAGGGTCTGTGCATGCTGCCCCAAGCAGAGCCCAAAGCATGTGGGCAGCATCCTGGCTCCAGCAACTGTTTGGGTGTGAGCAGCACAGCTCCTGCTTCTGCTCTGCAGGAAAACCTGTCCTTTCCCTTCTCACCCCATGTGTGTGGGTGTCTGTTCCTGTTGTATTTGGTGTGGATTTGAATCTGTACCAACTTCCCCGCCTTGCAGTGCTGTGTATATCCTGGCATACCAAGACCCCTCCAGAGGCAGCTCTCCCACCCTGTTGCAGTTTCTGGCTTACCTGGGGATGTCCCTCCTGCCATGCAGGTGTACACTGCAGGTGTACAGAGCTCACATCCATGTCTCAGGGCCCCAGGTTTCCGCTGGCTCTGGAGTATGTTCCTTGTGCTCCACCGTTTTAAAGCAAACATCATGCATTTCCCCTTGCCTTGGCTTTGGACAAACAATGATGCTCTTGTGGGTCCTTGGACATTTATCACCCCTGCACCTTGCTAGGTGTCAGATGTGGGTGATGAGTACAAGTGTTCTCACCAGGCATTGCTGGGCTTTTCATGGAGCTGCTGGGTGCAGCCTGAGCACAGGCAGGGCTTAAGGCTGTTTTGGGCTTGGGACTTCTTTGGCACTCTTCTCATGATTCCTTCCTCCTTGCTGTGCCCCTGAGGTGCCCTGCTGCATGCCCTCGTGCTGTACTTCACACAAAGCTCTGCTCCAGGGAGGCCCCAGCTCAGCTGTTTTCCTTCTGCCCAGGTGCATTTCCCACCTGCATCCCAGTGCAGCCATGCTGGGCACGGCAGTGCGGCTCTCGGTCCTGCTCAGCCTCTTCAGCGTTGGGAAAGGCCAGATGTTTCATATGGGACCATGCCCAGATCCATCAGTTCAAGAAGAATTCGATATCAACAAGGTGTGAAAAGTTTTCTAAAAAATCTTGTGGGGTGTAGCTAGTTAAGTGAAGTGGGCATGGGACTGACAGCAATTGCCTGGGGGCCGGGGGTGGTGGCAGCTCTGGTCACACCTTGTGCCACAGCTGCCAGTGTGGGTCTGCAGCTCTGCTCCCCCCAGGTCCCAACCACCGAGAGGCAAAAACTGTGCTGACAAAAACAGGCTGCTCTGCTCCAGCTCACTCATGTTAAAAACATGTCTTTAAACTTTCTTCTGTCAGTATTTGGGGAAATGGTACGAGATAGAGAAGCTGCCCTCAACTTTTGAGAAAGGAAGCTGCATCCAGGCAAACTACTCATTGAAGGAGAATGGGAAGTTCAAGGTGATCAACAAGGAGATGCTGTAAGTGTTTGTGTTCGGGCCATGTCCTCACTGTGGCAGTGGCACTGCTGTCACCTCTCTTGCTGTCCTCGGTGTTCATTTTTCTCTAAATTGCCTGTGGCTGGGGCTGAGGGTGCTGGGGGAGGCAGCCTGTGGTTGCAGTAGCTCTTCTGAGAGATATGGGTCTCTGATTCCTGCCAGTGACCCGAAGATCATCAGGTCTCTGTCTCATTGTCCAAGGTGAGTGATAAGAAGATAGATCAAGTGTAAATGGTGACCTCAGCATAAAATAGCCTGGATCTCCCCTGTGACTGGCTTGTCAGCTCCAGAGATGGCTGAGAAGCTGGATGCCCTGGGTCCTGTTCTGGGGGGGTTGTGGGGCTGGTTATGGGATGGCAGCTACCACCTTGTGCCCCTGCATGCTCAGAAGTGCCTGTGCCTTGTGCTCCTCTCTGCTCCAGAGTAAAGAGACACAAGGAGAAGAGGCAGGGAAGGTGAAGCACATGAGTAGTTTTTACTTAAATATTTGTCAGCTTGTCTCTGGAGAATTTACCTTGCACAGGTAGTAACTGCTGTGCAAGGGGATTGTAAATCATTGTCAGTTTAAATCAGTGGTGAAGTGAATGCTTTTCCCTTTTTTAGGGAATTAGGACAGTTTGCAATTATCCTGAGTCCTCCTGGATTTTTACACGGACAGATGCAGGTGTTAATTAATCTGTTTCCATCACCAGCCTGTGCTGTTGTGGGCTGCTGCTGTGAGGGGCTGAATGGATGAGAGGGAGCGAGCGCAGCACTGTCCCCTGTGCTCCTGGCATGGCATGGGAACTTTGTTCTGACCCACAATAACAGCAGCACAGGAACACATCCCTTGTGTCCGGGGCAGAGCAGCATGCCTGCTGTTCACAGAGTGCCCAGCACTGTCTCAGCAGCTCCACTGTTTGGTCTGTGCCTGGCAAACAGCTGGACATTCATTTTTGCCTGCATTAATCTGTGTGAGATCCATCCAGTCACTGCTGTCACTACTGCAGCAGCTCGAGACCCGAAATATCAGGAATATTTTGGGTGTGCATGGCTCCAGCATCAGCCCCTTGACCTCTGCTGCTGGCAGCATTCACTTCTACCTCCTTGGCTGTTCCTGTTTTACACGGAAGCGTGAAACTTTCCTGTCTGATAGGCAGCATCCAGGTCTTGAGACATCCGTGTAAAAATGCTGTTATGAGATGGGCAGCTCCAGTCTTAGGGCTTGCTGCCAGCAGGGCAGTGCTCTGAACAAGCAGCCAAAGAAACCCTGGCTCACCATGCAGGTACAGGGAATTTGCCTGAGGAGGAATGTGCAGTGACCTGGAAAAAGCACAGGTGATTAAACAGAAGTGAACACATGCCTTCCACAACTACCAGGAGCTAAGCTGCTCCCTGGCACATCCAAGATAATGGATGGGATCCTCCCATCCTCTCATGCTGGGTTCCTGCCACCCAGTGCAGAGTGGTCTTGCTTTCCTTCTCCTCTGTCATTGTCACCCTGGAACCAAAGGACATCCAGCTGGCAGGGATACTTGGAGAGAAACAGCCTGGGATGCTGGGGTGGTTTAACGAGAGAGACCATCTACCCAGATGCACCTGACCCTGGACCTGCTGTGCCCTTAGTGCTGCTGAAAACATCCTCAGGGCTGCTGGGGTTTACCAGTACCTATTCCAGCCACCTCTTGACAGGTAGTTGTGTCAGGAGGGATGATTTAGTGGAAGTGATAAAAAGAGATCTCCCACCTTCCTGACTTTATTTCTCCCCTTTGTCATTCTCCCCTCAGTGCCAATGGCAGAATCAATGAAGCTGAAGGAGAGCTCATGCACATGGATGTGAAGCAGCCGGCCAAGCTGGGTGTCCGCTTTAACTGGTGTAAGTGTGTGCTGGGAGGGCTCCCCGGAGGTGCCCAGGGCAGGGCTGTGCTTTGGGCATCGTGCTGTGGCACCGGGGGAGGGGGTGGAGCTCCCCATGTGACTTTAGCACGGCAGCAAAAAATAGACGTTGTGACCAGCAGGCAGTGGTTTGGTGGCACTGATATGCCATTTACAGCAACAGCCCCCTCAGTGGTGGAGAACTCTTCACCAGCTGGTCTCAAAGCAAGAGAGATCAGCAGCCTTGCCATCCCTCCAGGTCATTCCACAGATGGAGACAGGGAGGTGGGGGAGGCAGCCCCACAGTGCTGCAAGAGCCAAGAATAAGCTTGTTTCTCTGCACACTATGGTACAGCTACTTGCCCACGCTGCCTTTACATACAAGTGGCTTTTAATAACCATTAATAATATGGTTTTGTTAGCTTGTTCCTTCCCTTGTCACTCTAACACCCCACAGGGGCCTGCTGAGGTGCTGTGCCACGTTGCACAGCACTTTCCTCTGTCTGCAGCAGCACTGGAAAGTGAGCTGCAGTGTCCCCTTGGATTGTGTTTTATTCTGCTCCTGACACCTTTTCTTTGGCAGTTTCATAGCTCTCTTTTGCAGAGGGGTTATTTGGAGAAATGGGAGGAGGAGGGGTAGGTGCAAAGGCAGTACAATGACTGCTCCATGAGCACAGCCAAACTGAATTCTGCACTGCTACAGCATCACCACAGCCATTTCACCTGCAGCAGGTGCAGCCCCAGCCACCTTCACTGGGTGTGAGCCCCAGAGAGCAGCTCAGGGCTCAGCTGGCTCCCTGAGCCAGGGTTCCCCATGGCAGTGGGGGGTGGTTTGTGCTCCTCCTGTCACCAGTGTCAGCTCCCAGCACTACAGCTCCTTCCTGGCAGCCAGCACCCCCACTCTGGTGAGGCTGGGCTGGCTTTCATCAGCCCAGGAGAGCTGTTCAGGTCATAGAATTAACTTTCCAGAAAGACCTTCTCAGTCAGGGCTTTGTGTCTTTCCCAAGTTCCTCTGGGCAGAACAAGGAGTCCTGGTAGGCTTTTATAAATTATAGCTGCCTGTACTGACCACAGTACAGTGTGCAGCAACCAAAGTGGCAACAGTCCCGGGAGCTGTGGCTGGGGTGCTGCAGAGCTGTCCAGAGCTGGTTACACATGGCAATCATGGTGCCCTCCTCTCTCCTAGTCATGCCTGCTGCCCCTTACTGGGTCATCTCCACTGACTATGAAAATTACTCCCTGGTTTACTCCTGCACTAACATCCTCTGGCTCTTCCACATGGACTATGCCTGGATTCTGTCAAGAGCTCCTGACATGCACCCAGAAACCGTGGAGAACCTGAAGAGTGTTCTCCAGTCCTACAAGATCGACACCGATAAAATGATCCCCACTGACCAGGCCAACTGCCCTGCTGAGATGTAACTCCTGGCATGCAGTGACACAGCACCAGACCAGAGATAAACTTTGTTGCTTGCTTTATTATCCATTAGAATTTCTCTGTGTACCTGAGAATTTTAATAACAGTAGTTTCCTCTTTGCTAACAGTAGTGTGCCAACCCAGAGGTGCTCCTTGCTGCCATTCCCTGTATTGCTCTTCCCCTCTTTTTGTCTTTCTCTGACTTGTAGCATAACTGACTGACTCAGTGCTAATGGGTGAAAGAAAGAAACCCTGCAGTGCAGACCTGAAACTCTGCTGCTGCGAGTCCTCCAGTACGTGGATAGGAAGGGGTATGAGCTGTGATGTGCAAGTATTAGTCCTGGGGAAAAATCCTTCATCACACAGCCCCATGTTTGTTTCCAAATTTTGTCTTGATGCTTCTGGGCCTGCCAGGAATCTACAGTGTCTCAGCTACACTGGGCACTGCCTTTGCATAGCAACATCCAGACATGGTAGGTCAGTCCTGCAGCCTGGGAACTGAGGCTGGGGGTCTTGAAAGTTTTCCAATGCAGGGCTGTAGGCATTTGTAAGTCAGCAGACCTCCTTGCCAGAAATCAGATCTTGCCTTTTGTATTTTAAATCTAAAAATGTCCAGAGATTCAGCATCATTTCATCCCCAATGTCTGTATGTGTCCTTCTCTTGCCTCTAATGAGAATGGTCCTGCCCTCCCAAGGGGCGAGCTCTGACTGTACTTGTAAGCAGACATAAAGAGATGGGGCTGCTCCCTTGTTCTGTCTTCCAGAGGCTTTTCCCTGAACACCAGGAGACAGCAGGCTCTGCCTGACATCCTGCCACTGCTGCTGCAGGTGCTGAGTACTCATGCAACTCATTAAAAATGAAATAAAAATACCTGCTTCAGGCCTTTTGTACCCTCCCAGCCACACAACTTTTGCCAGCAGGCTGGAGGGCTCAGTGTGTGGGGGCTGCCCCTCCTCTGAGGCTGCAGCACCACCACAGCAGGGCTGCAGTGAACATGACAACCACTGCTGAAGGCAAATGGTTTGTTCCAGGAGCCTGGAGCTCCCTCCAGCTCTCTGGGCTTGGATGTATGGGCACCTCCCATCGTCTGAGCCATGCCAGCGACTGAGTGTTGTGGCTTTGGCTGACAGTGACCCCCCATCTCCTGCTGCTTTTACTGACATGAAGAAATAATGACTCAGATGTAGAATGCTGTAAATCTGCAGGAAACATTCTACACTTATTTTGCTGGGACTCTGGTGGAGTGGGCGTGCTGCAGAGCACTTTCTTGCCCTGGGAGAGCTACAGGAGCGGAGCAGGAAGCCAGTATGTCACTAATCTTAACCAGTCAGAGGAGGCCAGGATGGGAGGGACCAGAAACAAGTGCCATGTTGAAATCATTATCCCTTTAAACTTTCAAATCCTAATGCCACAGTTCCTGTGACACAGAATTAAACACTCCACCCGATTTTTCAGGCTATAAGGATGATGGACATGCCAGGATACAAACAACTGCACAGTTATTCCCAAGTGTGTCAGATTCTGGGTGTAATCATTTCATCACTGCTTTGTTGGGTTCCTATTTTCCTTCTCCCATGGATGGTGCTGCTGTAGCTCTCATTGTGTGTGATGCAAGCCCATGGCACGGTGGCTGTGCAGGCACTGAGCCCTAGGGGGGTGAACCTGCAGCCCCATGGGCAGGGCAAGCATTGCCCAGCACTGGATCTGGCTGGGAACTGGGATCTCCAGGTGCAGCTGAGAAGTGGGAATGTTTCACTCACAGACAAACCTCTGTCATGCCTGGGCCCTCTGGAGACCACGCTGGCTCCTTCATTGTGCCACAGACACCGTGACAAACCTGAGCTGCCCTGGCAAACACGGTGTGCTGGGGGCATCTCTGCATGGCATCACAGAGAGCTTGGGGACATCACAGCCCAGCTGCAGCCTGCCCTGCCACTGCCAGCTCGTGTCCCCAGCACAAGAGCACACATGTGGGACACCCCGCACGTGCCAAACCCTCGGGTGTGGGTGGGAGTGCCAAGCAGGCACCAGCCCCACACAGCGCCAAGAGCTCCGTGGATGTGCAGACGCCCTCAGGGCAGCACACACCAGCCCTGTGCACATGCCAGACCTCTGTGTCCGTGTGTCCTCATCAAAGGAGGTGTGGATCTGAACGGGAGATGCCAAGAAGATGGAGCCAGGCTCTTCTCAGTAGTGCCAACCACTAGGATGAGAGGCAATAGGCTGCAAGTGATGCACAGGAAATTTCACCTGAATATGAGGAAGAACTTCTTTACTGCGCAGGTAATGGAGCACTAGAGCAGATTGCCCAGAGAGGCTGTGAAGTTTCCGTCACTGGACATATTCAAGAACAATCTGGACACAGTCCTGTGCAATGTGACCCCTTCTGACCTGACCGATTCCGTGATTCTGTGTCCGTGTGCCTGTGTGTCCCAGTGTCACTGTGTCCGTGTATCTGTGTCTGTGCCGTGTCCGTGTGTCCCTCTATCCCTGTGTTCCCGTCGTGTCCGTGCCGTGTCCGTGTGTCCCTCTATCCCCGTGTCCGTGTCCGTGCCGTGTCCGTGTGTCCCTTTATCCCGGTGTCCGCGCTCCCCGTGCACGCAGAGCGCCCCCTCGCGGTCTCGTCGGCTCACG
>NW_005054465.1:1391777-1407447 GCF_000277835.1 Geospiza fortis
GGGTGCCGGGTGTGCACCTGAGCGGAGGCGGGGAGCGCTGCTCGCCTGTCGCCGTGGCTCCTGCCGAGGAGTGGATGTCACCTGCTGAGTGTGGCAGCTCACAAAGGGTTTTACCAAAGCTACGAGAATAGTTCACAGTTTGGGAAATGCGCTTGATTTTTTCTCAGCCTTCTCATAGGCAGCTCATTTCTTGTAATCAAAAGCATGTCTCTGGAGAGGGGACCTCTCCTGGGCTGAAACATCATCAAGATGTATTCTCGGTTGGGCAGGAGCCATCCGTAAAAATCTCACACTTGAAAATGTGCACAGCCTTGTGGTTTGTTATTTGAATGACATGAAAGTCTTGGTTTAATTGTAACATGCCTAGTTAGTCCAGATATGCCAGAAGTGGTCTTCAGCTGTCCTTGCTGGTTCAGAATCCTACACTTTTCCTGATGCACCCAGCATGTGCTGCTTGCCGTTGCTCTGATTCCCTGTCAAGTTATGATGAGCAAGGTTTGACCTGAACTCAGTGTTTACAGATTTGCTTTGGACAGTTTTCTTTTCTTGGCACCTTATTGCAAGGAGAGAAGTAATGATAAAATGGTCATGCTGGTCGGTTTTTTGTTATTATGGTAGTACTACTTTCATGTTTGCCTAGTTAAGTCATTAATGTAGTCTAAAGTCAGCAAGGTAAGAAAGAAGAGCTTTTGCAGTGTTGCTTGTGTTAGCTGCTCCTGCTTTCCAGAGAAAAATTTTAACTGAATGAATGAGATGATGTTTTTGAAACAGGTGAGTGTAAGTAGCAATATGTTACACAAATGTGATTTTTTATTTTCCTTTTCTTTAGTTCTAATATGTAGCTTGATGTGTTTAGCACCACACCAGACATAAATTTCAACTGGCTGTTGGTAGTCTGTGTTTAATTTTCTGCAGTTTCTTTTGTACCATCTTGAAAAATGAGTAGAAATTGGAGTATGAACTGATGAGTGTATGGTATATTGGTTATTGCACACAATAATTTCTTGGGTAGCAGTTAGTGGGCTAGAGTCCAGCTTCTATTTCCTGTTTACCAACATGAGCCAATAAAGTCAGATTAATTCTGAAACTGCCTTGCAAGTTGAAAGATATTGGCTAAACCTGGCAGGTTGCATTAGAAAAATTCCTGGAAAGCTCAGTACAGGGTATATAAAGCTGGTTTCTGTGCAGGTATTATTTTTGGTGAGCAATGTATCAATATATCAGTGTTGTTTCTGATTTCAGCTAAACAATTTTGGTTTTAGAAGAATAAGTAGTACAGTTGTGATTTTTCTTTGAGATTGAAGATTAGTTAATAAATTCAGATATCTGTTTTCTTAATTCTTCTGCTTATTTCTAATATTGAAATTCAGGTCTGAAGATCTTTAAAAATATCTGTAGATGAAAGAGCTCATTGTGTCAGCTGTCATCTTTTAAAGCACGATGTTCAGAGCTCTCATGTACTTGCATCATTACTGACCTTGTGCTTCTGTTAGTGATGGTAACATTGTGTGGAAAATTTCCTTAATGAAAATGTGATGCAAGAATGAAGCTTGAGAAAGTGGGACACCACTGAAACTACATCCTAAGAGCTGAGATCGTGGGTTAATGGCAGATGTGTTATTGGCATACACACTGGGGTACAGTATTTTATGATGTTTTTTGCCTTCAGACCCCTGTAAGAGCCTGTGAGCGAGCAGATGTGATATTTTACAAAGGAATTAGAGAGGTGTGTGCGTGCACAAACAGCTGTGTTGGAAGAGGTGAGTCTGCTATGGCAGGAACAAGGGAGGTGTGAGAGGTGTTCCTTGGCTGTTACTGCTGCTGAAACTTCTTGCCTGTCCTGGTGTGGTGTCAAGTGAAGTTATTGTATATTTTTAAAGATGTGAGAACATACAAATGAGCACTTATGAGATTTTTCAAATCTCATTTTCCTAAGGAAGATTAGATTTCCTATTTCTGTATCTGAAGGGGTGTCAGGATGCATTTTTCTGTGATGGTCCTAAGCCATGTCATTAGTGTTGTGCTGTGCAGACATGCCTAAGCATGCAAAATTGGAAACAAACAGGGGAGGTGTGGGTTTTCAGAGCACTTAGTCATTCTCCTGTGAGGGCTTTTTACAAGCAGGGTGAAATTACACGTTTGTCTCTTTGCCACTAATGGCTTTTTTTCGCCCTAGGTGAACTTCAGGTTGTGCTTTGGGAGGTGTTCCACAGCCAAGGCTTTTAGTGTTGGAATCTGAGTTTAAAAAAATAAGTGTGAAAAACTAAGCCACTAAAAACTTGTTCAGTCTTTTATTTATGACTCACTGACTTGTTCAGTGTGGGCTGTCTGATTTCCAGCACAGTGCATGCCAAAGGGATTGTTCCAAGATTGCCAGTATTATTAATAGGTGGAGTTGGGAGCTTGGGCTATAAACCTTGATGTGCTCTGGGCAAGTGAGCACAAGGCATGAGAAGGGAATGTCTCCATCTGTTGTATTTCCTTGTCAGCTCAGCTCTGTCTCTTTACAGCAGCTGTGTACCCTATGTACCATTGTCTAAGTGTTCTGGTTGGTAAAATTCCTCACTGTGCAACACAGAGCATCTTGTGTTGGTCATGGAGGAACTTTGGGCTGTGTTAAACTGGGTAAGCTGGGGATTTTTCGACTCTAACCAGACAGTTTTGAATGAGTGGCGTTCCTAGAGCGGAGCTCCTGCTTTGTCATCACGAAGCTCATGACTCCCCGCCCTGCCAGCGCCGCGATCTGACTCACGTGTTGTCCGCTTATGCTGCAATCCTTGTGTTTGCACAAAATGATTCAATGGTCCTGAAGCCTCAAACATGAGACCTTGGCACTGGGTACTGTGTGCTGAGGGGATTAAGATCATTCAGTTTGTATTAATTTCTGGAGTGTAAGCCTGTGGCATGTAGGATTCAGCATCAACCCCCGCATCTGTATTTTTTCTCTTTAGTTTTTTTCCCCCACATTGTAGTATGCAGTGATCCTGTAAATGTAGAATGTAGGTTGTGCTTGGAATCTTGCTTTATCAAGTTTGTTTTACAGATATTATTCTGGCTAAGAGCACTTGTGTTATTGAGATTGAATATATCTTTCAGATCTGTTATTGGAGCGGTCTGTGTTTGAACAAGAGCAGTAAAGTGGAAGTCTTCCGGCCAACTGCCCCCTCCCACCCCCTGAAAAACCCAAACAACAACCTCCCCAAACCAAACAAAAACCCACACAAAACCCACAAAATCCTGTAATGTTTGCTTCCTTAACTAATCATTTACAACAAGAATATATTAATTAGTAAAATTTTTGTATTATTCTGAAATTAAATTTATTGGCTTAATCTAAGGGAAAGACCCCCTTATATGAAGTTTGCAATAACCTTTCCAGAGAAAATGTGGAACATGGTGGTTTGTGTTGATTAAACATTTTTTGTGGCTTTTAGATCAGTGGAGGGATGGCTCTTTCTCGGGCCACAAGGCAATTGCTTTTCTTGTGGCTTATATATTTTGTCAGTGAGCAGTCAGTGTGGGTGAGATTTAGTTTCTTCAAATATACATAAAATGGTACATTTTCTGGTTGACTAAGAAAATTCTAGATAATGTAGCATCACTTGTGCCTGTCTGTATAAAATGTGAAACTCCCTCAGCTTAATTATAGCAGTGAATCACTTGGCTTATTATTCCAATTTAGGATGACAAAAGCAGTATTAATAATCAGCTTGTTCTATGCTACTTACTTCACTGCAGGAGGGGATTTGTTGCTTGCTATTATTTATGTAACAGTTTTGCTAATAATCATTCCAGTTTCTTCAGCAGAGGTGAACTGAAAGGTATTGGATTCTGTTGAAATCTTGTGGGTTGTAGTAGGGGGAAGAATTCTCTTTTACAAGTTACTGTAAAATCAAACAGTTCACAAGATAGTCATTGAACAAGACCAGGAGTCTCTGAATTATATGAATATGTTTATAGATAATTGAGTTTGTTTAGCTCTTGTGACTTGTTAGGGAAATTAAATTGCACTGATAATTTGTTATGACTTAAGTATGTACAGAGCACTATTTAATAGTCATACTTTGAACATGTCTGTGTATCATAACAGTATTTTTTGTGCTTAGTATGTAGTAGAGATCAGATGATGTTTTAAAAATTCCTTCTCTGGTAAAACAGATCTAATTGTTTTAGAATATAAGAAAATTCAATTTTCTTTTCTTATTTCAGTAAAAAGTCCCAGAAGTGGGATGAAATGAACATCATAGCTACGTACCACCCTGCAGGCAAAGATTATGGCTTGATGAAAATCGATGAGCCAAGTACTCCTTACCACAGGTATGCTTGCTAAAGTGTGGGTCTCTGTGCTGCCAGGTGGAATTGTGGGTTTAGAGCAAAATTTACTTTGTGGGTGAGGTAGTATTACTGTGCAGGCCTGCTGGGTGTTTGCAACATATTCAGATCTACAAAGCTTCTAATAAGGAGAACAGTCTGAAAGGACAAAGTATGAAGGACAAAGTCTAGAAGGTTTGTTCTAGCAGACTTTAGCCTTTGAATGGAATAAATAAGTCTTACTTCTATTGATTTTATTTTTTTTCAGTACTAGAATATAATGTCATCTCAATATTTAAAGTTGATTTGAAAGCTTTTAAAGCATTAAAAGAGTCTTTTAATTGGGTGTTGTAAGGTTTTGACTGTTTTCTTGAGCAAACTACAAAGCTGAGCAAATTAGTAAAAGAGGCTACTTTTTGTTTGCCCTCCAAGCATGACAGGAGAAGATGATGAGGATCCAGTGAGTGATTCAGAATGTGAGCCCTTAAGAGCAGATGTGTTGAGTAAAAAGTAAGTATTGTAATAATAAAAACTGACTAGATGTGAAGATAATGTGCTCTTTCCTGGGTTAGACTTTCTTTGTGGAAAGCTGTTGCTGGTTTCTCTAGAAGCTGCATTTTTGCTATTGTCAAATTAAGAGGTTTTCAGTGTTTGATAGTGCTACTGGTAATTCAAACCTCTTGCACATTTTTACTACATACAAATATGACAAAAATAATGAACACAACTGTTTGTATGAGTATTCTGAAATGACATGTATTTTAAATAGTGAAAAACTTGCTGTTTCAGCATTTTGTATTGCATGATTTATGTAGACTGGCAGCTGCAGCTGAAGGTAGAGGACCCAAGATTATAGCAAGGCAAGAAGAAAGCAGTGAGGAGGAGGATGAGGATGAAGAATTAACGCCTGAAGAACGGGGTAGGCATAAGTTGTTTTCTTTCTTTTGATTAGCCTCTTTTCCTACAAATAGTTGCAGGTTTTCTGTAAGAAATATTTGCAAAGAAGAAGTGCTATCAGAAAAATGTTGTGATTTGAAAATAGAGATAAATAGTGTTTGAACAAATAGCTGCTTGTCTCCAGTTGGGATGTTTGGTTTGGGATCTACATGTAAACAGGAATTTGATGATGTTGGCTGCCTTCCTGTATACAAGCTTAAGGTATGGGAATTCCTGCTAAGACACCTCAAGTAAGAAATTCTGGTTTGGGACTGAAGGAATAGTTGTTAAATTGAACATATTTCAGGTAGATGTAATTCAATGAGTACAGCTACAAATAAAATGCTGCTAATTGCTTGCAAATGTACAGATGATATTTCTGTTGTTCTCAAAGCAACTGGTAGATGGATGCAATAGGAAGTCTACAGTTATTCCAAAGCAAATAGCATCTTTAACAGAGATGTTGTTTCATTTTAACTTGGACTACAACATTTTCAGGGAACAGTGAAACAACAATACTTCTAAGGTTTCAGGCTTGTATTAACTAGCTGGTGCTTCTCAAATTTCCTGGCCTTAACTTTGAGTGTGAAACCTTGCTATACTAAAAGAAGGAAAAGAACAAAGCATTGGGGCTGGCAGTAAGCAAAATTTACTTGAATTATAATGCATTACTGCTGGATATGCTGATGTTTAATATATGGAGCAGAGCTGGCTTCAGGCCATGGGGAAAGTGGAAAATATTTTCTTCTACATGTGGTAAATATATCTCTCATCACTGACCTTTGGTGGCTAGCCAGGAATCAAGCCACACATCTGCAAAAGTTCATCTTCTATCCCAGCAGTATGTCTCAATTTGTCCTTGAGTTTACTTAAAAAAAGGCTTGTGAAACTTTTTAAGTTTTGTGTATTTCTACCAGATGCTTCTCATGGTTCAGACTTGTTCTTAGTTGCAAACAGGTTCTTATAAAAGTGCTTCTGAGATTCCAATTACTATCCTTTTTGTAAGTCAGACTCATTTTAAAAGAACACTCCACTGCTTGAAGACCATAATTTTTATTCAGTGAGTTCCTCTTTGAAGAAGATATGTTGATTTTTTTTAAGGGAAGGAACAACTATTTCCATTTGTTTGCCCACAGAGAAAAAGAAACAGTTTGAAATGAAGAGAAAAATGCACTACAATGAAGGAAGAAACATTAAACTGGCAAGGCAGCTCATTGCAAAAGAACTACATGGTGAAGAAGAGGAAGATGATGAGGATGAAGAGATGCGTGATGCTGCAGATGTAGAAACAATGAATACAGAAGCTACCGAACACGGTGAGCCACTGGTTAGTTAAAAAGCACTTGTAAGTACTGGTGGCCCTTTGAGCTGTTGGAAATGAATATACTCAGGTGTGAGATGACTGGAAGGAGTACAGTATGTATGTAACACTCCATGAGTAAGGTTGCACTCTGTCTTGATAGGTAGATCTGTAGCCTGGAACAAAAACTCAGTGTTGATAAACAACATGTAGGCTTTTGTTTGTTGTGGCATAAGAGAAATCAAACATTTCTGCTTCTTACCATTTTCCCAACGTAGCTGACTGGGCAGTGAAGTTGCCAGCATCCTTTTTAAATGAGGAGCTGTCTTGTACTGTCTTGTAATGATTACATGGTAGAGCCTGGCTTTTTGTTGTGGGTCATTTCCTATTCTGCTCCCAATCCGTCCTGTAGTCAGCAATGGGAGATTACCATCAGTGTTTCCTCCCTGTTGAGAGGACTGTATTTATCTTCCTGAGGAAAAACACTGTAATGTAAAACTGCTGTTAGGTTTTCAATACAGACTTGTCCTTGAGGTGAAAAGCTCATTGCTCTAGTATGGGATAAGACTCTCAACTTTGCTTTTAGTGCAGCTACTGGAAGAACGTCTGGCTGTTGCTGGAACCTGTTTCAGGGCTGTCTCTTCATAGGAAACTCATAAAGCTGTAGAGACTGACACCTTCTCTTTCATCTTTAAACTTCTCTCAGGGTGAAGTCTTAGACTTTTGTGATGATATTCTGGTGAATAATTACAGTTCACTCCCCACCTCTTTATGTAACAGCACTTTGAATAAATTTTTGGCATAAACAAAACCACACATCTGTTGCTCATGAGACTGGTGGCAGTGAAGTCTGTAAGCCTTGTTCATTTGTGGTTGGCAAAGCTATGAGATATTAGCATGGTCTGCAGACTTGGGAAGATGCTGCATGGGTTTAACTTGGTTCACATCTGCTTTTCACAACAGTTCCTGTGAACTAGGAACTCATCTAAAATTCATTTAAATCCCACGCAATAAAAAGGAGATTTGAAAAGTTGCGTGTTTAAGTTCTGTGGATTGCACCTTTTAGTCCTGTTATTTATGACAGGAGGACTAATTTCTTCACAATTGCCCTGGAAGGGTCATTAGCTATGTGTCTGAGACCCAATACTGGACTGACTTTATCCAGTAACTGAACATAGGCCTTATAATGGCTATTTACTAGAACTTCACTCTCCAGGGGAAAGGAGGGCTGCAGCAGCCAACCGTATGAGCCTTCTGCATGGCCTGAAGCTGCCATCTCTCTGCACTCTGCTGTAAAACAGAGGCAACTCCGCTCCCCAGCTGCATTCGCCACTGGAAAGAAGGCAGACCTTTGCAGCATTTTTCCATCTCTATTGTTGAAGTCCATTCCACCTTCCTCATAACCAGCTTCAGAGCCACAACTGGTAATTATCAATTTTAGACTGCTCATGGCTAATAGATTCCATAAATGTAACTGTCTGCCAGTGTAGCAACCTCTTAACTAACTGGTTCACCTCCACACCATAGCATATAGAAATGCTTCCCATTAAGCTGATGTAGTTCTCAGTTCTTTACTTTTCTATCATTCTGCTTAAACCTTCATGTTTTATTATCTCCTAATCTCTATATCAACTATCACAGCCTTTAATCCCTGCCCTTGATCAGCTCTTCTGAGGTTAAGTACTGATCTCACTTTTGTAGCAGGTGGTGAATTGAATGCCCTCAGATGGATTATGAGACAGGGTTGAGCAAAGGATGATGGGATATGAACAAAAATGTTAATAAACCAGTCTTCTGTCACTGTCCACATTTTAAGAAATTCCTACATTGACATGAGAAATGTTCAGCACACAGCTGTGTTAATATCAAAGTTTCACTGAAATAACTTTTTTGAGATTACATTATTTATTGCTCTCATCTGTATTCTGAGGGCACAGAAGAATCTCCTTATTAATAAATGTTAATTGGATCTACAGAAGGTTTCTCAAATAGATGGATTTAACACTTGCTACTTGGGGTTCTTGGTCACTGTACTTTTGGTCATGCTGTGCTTTTGGTTACATTAAGCACTTGAGTATTTAAAAATTAGGCTGTTTCCTTTGCAAAGGAAATCAAAATCCTATTACTATTCATGTTCCTGAGAACAGTATATGGAAAGATTATTCACCTGGATAACTTTCAAAGAGCTCTTTGACTTGAAATTGTATTTTAAAGTGCTTTTGTCTAGAGCAGAAAAGGGAGGGTTTCCTTACTCTTATACTGGGTGATACAGGAGTTGAATTTTGCAATGGCTCATTTTGGCATCATTCTGTTAAACTGACTAAAAGCACTGATGCTTGCTTTTAACTTCAGTGAAAATATCCTGGGTTTTCTGCATGTTGTATTGTAGCTATATTTTTATAAATTCTTCCATTTGACTTGAGTTCTTGGGAAGTTGTGGAGATCATGAGATGATGTGGCTGCCACTCAGCTATTATGCCAGTCAGTCTATGTGAGTGAGAGCTGCCATTCAGTGTCCTTTTATTCACATGGAGTAACATGACTTCTGTAGTACTGACGATTGTTGCAGGTAAAGATGTGACATAAGAGGCATTTCTTAGTGCTCTGTTGTGACTCTGGGGTTCCACTGGCTCCTGGGTTGTTTTTCAGCCAGTTTGAGAATCTCTTCTTACTTGGAATTTTTTCCATCCATGAAGATCCCTTACAGATTCTGTGCTTCTCTTATCTGATGTTTCTTTCTACCCTCTAATTCTGTCTGGTTTGTATTTGAGTAAAACTAACAGTACACTTCTAATTTCTACACTCTGCTTTCAAAGAATGGGCTAAAGACTTAGGACAGGTTTAAGGAGGCTCCTGTCAGATACCACCAGGTCCACTAATAAAAGTTGCACTTCTTGGTTACAGACTGAGATTTCTTGCTGATTGAAATGAAGATGGCCAGTCCAGTCAGTGATGGTGAGAACTCTTTGTATATTTTTGCTCCCGTCTCCATTGTGGCTACCAAGTGCTTTAAATGGATGGATCATTCCTTTCTTGCCTCAAGTTGCCATGTGTATGGATTCCAGCAGCCAAGCTCTTTTGTGGAAAACAAAGTATAAGTTGTCACAGACTGCATATGGCAGGGGGATTGGAGCTGGATGTCCTATAAGGTTCCTTCTAACCCAAACCAGTCTATGATTCTACATTTGCTTGCTTCAGCATTTCACCTTCTCTGGCTACTTGCTATTTTTGACTCCATGAATAACATAAATAGACTTTGGCAGGAGAAGTGACCTTTGTTTCTCTCCATAAAAATTTTCCCATTAGAGATTCTCTTGGAAATCACTGAAGGAAATATTCCTGATGTAGGTAAATTTAAGCATGATGATTTCAGTGCAGACCTGTCTTCTGCTACACAAAAGTATCAACCAGAGGGTGTTGTCTGTGGCAGTTCAATTGACAAGCAGTAAGACTATTGTTCTCTTTCTCTGGTTCATTTAGCTGCATTGCTCTACGAACCCTGCTCAGATGGCACCCAGCAGCTGAGCTGTCACTGACTGGGTATGCCCTTTGGCCTTTGGTAGATACAGAATATGTTGTGTTTTCTTAACCAGGACAAGTGTCACCCTAAAGATGAATTGAATGAGAAGGCTGGGAGCACACAGCAATCAGCTCTGCTGGTTAGCTGTGCTGTTTGCTTGTTAAACGGCATGTTACCAAATCTAACTCATGCCCAAGCCTAAATGGCTTTTTAAAAAGAATATTATCATTTTGATGAGGTCTTCTTTGATCAGCACTGAGGAGGAGTTTCCTCTGATTTTTTGCAGTGCTTTTGCTCAAAAGCATGAATTAACAACTTCCTGAAAACACATGACTGTACTCCTTCATGTATAAACTTGGGGTTTTTTTGTTTCAAGTGCCTCATCTGGAGCTGAAATTTGACCTGGGAAGTACTATGTTTGTTGATATTTCAGGAACCTCATGTGTTAGTTCTAAACACCTGAATTAAATCCTCCTAGTTCCAGGGGGCTGAGCACGCAGTGCTTGTTGTGCTCAACAGTGGTGTTGGCCCTCTCTTTAGAGCATGAGGGTCAAATAACTGTTTTAGACATTTCTGCACTTTCCAACCAAAAGCTTATACATTGCTAAGATGGGTTGGCAAACATTATCTTTGGAGAACTTAAGATGGTTTCAGAAGGATATTTGTGTGTGTTGTGAAAATATTCAATGGGTGTGAAGAATTATCTATTTTTTGTAATCTCTCTTACGCAGCACATGTTACTCGTGACCAGCTGGAAAGTGGAGCACACAGCATAGAAGAAATCTGTCCAGAACTGTAACTGCTTGTCAAAGACACAAATATAAACATCGCTTCATGATTTTTGCAATTAAGGCTCTTAAATGTTAAGAAGCATATCAGTTACAATGTTGTATTGCCAAGAATGTTAATTTTAGACTTGTCCATTAGGCAGAAAACACTGTCTAATTGATTTATTCTTGTGCCTAGTATTTCATGGAGAATACTGCTTCATAATTTGTTCAACCAGAATGGCATTCCCTGTATGTATAGCGCTGATTATCTTGCGTGATGTACTGTTACTCTTGCTTTGAAACCCTCACTATCTTTTGATTTTACACTATTTATTTGAGAGTGTTCTAGATGTGGTGTCTCATATGGAAAGTTTTGGGATTCAAGAGCCAAACGGTACAGCCTATATCAGATTGACATGTAAGCTATTTATCAGATGTGTTAAGCAGTTTAAAAAGGGATTATTCAAGTCCTACAACTTTTTTTTTGTAAAGTGTTGACCCGTTAATCTAGATTTCAGTACGTTTTTTGCCTGCACTTTCCCAGTCTTTAGAACAAGAGCTATGTTATTTCTTAAGAGCGGTGTTTGCAATCAGTTGTTAGTTTCTGACTAAAGCAGTACTAACATCTAGTGGAGGGAGTGTTTTTACACTAGAAACGGCTAACTTGAACTTTGCATTTAACTGTCATAACCTCTTCCATCAGGACTGGTTGTTTTGTGGAGCTCTCTCTGGCTTATTGTGACAACATGCAAGTTCCCTCCAGCTTTTCTGTTAAAATCACATCCACTGTTACTCTTCTGGCTCTTGTTTCAAACATTTGGTTCTTTCCAGTTGCATGAACAGTGTTTGTGCTGTTAGCACCTGAGGAAAAACACCCAGCCACGAGGAAATACACATCAGGACTGAAGATGTGCTGAGCTTAGGCTCTGGCTGTTCTTTATTAAAGATAACTGCTGTTGATCTACTCTTTTGGGGTTGGCAATTTTCATACTGAAAACCACTGGTCTAAATCTTCCTGTGTCCATTGCAACTTACAGCAACTGCTTTTGTAAAATGAAGGCTTTTTGGAAGCTAGAAGGGAAACTGCCTAATTCAAATACTTGTTTACAGTGTGGTTGTATAGCTATAAAGAGGGATTCTGCACCTCCAAATTGCTGTAAAAACTTCCCACTGGGTGGAATTTGACTGGTGAATGTTCCAGTATTCAGAGTAGTTCCTGGGTTTTATTACACAAAGTACACACTTAAGCTTTAGCTTGGTTATGAAATACAGTGTATATCTTAATTTTGATCTGAATTTGATATGTTGCAAAAATCCATATAATTATATGGATCTATTTTAAAATGTCTTTTTCTCCACTGTATATGTGAAGTTTGAATAAAGGAATGAAAGTTATTTTACAGTTACATGCATTCTCAAGTGTGAGCCTTTGAAAGATTTTTACAGGAATGATTCATTAGACTGGATTCACTGCCAAAGATACCTGTGAGTTGTGCTAACTCTGTTTTGTAGTGTGCCTTTCCCAACAATCTCCTCTCCTTAGTAGGTAACAGGGTAGTCAGTTTTGGGTTAGTTAATCTTTTAATGTCTTGAATTGAAATTAATAGAGTCTTTTCACAAGAAAAAGTTGAACTCTTGATTCTGGCCAGTGTGGTGATGCTAGTTTTTCAACATGCAGAGTGCTATTTCTTCTTGTATCAAATGTGGTCACTTGCATAGACTAAACAGGGGCAAGGGGTAAGCATTTAGATACTTCTGACTCGTCAAGTCACTTACTGTAGCTTTCGGTTTGGCTCCTAAGAATAGGATTTCAAAACTTTAGGCTTGTACCTTTTATAAACCAGCTTGCAGTGTTCAGAGTGTTGGCCTGTGTGCACTGAGCTGTATTTCAGGCTGAGCAGCTGCTGGCCTGGCCTGCCCCAGCTGGGCACTGAAATCCTGCTGAGAGCACGGCAGTGCTCAGCAAAGCTGTGTCACTGTCAGACTGAGCATGGACGTGGTGAGCAGTGTGTGCAAGTAACAGCAGTGTGCTCTGTGAGCTGTGGAACAGATCACCTGTACTTTGTGCTAAGTATCCACGGTACTTCAGACCTGCAGTTAAGGTAGAATCCAGCAGCAGCTCTTACCCAAGCTAATGTCCTGCCCTCCTTAAGCCCCCACTTCCTTGTGTCCAAGGCCATTTGGTGCTCACCGGGGCTTCTTTGTACCTTACAAGGTCTAGAAAGCATTTTGTTTAACAAACAAACTTTGCTTACTTCCAATAAAGACCTTTCCTGTAATGGCTTCCAGAATCCTAAATGAAATTAGTATGGAGCTTTGAGGGAGGTACACAAATGCATGAAAATGGTTTTAAGTGAACACAATGTATAGTAGGTCCCTTCATCACTCAGGTAATTTTGAGCTGCTTGTGTGATCTCCCTTTTTCATGTGCCACCAAGCACCTAAATTCCAAGTTTGATGCTATTTTGAAACTTGATTTAGTTTGGGGTTTTTTTGAAAGGCTTTGTTCTCTGCATTTTCCTCAGTGCTCGGGGTGCTTCTTTGTCTTCCTCAGCAGAAGTCCAACCCAATGTCCCTGACACTGTTTCTAACTGAAAGGCTGGTTTACTTGGTTTTCTGTGCTTACACCTTGATGCATTTTAAAAGCTAAATTGGGTAAGTTTTACGTTGCAGTAGCTCCAGAAACTCCATATAGCTTTTTTTACAAAGGGATGTCTGATTTCCCTCTGCTTGAGAAATATCAGCTAGAGTTCCCTGCTGAATGGGGACAGAGAAGAAATATGTTTTCTCTTTTTGCATTTGATGAGGACTTAGCTTGCTTGCACATCTTAATCTTTAGGTGCACATGGTAAATGCTCATGTGTACAATTCAGAGTGGTGTAAAGAGGAAACAAAGACGGCACTTACTTATGTGGACAGTGAGCTCCACAGCACCATAATTGTGAATCTTCTTGCACAGGTTTAAGTCCTCAAGCTGTATCCTGTTTAGAGAAAGCATTTTCAATATGCTTCCATTAGGAAGATCACTTACAAATAAGAGCCTTAACTCATGTGTATAGATTTTATGTTTTCTGTCCATAGTTTCTTTCCCACCAACTTGTACAATTCATGGAAACTGCAGATACTTTTTCCACAGCTCACTGTCTCATGTTCTGGTAAGATGTACAAGTTTCACTCTTTGTTTCTGTAACATGCTTTTTTGTGGTGGTATGATGCCACCTCACTACTGTAATTATTTTATTTGAAACCAGTGTTAAGTGTCACAACATAAATAAAACCATTGTTTTCATTACTACCTTATGACACTAATACTAATCTAATGTTTGGCTTCTTGGAGCTCTTCAGAAGAAACTGGCAGCTAAATTTTGCAGGTGTGTTCATAGATAAATTCTTAAACCAATATTGTAATTTCCTCATGAGTGTCATTTATTGTAACTTTGATGTAAATTGGTTTGTTCACACAGATTTGCTGGCTTGCCTAGACCTGAGTGTAGATCTGGTAACCTAAGTCATGAATTTCTACTACAGAAAAGGTTGCATTTTTCAAAGTGTTTTTCTTTGTGTGTTGTAGTATTCAAGCACAACTGATCTGTCTCTTCGTGGTCAACACTGAGTCATCACTCACTAGCATGGAGTAATGGAAAATGACTAACAGCAGCTACTTCTTAGGAAGTAAAACTCTTCCTCAAAACAGAGCTGAGCTCTTTTCAATTGCATACTTCAGTTGCAAAGTAAATTTCACAACACAAATGCAGCCTCAGTGATACAAATATTAACATGCTGCTTTTCCTGAGTGGGTGTGACTTGAATGCCTAATCAAAATAGAGGTCGTTTGGCTAGTTTTGGTGAGGGACGGCTCACAAAAATACACAGTTGTTACATCTGTGTAACTTGTAGTTTGGTTCTGACATTTCACAGTCTTAGGAAAAAAAAAACCCTGACATTCTAAATCACAACTGACTGAACCAACAAGTGTCTCTCTGCTTCTGTGAAAGGACACCTTAACTGAGGGAGGGACTGTAAGGGTACAGCAGGCATTCAGCTTCTTGGAAAGAAGTTATGTTCCCCTCCTTCCATGTTGACTGTTTCTCATTGCAGTACTGAAAGGAAGTGGGGGAGAGAGAATGGGAAGAATATGATAAAACGAGGTGAAATGTAGTGCAGATGCTGCAGTGAGGGAGGGTGTGAAAGCTGCAGGGGTAGGGGGGCTCGCTGGAAGCAGGTATGGCAGCTCCTCAAACTCCAGGGTAGGCAAGAGTGAACATCCTCTACTTCTGTCAGCTTCTCAGCACCGTCCCCGTGACTGCGGGATGGAGCCTGTGACCTGTGACTGCTTCATCTTTGACAAGTTTAACTTGGATAGCAACTTCTTCTTCTCTGTCGCTGCTTTTGAGGAGGAGTGGGGCTGGCTGGTGCTCCTGTCAGTTTTACATCTGGGAACATCAAGCAACACCTAACTAGTTAAAGATCTTTTTCTGTATTCTCTTAAGCGAACAGAAATCTACAATGTTCTGCTGTCCTTGACTGCAAACTGGAGACTGAAACATGGTCCTGTTCACTCTGTATCACTCTAGTTCAAAAAGTATTCTCGGACGAAGGTTTGGTAAGAAACCCAACCATGCACACTTGGATAGTCCTTGACAGGAAAACCTGCGGTTTGCGTTTCTCCTTCACAGACTCCTTTGAGTCTCCCCCAGTTATTTCCTCCATCTGGAAGTGAATCACACTGGAGAGCACCGGGGCTGGCTCTCTCTCCCCGCTGGTGGTCCCCTCAGCCCGACCTGTGCCCGTCCCGCCGCCCCCTGAACGGCGCGGCTCGCCGGGGCCCGGGCT